>NC_092874.1:92948149-93278506 GCF_028372415.1 Notamacropus eugenii
TGAAATATTTGCATATGCTATCAGACATGGTTATATGTTGGGTTGGTCTTGCTAAGTGGTTTGGGATTTGTTTTTAGTTGTTACTTTGTATTGTTTTGTTTTTTAATATTTTTACAAGGGAAGGCTCACTAGATGGTGAGGAGATGGCTATGCAACACTGTGACGTAAAAACAAAAAAAGTGAAACTAAATTTAAAATAAAATAAAATAAAATAAAAGTTGGGTCCCTGCTCTACATGGTAGACTAGACTTACTGTGTTTGGATTACCACAAGTCTAGATGTTAGTTCATACAATGAGGGAAAAAAAGAAGCTTCACCTAGATAGTAGAACTATCTTTGGTTCCTAAGAACCAAATTCATGAAAACTAACTGGGGGAAAAAAGAAATAGATAAAAGGCAATAGAACTTTCAGGGGCTGAAGCCATCAAGACTTTCAGGTCTTTGCAAAAGTCTAAAGTTGGAGAGACAAGCCTCTATCAACCTCTACCCAAAAGCCAGAACAGAGGATGTCTACAAGATCCTTCTAAGACAACGTGGTGATGTCAGTGAAAGGGACCAGGCAATGAAGATATGCCTTCTGGAAGCTGGGGGCCTACAAGACTAGTAAATAGATTAAAAAAAAAAAAAAAAGCAATACCCACATCCTTTCCAAATCAAGATTAACTCAGTAAAAGTAGCTAGAGACCCAATATTATTGGGGGAAAAAATGATTCTGGAAACAAGATATGAAAGAAGGGATATTGCTAGGATATAAATGGGAAATCTTAGAAAGACTTAAGCCTAGTTTCCTTTACATCTAAAAAAATTAGCAGAATTAGCTTTTAATGCTTTGTTATTTTCTACTTTCCTATCTCGATTTTAAAGCTTTGTCCTTTCCCAAATGGTTGTTGCAATGAGGTTTTGGAAATTTTTATAAATGTGATCTTTTCTCCATCTGGAGTTGCATTAATAGTCTTTCATAAGAAAGAATTATTCTCTCTATATGTTGTTTCACTCTGCACTATTACTGTTTTGTAGATTAACCCATGGTGAGTGGCTACTTACAAATTTGTTAAGAATTACCCGTTGATAAGAAAATACATACCGAATGGAAAACACTATGTAGTAATTACAAAATATTACCTGGAGAAACGAGTTGCCAAGCAATAAAGGTGAACATGACTAATTGGTATTTTTCTCCAACATGTTTCATCTTAATTAGGATGGAGGACAGATGCTGCATTTCTGGTTGTGCCGTCATTTTTCCTAGCCCAGTAAGGGAGTACTTAATATATTTGTTCATTAGGTCTTACATCCTCAATAAATTAAGTGTTATGGGCAATCAAAGCCTCATTGCATGATATAATTACAGTGCTCTGGATGAGAGTTTTAAAATGTTTTTGCTATGATATACATAACTTAAATTTCCCCTAATGGCAAAGATTAATAGCATTATAAACTTTTTGGTTATGTACTACTCCTGTCTAGGTTGATTTATAATTTGGTGACTTTAAAGAGTTTCTAGCACTTATGAGGAGATTCTCATGAACATCAGTGTCTTCTGCAGTACGGAGGTAGCCATGAAACTACTCACAATGATATGTGCAATAAGTCTGGTGTGACAGTACTCTAGAAATTGTTAGATTTGTGATATAGCTAAATGTTTTCCTGGAGAGTGTAGCGAGTCAGTTCAATGGAAATTGCCTCATAACCACTGCAGGATCTTCCCACTCCATTTTTCTTTTTATTTTAAAATAACACTGACATCCAATTCCATTCAACAAACATTTATTACATACCTACTAAACACAAGGTGCTATGCACTAACCATGTAAGGGGCAAAAGGTCTGGAGTCTCTTTTATTCTTGAGCCTTTAAAGGGATATTCTACTCTGAGGACAATAGTTATTTGCCTGGGGAAATTTCCATGATGTGAACAATAGGATTATACCTACTCAGATCTTTAAGCAATAACACCTTAACTGGCACCAAGATGACACTAAGAATTATATGCTACAATTCGAAATTATGGAAACTATGTAACTAAAATGTTCAAACCCTTTGAACCAGAGATTCTGTTACTGGGCTTAAACCCCAAGGAAGCCATTAATAATAAGAAATTCCCAATATGCTCCAAAATATTTATAGCAGCACTTTTTGTGACAGCAAAGAACTGAAAACAAAGCAGATGCCTATCAAGTGGGAAATGGCTAAACAAATTGTAGTATGTGAATATAGGGGAATACTGCTGTGCTGTAAGAAATTATATGTGTGATGAATACAGAGAAGCATAGAAAGATCTATATGAATTGATACAGAGTGAAGTAGATCCAAGAAGACAATATACACCACTATAACAATATAAATGGAAGAACTACAAGCCAAAACAAAATGCATATATAACAAAATCAAAGACTACCATAACTCCAGTGAAGAAGTATGAGAGGACACCTCCACCCACTTCTATGTGGAAGTTCCAAGGTGTTACACATTGCATTTTTCAGACTTCTTCAATGGATTGATCAGTTTTGGGGGTTTTTCCCTCTTCAAAATATACTATTTGTTTTAGAGAATGGCTCTCGGGGAGAAAAAAGGGGAGAGATACTTGGGACAGCTATAATGATGCAGGAAACAAAATGTCAAAAATTTATTTTAAAAAAAGAATGATGTGATAACTAAACATGAATTTGGCACTACTGACTCATTGTTATTGGAGCACTGCTCCAGTCTTCTCTGAAAATCACAGATTTAGCATTTAATCATGAAGTCACAGAATCTCAGTTAGAAGAGAACTCCTGAGAGACCAGTTAGTCTAACCCATACCTGCACATGAATCCACCATATTATATTCCCAATGAGTGATCATCCAGATTTTGCTTGAAGACCTCCAGAGAGGGAAATAATCAGTCCCTGACACTTTTGATAGTCTTAATTACTAGAACTGTATTCTTTTTGGAGCTGAAATCTTCCTCTGTGTAACACAACTGGCATTATGGCTCCTTATTCAGTTCTCTGGAACCAGGCAGGATAAACTTATTTCTTCTTCTATATGACAATCTCAAAAGGAGTTCTGTTTTAATGAATTATCCATAAGGATTTTTTGGAGAAAAAAACAAATTAAAGAATCAAAATACTCCCCTTGAAAAGAACTGGGCAGCAAAAACATTATATAATAGAAGGAACCATAGATTTGTTTTGACAAGAATTTCTGATTTTTTTGTGTCATGGACACCTGTGAAAAATCTGATAAAGTCATAGACCCCTTTTCAGAATAATATTTTTAAATACATAAAATAAAATATGTAGGATTTAAAAGGAAACCAATTACATTGAAATACAGTAATAAAAAATTGTTTTTAAGTTCATCAATCCTAGATTAAGAACTTCAGTTCCTGCTTAATAAAATATTAAGTTTTATGACCTTAGGCAAGTCATTCAACCATTGAATTCCTCAGTTTCCTCAACTGTAAAGTTTTAGAATTGAATGATTCAGCTGCAAGGTCCCCTGTGTAATCACTGGCATGAATTGAGAAGTGGCCAGGTGATAGGAGGAGGAGGATGCTGATTGAAAGAGCATTCCATACAAGTGAAGTAACTAGAAAAACCTCCTTTTTAAATGCAATTTCTTTTAAAATTGCTACTGTGGCTACTACTCTTGTACATTTCAAGGATTATAAAAGACTAAGGTAGGGTTTTTGAGAGGAGATGCTCCATAGACTCATTCTTATTCCAAACCATGAAATGATGAGTTAAAGGGGAAAAGTTGAAGTTTCCAAAACTGAATTATTTTTTTACTTTTTGATATTATTTTCTACTGTGAACAGAAAAGAAATGCTAATGATTATTGTTTGGACTTTAGTGATAATTAATGAAAATTTGGAGTTACAGATGGTGTTTTGGTACTTTGTAGAAAGATGATAATGTGTATAATGGACATCCATTGCAGTTTCTGTGCTTTTCTTTTTTGCAATTTTTCTTTTTCATTATTTTTCCAGGCTCGTCATCCAAGATAATGGGAAAATCTAGTCTATTTATGTCACTATTCACATCACATTTTTAGGGCATCTTTTTTCATGATAGCATTCCAATGTATTGAAACTTTATGGCATTTATAAATAAAATTCTCAAAGACAGAAATTAGAAATGCTAGTGGCATGTATGGTGCTAATTGGATATATATTTGCATTGTGCTAATCACTATGGCATCTAGTTGCTATTTTTAAGGAAAACAGAATACTTCATGGAGCTAATAAAAACAAGAACGGCTTGTGACATTGTGCTAAACTGTCTTCCTTTTCTTCTTTAAACAGAAACCATCATTTTCTTTATTTTCATGCCAAGTTTGGTGAATTATGTGCCTTTGGAATTGCTCAGGAGAGGCAACAGATTGTTGTCTTTTATGTTAGTAGTTTAAGTGGCTGTCATATTTGGATAATGGCAGGATGAAAAGTTACTTAATGTCACCTCATTTTACTGTATTTTTGGACCTTTCCATGCCTTTCTATGTCAGAATTTTGAAGAATACTGTGAATTATCAATAATTGGGGCTCTTTAGATTATTTAGAGACTATTTTATTATCCATTAGTGTTCCTACTAAAGGATAAGAAAAAGTAAAAGGAGATGACCTTTTAACTGCTCTGAAAATATAGTGTAAAAGAGTAACTATAGTTTCATAATCAATCTCATAAATGTAGTTTTTCTCCCCTAAGCTGGACTGAGTCAGAAAGACCTAAATTCAAATCTGACCTGACACCAGTTGTATGAACCTGAGCAAGTCAATTAAATTCCCTTGACCTGTTTCCTCACCTATAAACTGGGAATAAGAGTCACACCTACCTCACAGGATTATTGCAAAGATAAAAGGAGATATTTGTGAAGTGCTTTGCAGACCTAAAAGCACCATAGAAATATTAGCTATTATCAGTTTATTGTTTCAGTGGGCACCCCTACTTTGTGTGTGCTCTTACAAGCTTTTCTGTTGCCCTGAGTTCCTTTTGCACCCAAAGTACTATTGGAAATTGGGAGTCTGGGATCATGAAACCAAGAGTCTGTGGCACAGGAGTCCTCTTGGCATGATGGTAGGACCAGTTAATGTTGCCTAACCTTTTTTCCGTGGTATGCGGAATCACTGATTTTGAATGTACAAGGAAAGAAGTGTAGTGAGGGTAGATGAAGGAGAGTGAGAGAAAGGCACTGATTCTGTGGCCAGCAGTTTCCACTCGCAGTTAAAGTTTAAATCCTGCCTTCTATAGGAGACTTTCTGTGGTCCTTCCAGAGTGTGTGTGTGTGTGTGTGTGTGTGTGTGTGTGTGTGTGTGTGTCTGTCTGTCTGTCTGTCTGTCTGTCTGTGTGTCTGTGTGTATCTGTGTGTATCTGTGTGTGTATCTGTGTGTGTGTCTGTGCCTGTCTGTGTCTGTGTCTCTGTGTCTGTGTGTGTGTGCCCATCTGTCTGTCTGTCTGGTGGTAATTAACTAATTTACATGTTGTCTCACAATTACAATGTAAGTTTCTTGTAGAAAGGGATAACTTTGGCTTTTTTGGTTATCCCAAGGATTAGTAGAATACCTAGCAAATGTTGTTGTTCAATCATTTTCAGTCATGTCCAACTTTTCATGACCCCATTTGGGGTTTTCTTGGCAAAGTTACTGGAGTGGTTTGCCATTCTTTCTCTAGCTCATTTTACAGATAATTAAACTGAGGCAAACTGGGTTAAATGACTTGTCCAGGGTCACACAGTTAATAAGTGTCTGAGGCCACATTTGAACTCAGGAAGATGAAGCTTCCTGACTCTACACCCAGCGCTCTATCCCCTAGGTCTCCTAGCTGCCCACGTGGCAAATACTGACCACATACTAAACACTTGCTGACAAAATAACTGTGAGGCTGGTGAGGTGGGAATGGGGGTGCTATTGACTTCTTTTGACCTCCAGATGTGTGCACACATGCACCCACATACACACACTGGAAGTTAGTAATGAATGCACCACGGGAACTTAGAGAATGTAGGTAGAATAGCAACTCAGGAACACTGAATCTCTATCAGGAAGGAAAGGGTGTACCAGGAATATGGTTGGGTCTTAGTGCTGGTTAGCTTCAATAACCTCAAGGTACTTAAACAGTTGGTGGCAGAGGGATGGCTGCCCTACTTTCTCCAACTTCCCTTTCTCTCCTTCTTTCCTTGGAATAGAGTGGGGAAGTGGACATCTTCCTTAGACCAGTTTTCCTCAAAGAGTCCTGGTGCTTCCAGGGGGGCCTGGGCTCAACAGGATCTGGTTGAAAATCTGTGTAGTCCAGAAACAATCCAGACAGCTTCATCAGAAAAATATTGCCAAGAAAACAAAAACAAAATCTCCAGAGAAAAACCACTCTAAAAGTCCTTTCAGACTCTGATCAACGTAATAATAATCTGATTCCAAAAAAATGAAGATGAACAATGCTGTTCATTTCCTGCCACAGCAGTGATTAATTTAAAATACAGAGAGAGAAACATTTTCCAGTATAGCCAATGTGACAAGGGTTTTTGGTGGTCCAAGCATGCTTATGACAAGGGTTTTCTTTCTAGTTTGGGGGTATTTTTGGGTGGGAGAGGAGGCCTTCCACATTTTTATTTCATTTTTTGTTGTTGTTAAATGAGAGAGGGAGAAATGAGAATGCCACCAATTATAAATTGTCAAAAAGAGAGAAAAGTATTTGTCAAAATAACTGTATTTGTTCATTTGAAAATAAATCAATATATTTATTTCTTTGTTGAAGAAGACAAAAAAAAAGCAAAAGAAATTCAGACCTAGCCCAGTGTCTATTAGGTGTTCAGTGTAGGCTTAATGATTTGAATTTTCCATCTGTCTATGGGAAAGCCCAATGGGGAAAGGAAAGGACAAAAGCTATCCCTGCCATCAAGGAGCTCACAATTTAATAGGGGAATAAGAAGCAAACAAGTAATTGTTGTTGTCCTTCATTTTGGAAGAGGACCAATGATAGCGTGACTTGCACATGAACTGGATTTAAGTGAAGCAGAGTTGCACAAAGTTGTCAGCCTCACTCTCCCTTCCAGAGTCACTGAAGTCCAGTGCACAGGAAATAATTAAAAGAAGGAAGGCACAAGAATTGAGAGGAGTTGGAAAAGGCTTCCTGTAAAAGAAAGGATTTTAGATAACTTAAAGGACGTCAGAGAAGCCAGAAGGTGGAGACTGGTACAAAAAACATTCCAGACATGAGGAACAGCCAGAGAAAATGCCCGGACCTGAGATTATCTTGATCAAGGAAAAGCAGGGAGACCAAGTCACTGGATCAAAGAGTATGTGTCTGGGAATAGGGTATAAAAACACTGGACAGGTAGGAGGGGGCTAGGTTATGAAGGGATCTGAACACCAAACCAGAGTATTTTATATTTGATTCTGGAGGCAAAACTTGGTAGAGTTTTTAAGGAGAGTTGATATGATCCTACACTTTAGGAAAATCACTTTAGTAGTGGAATGATGGATTGGAGTGGGAAGAGACATGAAGCCAACAGATCCACCAGTAGGCTATGGCAACAATAGTGCTGGCATGAGGTGATGAGGGCCTGCACTAGAGTGGTGGTAATGTTGGAGGAAAGAAGGGTTTGTATATAAAAGATGTTGCAAAGGTGGAATCAATAGGCCCTGGCAAAAGATTGAACATGGGGATTAGAGATAGCAAACAGTCAAGGATGACATATAGTTTGCAAACCTGAAGGACTAGGAGGATGGTGGTGTCCTGGACAGTAACAGGGAAGTTTGAAGGAGGGTTGGGTTTAAGGAGAAAAATAAAGAGTTTAGTTAATGCCTGCAGGGTCCTTTTAGCTGGCTGACAACTGTGTTCTACAAGAGCTCTTGGAAGTGAAGGAGAGAAACAGAGAGACAGACAGAGGCAGAGACAGAGACACAGAGATCTCTAGCAGCTGAGACTAGTTTTGGAGAGAGAAGAGTCTAGAGTTCATCTAGGGCATCTAGGTGATAGAGTGGAGAGAATGCTGGCTGTGGAGTAAGAAAAATCTGACTTGAAATCTGGCCTCAAACACTATCTGTTGTGACCCTGGACAAGTCACTTAATTTGCCTCAGTTTCGTCAACTGTAAAAATGGTATAATAGCACCCAACTCACAGGGCTGTTATTGGGATCAAATGAGATAATATTTGTAAAGTGCTTAGCCTAGCATATAGTAGGCACTATATAAATGTTAATTCCCTCCCTTTTCTTTCCCTTCCCTACTGCAGTCCTTAGAATATAATCAGGAGAAAACATGTACACAACTAACTCTTACAAGAGAGAATTCTGGGCAAAATGCTACGAAAAAATTAAAAGAGGAAGAGACCACTTTCACTTGGGAAATGGGGTTGGTTAGGGAAGATCTAATGGAGGAGATAGCACCAGACTTGAGCCTTGATAGTGATGAGGCAGTAGTCCAACCCAGGCACAGGAACACTGGGAACAAAGGCAGAGAGATGAGAAAGTTTAAGATATGAAGGAAAAATAGAAATATTCCAGTTTGGCTATAGATTATGTGAAAGGTAATAGTGTGGGATAAGAATAGGGAGGTAGGCTTGATCAGGATTGGAGAGAAACTTGAACAATAATAATGGCTAGCATTTATACAATAATACTTTAAGTTTACAAAAACATCTTATATACATTATCTCACTTGATCCTCACAAATACCTAATGAGGTAGACCCCACAGAGTATTCATTGTATTCATGAACTGTAGAACTCCACTGAAGGAAGTCACATAACACTGGTCAAGGGATCCACTAAAAATTTATATCATCTAATCACACACAAAACAAAAATCTCAACTGAACCACAACTCTATCATAACAACCCTATTATTCTTCCCTGATCAACTATCAGAGCTGTTCCAAACCTTCTGATCTCTCCTTAAGCCTCTCTATACCACTCCTCCTCTCAGTCAAGGTTCTCGCCTTCTACTTTACTGAAAAATATCTAAGATGTTCCCTGCCTTTCCTCTTTTCTCCAGTTCCACAATCATAGTTTCTCTCTCTCTCATTCCTCATTCTGTCCTATGTTTCAATCTCAGAGGAAATGCTGGTCCTTTTCCCCAAGACTAGTAGTCCCTCTAGCTGTGCCTTTGATGCTTTCCTCTTTCATATTTTCTAGATGACTTCTTCTTTGATCATTTCCCATCATCACTCTCATCTTCAAAGTTTCTTTATCAATTTCTCCTTTCTTATTGTCTGCAACATACCTAGGTCTCTTCCATCCTTAAAAATATTCACTTTTCCCTGTTATGCCCTCTCTGGCTATTACCTTGTACTTTCTCTTCTTTTCATAGCCAAACTCCTAGGGAAAAAAAAATTTATATTTGATGCTTCTACTTCCTTATTTCTTACTGATATTCAAGCTATTTGGCTTCTGACTCCACCATTCAAGTGAAACAGTTCTTGAAAATGTCACTGATAATCCTGCTAAAGTTAATCTTTCTCTCAGATCTCATTCTACTTGGCCTCTATGTAGATTTTCATACTACAGACTATGTACTACAGTGAAACAGAAATAGGCCACTAAGCTGTACGTAAGGATTCCTGCAGCCACATATTAAGAGTTTTAAAATATAATATTGTCTTTTATTGTATTTTTGTCAAATGTTTCCCAATTGCATTTTAATCTGGTTCCCCAAGCCAGGGTTTGACAACTCCGCTGTACAGCAACCCCCACCTCTTCAACATTCTTTAACCCCTTGGATTCCATCCTACCACTTTCTCCTGGTTCTCTTTCTGATTACTCTTCTGTCTTTGCTGGATTTTCATTCATCCCCAATACCCTAAATGCAGGAGTCCCACAAGGATTTGTCCTAAAATTTCTCTCTTTACATTGTCTCCCTTGATAATATCATCTCCCGTGGATTCAATTTTCACCTCTATGCAGGTAACACACATGCACACGTATAATGTATGTAGATATGTATGTATGTTATATGTATATATAATCTCTCTCCAGAACTCCAATTCTTCTCCACTAACTACTCGTTGGGCATCTCCACTTAGATAGCTTATCACCATCTCAAATTCAATGTGACCAAAATGGAACTCATCATCTGCAGCAGTGAGGTGATGCAAGGGACAGAGGCCCCGGCCTACTATCCGAAAGATGAGTTCTAATGCAGCCTTAGATACTTACCATGTAACGCCAGGCCAGTTTTTTATCTTTTGCCTCTGTTTCCTCAAATGCAAAATGGGGATAATAACACCACCTACCCACAGGACGTTGCAAAGATCAAATGTGGTATTTGTAAAGCACTTGGCACAATGCTTTAATAAACATAGTATAATCTTAACGTTCATTCATTCTTCCTTCTCCCCTAAATCCATCCATTCTACACACATCCCTATTCCTATTGACAAACTTGCACTGACTCAGATTCACAAACTGGGAGGCAACCTAGTATCTTCCAAGACCTCATCTACCATAATTAATCAATTGTTAGGTCTCATGCACAATATTTCTCCTTTCCATTCTTTTTTCTCAACACACACAACCAGGTTCAGGTACTAATCACCTTTTACACAGACAATTATAATACATATCTTATTGATTTTTCTATTGCTCTGACTCTCCACACTAGTACCAAAATAATATTCCTTAAGCAGCAATATGACTGTTGTTCCCCTGCTAAAATCTCCAGAAAAAGAAAAATACAAATTTCTCAGCATGGCATTTAGAGTCCTCAAGAATATAGCTCCAATCTATCTTTCCATGCTTATTTCAATTGTCATTGCCGTTCTTCAGTCACTTTCAGTTGAGTCTGATTCTTCATGACCCCATTTTGGAGTTTTCTTGGCAAAAATACTGGAGTGATTTGCCATTTCCTCTCCAGCTCATTTTACAGATGAGGAAACTAAGACATACAGGATGAAGTGACTTGTCCAAGGTCACCCAGTTAGTAAGTGTCTCAAGCCAGATCTGAATTTAGGAAGATGAGTCTTCCTGACTCCAGGACCAACACTCTACTGTACCACTTAGCTGCCCTATTTCACATTACTCCCATTAAAGTATCTTATATTTCAATAGCTATCCCATGAATCTGACAATTCATCTCCCATCTCCATGACTTCACACAGGCTTAATAAATAGTTGTCAGACTGGAGTGGCTATCTCCCACGCCTGGAATATACATAATTCTCCTTCTTCAAATAGCTTCTTTTAAGACTCAGCTCAGATACCACCTTCTCCTCCAAGTATTTGGCGATCCCATAGTTTATATCCTCTCCCTCCTCAAAATTGTTTTATTGATTTACCTCTTTACTAGCTGAATTCCATCAATAAAATATAAGTTCTTGGGGCAGAGGTAACCTCTGTTTTTTGTCTTTGTATCCCAAGTGTTTGACGCTGTACCTTGCAAATGGTAAATAATAAGTGTCTTAAAAAGCCTTAATATTACTTATTTAGTGCTATACCAAATAAACTAAAAGATAATTATTTTCCAGAGCTGGATAAAATAATATCAAAATTCATCTGGAAGAACAAAAGGTCCAGAATATCAAAGAGACTAATGAAAAAAGATGCTAGGGAAGGTGGCCTAGCACTACCAGATCTCAAATTGTACTATAAAGCAGCAATTATCAAAACCACTTGGTATTGGCTAAGAAACAGAAGGGTAGACAAGTGGAATAGACTTGGCACTCAAGACACAGCAGGCAAGGAATATAGCAACCTCCTGCTTGATAAACCCAAGGACCCCAGCTTCTGGGATAAGAACTCACTGTTTGACAAAAATTGCTGGGAAAACTGGGTAACAGTGTGGCAGAAACCAGGCATAGACCCATGCCTGACACTGTACACAAGAATAAAGTCCAAATGGGTACACAATCTAAATATGAAGATTGACACCATGGACAAACTGGAGGAGCAAAAAATAGTGTATCAGATTTATGGAGAAGGGAAGAATTTTTTACTAAAGAAGAGATAGAAAGCATTATGAAATGCAAGATGGATAATTTTGATTACATTAAACTGAAAAGTTTTTGCACAACCAAACCCAATGCAACCAAAATTTGGAGGGATATAGTAAATTGGGAAAGAATTTTTATAGCTAATCTCAGGGACAGAGTCCTCATTTCTAGAATATATAGAGAACTGACTCAAATGTACAACTATACAAGTCATTCCCCAATTGATAAATGGTCAAAGGATATGAACAGGCAATTTTCTGAGGAAGAAATTAAAGATATCTATAATCATATGAAAAAATACTCTAAATCATTTTTGATTAAAGAGATGCAAATCAGAACAACCCTGAGGTACCACATCACACCTATAAGCTTGGCAAACATGACAGAACAGGAAAATGATAAATGTTGGAGAGGATGTGGGAAAGCTGGAACACTAATTCATTGTTGGTGGAGCTGCGAGCGCATCCAACCATTCTGGAGAGCGGTTTGGAACTATGCCCAAAGAGCTACAAAAATGTGCATACCCTTTGACCAAGCAATACCGCTACTAGGACTGTATCCCCAAGAGATCATAAAAATGGGAAAGGGTCCCACAAGTACAAAAATATTTATAGCAGCACTCTTTGTAGTTGCCAAAAACTGGAAATCAAGGGGTTGCCCATCAATTGGGGAATGGCTGAATAAATTATGGTATATAAAAGTAATGGAGTACTACTGCACCATAAGAAATGATGAACAAGAAGACTTCAGAGAGGCCAGGAAGGATTTATATGATCTGATGCTGAGCGAAAGGAGCAGAACCAGGAGAACTTTGTACACAGCAACCACCACACTGTGCAAGAGTTTTTTCTGGTAGACTTGGAACTTTGTAATAACGCAAGAACTGAAAAAAAAAAATTCCCAAAGGTTTTCTAAGGCAAAATGCCTTCCACACTCAGATAAAGAACTATGGAATTCATTCGCAGAATGTAGCAGCTCATACTTGTGTGTGTGTGTGTGTGTGTGTGTGTGTGTGTGTATTATATTTTGATTTGTTATATGATTTCTTCCATTTATTTTAGTTCGTCTACACAGCATGACTATAGTGAAAACGTATTCAACAGGAAAGTCAATGTAGATCTTATATAGAATTGTATGCCGTCTTGGGGAGGCAGAGGGGTGGTGATTGTAGAACATTAAAAAAAATAAATTAAATAATAAAATAAAAGCTTTAATAAAAAGGCTGGTATGCTAGGAAAAGCACCGTACTTGGTTTCCAAAGATCTGTATTTCAAATAAAGGTTCTGATTTACTATTTCAATGACCTCTGGAAAACTATTTAACCTTTCTGGACTTCAATTTCTCCATCTGTAAAATGTGAGTGATATGTTAAGTGATCACTAAGGTACCTGCCAGTACTTAATTTTCTTATCATATCCGACTGAACAAGTGAGATTGGCATCATTGTCAGTTATGGTACTGCACAATTATTTTTCCCCTTCAATTTTCATCTTCTAAGTAAAAGACACTGCAGACAAATTTTAGCATTATAAAATATTCTTCAATTAAGTGGAGAGTTATTTAATAGATAAATATTCTTAATGGGGCTTTCTAGTGGTTTTAAATAAGATGTGCAATCACTCTCACATGTCTCTTTGGCACAATCATATTTTTTACAAATGAGTTAAGACAGAGTAATCATAAAGAATGAATTAATCAGGAATAGCTAAGATGGTAGAGAAGCATAAAAAAAAGTATAGCTAAAATCCCTGAAACTCAACTTTTGTGCAAAGATTAAAAAAATGTACCACACCTAGTTTTGACCAGGTGATCTAAGAAAACAAAACACAATGAGTCATATTTCCAGTCCAGGTCAGCATAGAGAGATAAACAAGGGCTCTATAGTCAAAAGGGATGGAGCACTGAAGCCTAGAGGAACTGAAAGACATGTTAGGTTGTATACTAGGGCAAGATGAGATCCAGACCCATGCAGATGGAAAAAAATATCAAAACCAAATGACCTGGAAAATAGTTTGAGGAAAGAGAATTATTATCTCTAAACACTATCAAGAAACATTTTAATTTGGGTGTAGGATCTGAAAGGACAAGTGAATCATGTCCAATTTGTTATCTTTCTGGTCAGTCAAAAGAATGGGAAAGCCTGAAATGGCTATCCCCAAATAGGGGAATTGTTTTCCTTTTAACCAAATGCTACAAAACACAGAGAGCAAGTCAAGGATCTGTGATTAGCTACGTATTTATCAACAACTTGGATAAAGACAAAATTGGCAAGTTAATCAAATTTACAGATGGCATAAATTTGACAGTGGGTTGCTAAAAACAGCAGCTTGTATTTATACAGTGCTTTCAAAAATGATCTTCTGGAATAAAGCACAGTTCTGACTATGTCACACACACACACAATCCTCATTTAATGTTCAGAGCTCATCATAACCTGCTCCCCTCCCTACTTTTCTAGTCTTCTTACACCTTACACTCCCATCATGTGTCACGTGTTCTGTGACCCAGTGACACTGACTTCCTTGCTGCTCCTTAGATAAGTCTCCAGACTGGGCATTTTGACTAGCTTATCCTTCACATCTGGAATGTACTCCCTCATCATTTCCTCCACCTCCTGGCTTCCCTATATTCCATCAAGTTCCAGCTAAAATTCCACCTCTACAGGAAGCCTTTCCCAATCCCCATTAATTTTAGTACCTTCCCTCTACTGACTAATTCAAATTTCTCCTGGATATAGTTTATTTATACTTGGCTTTCTGCATGTTGCCTCTCCCATAGGCTGTGAGCTATATGAGAGAAGGGATTATTTGAGTCTCTTACCTTTTTTTTCCGGGGGGGGGGGAGGGGGGGCGGGATCCCTACCACTTAGCACATTGCCTGGCACATTGTTGTTGTTCAGTTGTGTCTGACCCTTCATGACATCATCTGGGGTTTTCTTGGCACTCCAGCTCATTTTACAGATAAGAAAACTGAGACAAACAGGGTGAAGTGACTTGCCCAGGGTCACACAACTAGCAAGTGTCTGAGGCCAGAACTGAACTCTTAGGAAAATGAGTCTTCCTGACTCCAGGCCCAACGCTATCCAGGACACCACCTAGCTGCTCCTCTCCACCACCACCCCTGCCCCCTGACAGTGGCCTGGCACTCAGAAGGCATTTAAGAAATATTTATTGAATGACTGCAAAGTGCTTAGCAAATTTTATCTTATTTGATCCCCGCAACAATTCCATAACGTGAGAAATCAATTCTATTGAAATACTTATTTTAAAAAAAATTTTAGGGGGGAGGAGCCAAGATGGCGGAGTACAATGACACACATATGCTAGCTCCAAACACACAACCCATAAAATACCTGTTAAGAAGAACTCCCACCAAATTCTGGAGCAGCGGAAGCCACAGAACAACGGAGCAGAGCCCAGCCCTGCCTTGGTCACACGGCACTGAGAGGAGCAGATTCGAGCAGACTTCAGGGACAGAATCTCTAGTGGCCGCACAGGTTGCTCCACCCACAAGTGCCAAAGGTTGGTGAAAGGGTCTTTTCGGCTGGACGAGAGGGGAGCAGGGTATCGACATAACTCAGGCCCCCTCAGAAGGCAGCAGCGGAGGCAGCCATGGACAAGGGCTCCCAAAGCAGGCAGGAGCTCGGATCCATTGTGGAAGGTCTCTGCATAAACCCCCCGAGGGAACTGAGCCCCATGTGGTGGCCCTACCCGCACCTGAGCACCTGAACTTAATCTCACACTGAATAGCAGCCCCGCCCCCGCCAAAAGCCCTGAGGCTGGGAAGCAGCATTTGAATCTCAGACTCCAATTGCTGGTTGGGCGGATCTTGAGGCATGGTGGGTATGGAGAGGATACTCAGAAGTCAAGTCACTGGCTGGGAAAATGCCCAGAAAAAGGGGGAAAAAAAATAAGACCACAAAAGGTTACTTTCTGGGTGAACAGATATCTCCTCCCTTCCTTTCTGATGAGGAAGAACAATGCTTACCATCAGGGAAAGACGTAGAAATCAAGGCTTATGTATCCCAAACATCCCAAAGAAATATTCCATGGGCTCAGGCCATGGAAGAGCTCAAAAAGGATTTTGAAAATCAAGTTAGAGAGGTGGAGGAAAAACTGGGAAGAGAAATGAGAGACATGCAAGTAAAGCATGAAAAACAAGTAAAAACCCTGCTAAAGGAGACCCAAAAAAATGTCGAAGAAAATAACACCTTGAAAAATAGGCTAACTCAATTGGCAAAAGAGGTTCAAAATGCCAATGAGGAGAAGAATGCTTTCAAAAGCAGAATTAGCCAAATGGAAAAGGAGGTTCAAAAGCTCACTGAACAAAATAGTTCTGTCAAAATTAGAATGGAACAGATGGAGGCCAATGACTTTATGAGAAACCAAGAAATCACAAAACAAAACCAAAAGAATGAAAAAATGGAAGATAATGTGAAATATCTCATTGGAAAAACAACTGACCTGGAAAACAGACCCAAGAGAGACAATTTAAAAATTATGGGGCTACCTGAAAGCCATGATCAAAAAAGAGCCTAGACATATCTTTCATGAAATTATCAAGGAAAACTGCCCTGAGATTTCAGAACCAGAGGGCAAAATAAGCATTCAAGGAATCCATCGATCACCACCTGAAAGAGATCCAAAAAGAGAAACTCCTAGGAACACTGTGGCCAAATTCCAGAGTTCCCAGGTCAAGGAGAAAATATTGCAAGCAGCCAGAAAGAAACAATTCAAGTATTGTGGAAATACAATCAGGATAACACAAGATCTAGCAGCTTCTACATTAAGGGATCGAAGGGCATGGAATAGAATATTCCAGAAGTCAAAGGAACTAGAACTAAAACCAAGAATCACCTACCCAGCAAAACTGAGTATAATACTTCAGGGGAAAAAATGGTCTTTCAATGAAACAGAGGACTTTCAAGCATTCTTGATGAAAAGACCAGAGCTGAAAAGAAAATTTGACCTTCAAACACAAGAATGAAGAGAAGCATGAAAAGGTAAACAGCAAAGAGAAGTCATAAGGGACTTACTAAAGTTGAACTGTTTACATTCCTACATGGGAAGACAATATTTGTAACTCTTGAAACTTTTCAGTATCTGGGTAGTTGGTGGGATTACACACACACACACACACACACACACACACACACACACACAGCACAGAGTGAATTGAATAGGATGGGATCAGATCTTAAAATGAAATTAAGGGGTGAGAGAGAACTATATTGGGAGGAAAAAGGGAGAAATGGAATGGGGCAAATTATCTCTCATAAAAGAGGCAAGCAAAAGACTTTTTAGTGGAGGGAAAAAGAGGAGAGGTGAGAGAAAAACGTGAAGTTTACTCTCATTACATTCCACTAAAGGAAGGAATAAAATGCACACTCATTTTGGTATGAAAACCTATCTTACAATACAGGAAAGTGGGGGAGAAGGGGATAAGCAGTGTGGGGGGAATGATGGAAGGGAGGGCAATGGGAGGAGGGAACAATTTGAAGTCAACACTCTTGGGGAGGGACAGCATCAAAAGAGAGAATAGAAGCAATGGGGGGCAGGATAGGATGGAGGGAATTATAGTTAGTCTTGCACAACACGACTATTATGGAAGTCATTTGCAAAACTACACAGATATGGCCTATATTGAACTGCTTGCCTTCCCAAAGGGAATGGGGAGGGAGGGAGGGATGAAGAGAAGTTGGAACTCAAAGTTTTAGGAACAACTGTCGAGTACTGTTCTTGCCACTAGGAAATAAGCAATACAGGTAATGGGGTATAGAAAGTTATCTGGCCCTACAGGACAAAAGAGAAGATGGGGACAAGGGAAGGGAGGGATGATAGAAGAGAGGGCAGATTGGTGATAGGGGCAATCAGAATGCTCGGTGGTTTGGGGTGGGGGGAGGGGACAAATGGGGAGAAAATTTGGAACCCAAAATTTTGTGAAAATGAATGTTAAAAGTTAAATAAATTTTTTTTTAAAAAAAAAGGACTTAAAAAAAATTTTAAGTCAATTTCACAGATCCCAGGCTAAGAGCCTAGAAAAAGAGAGGTGATATTTCTACAGTACTCTCCCTTGGTCAGAATACATCTGAAGTATAATATGTGATTGTGAACACCACATTTGATGGGGGTGTTGATAGGCTGAAACATATCTTGAACAGGAAGGTATGTAGCCATGGAATCATGACAAAGGAGAATCAATTGAAGGAACCAGTCATGATTATACAATGAGAGCTGTCCTCAAGTATCTAAAGGAAAGTCATGTGGAAGTAAGATTATATTTATTCTGCTTGATCCCAGAGGGCATTACCAGGAGCAATGGGTAGAAGTTACAAAGAGAGAAATTTAAGAAAAATTTTATAATAATTAGAGCAATCCAAAACTAGAATGTGATGCCTGGTAATAGACTCTCTCCCACTGGAGGTTGTCAAGCAAAGACTGGATGACCACTTATTAGGTTTATTGTAGATGAGGAATGGCTGGAACTAGAGAGACTATGAGAATCCTTTCAACTTGGTTTCTGATTCATTACTCCAGTTCAGCCAATAATTAAGTATATCTTAGATACATATCTAAGATATGTATATCTATTGTACTGTAAAAAATAAACAAGTCAGATGCCTCATTTATAGCAATAGGGAAACAGACAGAGGAGCTGTTGAAGGAAAAGATTATGAACTAAATTCTTAACCTCTCAGTTTCTGATGTTTTGGGATATCTTTTATTGATTCCAAAAAGTTTACATTCTATTTTTCACACTTAAAAACCAGACCAAAGAAATTATCAAGGCACACTGCCCTGGATATTCCAGAACCAGAGGGAAAAACAGAAATGGAAAGAATCCACTGATCACCTCCTGAAAGAGATCCCAAAAGGAAAACTCCTAGAAATATTTTAGTCCTATTCCAGAGTTCCCAAGTCAAGGAGAATATATTGCAAGCAGCCAGAAAGAAACAATTCAAATATTGTGGAAACACAATCAGGATAACACAAGATTTAACAGCTTCTCCATTAAGGGATTGGGGGGCTTGGGATATGATAATCCAGAGACTAAAGGAGCTAGGATTCAAACCAGGAATCACCTGCCCAGTAAAACTGAGTATAATCCTTCAGGGGGAAAAACTGACGTTCAATGAAATAGAGGACTTTCAAGCATTCCTGATGAAAAGACCAGAGCTGAATAAAAAATCTGACTTTCAAATACAAGAATCAAGAGAAGCATGAAAAGGTAAACTGGAAAGAGAAATCACAACAGACTTACTAAAGTTGAACTGTTTACATTCCTACATGGAAAGGTGCTATTTCTAACTCATGAGACCTTTCTCAGTATTAGGGTAGTTGGAGGGAATATATATAGATAGAAATACAGATATACAGAGAGCACAGGATGAGTTGAATGTGAACAGATGATATCTAAAAAATAAAATTAAAGGGTGAGAGAGGAATGTACCAGAGAAGGAGAAAGGGAGAGGTAGAATGGGATAAATTATCTCACATAAAAGAGGTGAGAAAAAGCTTCTACAATGGAGGGGAAGAGGAGAGAGATGAGAGGGAATGAGTGAACTTTACTCTCATTAGATTTGGCTTAAGGAGGGAATAACACACTCCATTGGGTACGGAAATCTATCTTACCCTACAGGAAAGTAGGAGGGGAAGGGGATAAAAGAGGAGGGGATGATAGAAGGAAAGGCAAATGGGAGGTGGGGTAATCAGAAGCAAACACTTTTGAGGAGGGACAAGGTCAAAGGAGAGAATAGAATAAATGGAGGGCAGGATAGGATAGAGGGAAATACAGTTAGTCTTTCAGAACATGACTCTTATGGAAGTGTCTTGCATGACTACACATGTATAACTGTAAGTGTAATCAAAGTGGGATTTTTTTGTTGATTTGTTTTTGGAGTTCTGTTTCCCAGGCTCAAGCTAAACTATAAACATCTGAAGGACTAATCTCCTTTGAACTCTGATAATTCGCAGCTGTGCTGAGTCACATAGGTTTCTTGACCTTCTGGCTCTGAGCCAATTAGGGGCTGAGTCTTTGTTATATATTCTAGGAGGCTAGTATTTTGTTTTGGGCTCACTCATGAGGAAGACATTTTGACTGCCTGGACCAGATGCTGGGTAGCCATTTGTTAGGAGGCTCAGACGCTGGTGCTCTCCTGATCTTGTGGTATATGTAGGTGGTTATCTTATTCTGTTAAGACAGTTGGAGCTCTGTGAATTGAATTCTTTCTTGGATACTCACTTCTTTCTACTTATCTGTCTGTTAATTAAAGTAAGATTGTTAACTCCCTTTAAAGCTGTCTATCCTTTAGAAAGGCAGATCAAAGAACCTGTGCTAGCAGGCCACCCTGTGGGCTAGTGTGTTTGCTAATACAATAGCCTATATCAAATTGCTTGCCTTCTGAATGAGGGTGGGTAGGGAAGGAGGAAGAAGAATATGGAACTCAAAGTCTTAAAAACCAATGTTACAAAATGTTTTTACATGCTACTGGGAAATAAGATTCATAGGCAACAGGGTATAGAAATCTGTCTTGTCCTACAGGAAAATAGAAGGGAAGGGGATAAGAGATATGAGGGGGGGAGGGGTGATGTGGAAGGAAGGGTGATAGAAGGAAGGGCAGATTGGGAGAAGGGGTAATCAGAATGCACCCCATCTTGGGGTGGGGGAGGGGAGGGATAGGGAGAAAATTTGGAACTCAAAATCTTGTGGAAGTGAATGGTGAAAACTAAAAATAAATTAATTAATAAAAAGAAAAGAAAAAAAGAACAAAACCAAATATTTCATAAGGAGAGAAACAGCTACCCAATACAGTATTAACAGGATATCTATTACAGCAAAAAAAATTGAATATAAATTGTATGTAAAAAATGAAATAAAACCCAAGTCTATAAAGTTATCAAAAACTTCACAAATTAAAAAGTACATCTTTATCACATGAGCAGAAAACTTTTAAAGTTAGCATTCTATTTTAAGAAAATCATAAAAGTTACTAATATATATATAATCAAAATCTTGGCAACAGAAGAGAACTAAAATGTCATCTAGTCTAAAATTTCACCGAGTGTGGGAATTTCCTCAAGAAGCTCACTGGATACATGATCAACTACTCCTCACCTATACAATTCCAGTGATGGAAATGCCATTACTTAACAAAGCGGCTATTTCATTTTCAGAAAGCTCCTTCAACTTAGTAAATAATTCCTAAAGATATTATATATATATATATATATATATATATATATATATAAAATATATATTATATATGAATGATACCTCTAAACAAGAAGTATAAGTGAAAACACACACACACAAACACCACATTTGTAAAGACATTAACAGCTTTTATTACAATAGTGCAAGGTAGTATTCATCCACCACTCACCAACACCAAAATGTTGTCTTCTATAAAACAGCTTCAGAAATTTCAAACAAGAAAACTAAAATAAATATCAGTTGTAATAACTCTTATACAACACTGTTAGATATTTCAATTTCATGTTAACTCCAAACAAATCAGTACATTCTCTAGCAGACATGTGGCATACATTTTTGTCCAATTTTGTCTTTTTGCCCACAAACACACTGGCACATGCCTTACAATGAAAAACTCTTTAGAACAGAACTCCAAGACAGCAATATGGACTCGTGCTTATAACTCATCATCCAGTTGTACCAAATACCATAAAATACAAAATGATATGAAATATAAACATCAATTTGTATTTTTATTTACAAAAATAGGGTGCAGGAGAAAAGGTTTAGATACCCATTTCCTTTCCAGGGGAGACAAGACTGCCAGTATCTCATTTCTTCTAACAATTATTTTAAACAATATTTATACTTTCTCAGAAAATGAGATTTGCCTTTTAACTAGAAGACCACATTTAGGAAGGAAGGAATGGGTATGCTTAAAACAGTCAGGACATAAATGGCTTTCCTTGAAATGATTCTGGATTGCATGTAGATTTAGTGCTTCATCAGCTTTGTGATCCAAGCACTCCCAAAGCTTATAGACCTAAACTTTTGATCATATCACTATTTACAACAACTTGTATCTTCTCTGGTTTCAAAGGACACTTCTTGACCTACAAGAGACTACCTGAATTACTTGTTTTCAAAAGGCAAACACTATGACATGACTCCAAAGACAGGATTGTGACGACAAATGCTAGGGCCATATTCCTCATAGTCCTTCTTGGTGTGGCAAACTTGAAAGAATTCCGGCTTAAAAAAAAAAAAAAGTTAAGACTACAGACATGTTTCAATAAATGAAAAAAATTACTAATTAGAATTCCAAACAATTTATTTAGTAACGAATTATTCATACCCTCCCCTCTTATTATTGTTGTTTTAAAACCTTTTACATGTACAGATTTAGAGTTTACATACACTATATCACTTGAGCCTCACAACAAACCTGTCTGATACATGGTGTCAAAATTATTTCTATTTTACAGATGAGGAAACTAAGTCTAAGAGAGGAGAAACTACTTGCCTGAGGTCATCCAGCTCTTATAACTCACAGTAAAAATCCACCATATTGCTTCTTTACAATTTTTCACTTTATTATTTTTTTAGTAGCTTCACCATATGATGGCTAAAGGGAATAGAAAGGGAATCTATTCTGCTTTATGCTTGCAGTTTTTAGTAAAAGGGATGATTCATAAAGTGATTGAAACTAATGGCTAACATAAGATTTTTATATCATTTATGGATTTCATCTGTGCCTTCCCTATTCTCTAATTAACAAGGGTATCAAAAGCTAAGCTAAGATGATTAATGGTGCAACTCATTTTTATGTAGTACAAAGTCAATTGTACAAATATACAATATAAACATTTTCAGCAGTATACTGACAAAATATATTTAAAATCATAAAACCATAGACAGGAAGATGATAGATGCTGGAGAATATGTGGGAGAGTTGGAACACTAATTCATTGTTGGTGGAGCTGTGAGCTGATCCAACCATTCTGGAGAACAATTTGGAACTATGCCTAAAGGGCTACAAAAATGTACATATCCTATGACTCAGGAATATCTGGGTCAAATTCTATATTTGACCTAAATTCTAGGTCCTATATTCTAGGACTGTATCCCAAAGAGATCATTAAAAGGGGAAAAGATCCCACATGCACAAAAATATTTACAGCAGCTCTCTTTGTGGTGGCCAAAAACTGGAAACTGAGGGGATGCCCATCAATTGGGGAATGGCTGAACAAGTTGTGGTATATGAATGTAATGGAATACTATTGTGCTGTAAGAAATGATGAACAGGAAGGCTTCAGAGAGGTCTGGAGGGACTTATATGAACTGATGCTGAGTGAAAGGAGCAGAACCAGGAGAACTTTGCACATAGCAACAACCACAGTGTGTGAGGAATTTTTTCTGGCAGACTCAGTCCTTCACAGCAATGGAAGGACCCAGAAGATTCCCAATGGATTCTTGAGGCAAAATGCCTTCCACATTCAGAGAAAGAACTATGGAATTGGATCGCAGCATGAAGCAGACCATTTTCTCTTGTGTTATGTTTTGTTTTGTTGTTTTTTCATGGTTTCTCCCATTCATTTTAATTCTTCTATGCAACATGACTTAGGTGAAAATGTATTTAATAAGAATGTATGTGCAGAACCTATATAAGACTGCACACTGTCTAGGGAAGGGAGAGGGAAGGAGGGGAAGGAAGAGGGAAAAAATCCAAGATATATGGAAGTGATTGTAGAAAACCGAAAACAAATTAATTACAAAAAAAAAGCATAGAATTTTTTTAAGTGTCTTTCAAACATACTTACAGTTGATGCAAGCATGGAGCCTCCAAACCATACAGCATAGCGCTGCATATGGTGTGTTATAACTTGAACTTCTACAGGCTTAGGCTAAAAAATAAAATGTTTTACATTTAGTTCAAGCACTATCAATCATTTTTATTCCAATGTTCTGTTGACACAAAAGATAACTTCAGTCTGAGAACGAAAAAGACTGATCCCTAACCTGTGTTCCCTTTTCCCTATTACAGGACACAATTCTTAACTTTATAAAGTAATATCTTTCAGCCATATCTGTTTTCAAAACCTTTTTTCTTACTCTAACACTGAATAAATCTAGAGGAACTAAGCATATCTTCCTTCAGTTTGTAAAGTGAGGCTTCCTCTTCAAAAATCTAACCAAATAAAAATGTAAAAAATCTCATCAACCTCTAACTGAATTGACTAGCAGTATTAAAATCACAGAGAAGCTCACTAAGTAATACTGCCCCAAAAGACCAGAAAAAATTAAATTCTAAGTGTCAGTATGGTCTCCTTCCTATAAGCATCAGAAGAGTTTTCAATTACAGATACCATGTTTTATTGATAAGAGGGGCAGCATGTAGAAAAGAGCAACCAGAAAAAGCATTAAGATCATACCATATAAAAGTAATTAAGTGAAGGAAATTAAGATGTTTAGCCAGTTGAGACCTTGATAGTTGTCTTCAAATATATGAAGGGATGTCATTGAGAAGAGGGATCAGACTTGTTCTGTTTGGCCTAGGGTAGAACTAGGAAAAAAGGATAGAAGCTGCAAAGAAGCAGCTCAATATTGGAAAATTTAGGCTTGGTATTAAGAAAAACTCTCTAAGAATTAGAACTATCCAAAAGTAGAATAAGCTGCCTCAGGACTTCAGCAGAGATCCTCAAAGGAAGGCTGGATAAACTTGCTCAGCATGCTCTGAAAAGAATTCTTGTGCAGGTACGGGTTGAAGTGGATGGCCTCTGAGGTCCCATCTGACTTGGGGATGGATCCTGTGACATTTCCTCTATGTGTTCCTTCACAAGACCAGTAGCTCTAGTCAAAGAAAGATACTAGAAATTTAAGAAGCATATCTTTGGGAAACATATTCTAACTCCCTGGTTACTCTAATTTAAGAGAGTATTTTTAAAGGATATTAAAGAACTGTATACTAAGTGAATCTCCTTAGGATACTGGTCATTATCACTACTTGCCTGCTCTCCTTCAATATAAAAAGAGAATTGCCTTCAAATATGGGTCAATGACAGCATAAAATTGTTGTTGCCGCATCACTTGGTATATCACTATTAACTGCATACTTGGAATATGTTCAGAACAAACCTCTGAATACAATTTCACAGTGTGGGTAGGAAAATGATAAAGACTTGTTTTTATTTCACACTACTAAGCCAAGATTTTTCACTTTCATATTATAAGGTGAGAACCACTGCATTTCCAGTAGAAAGGCCACGTTCCACTTATCACACATACAGTTCTCATTTTGGACTACCTTTATCCTTCCACCACTGAGCTCCTCACTAAGTTTCAATCTGGCATCCACCACTCTTTTCAAATCTCTCTGAAGTCGACGTCCAAAGTCTCTGAACATTGTGGATCCTCCTGAAAGAACAACATTCTAAAAGAACAAAAAGAAAAGAATAGAAAGTCCTCCTTTAGAATAAAATAAATGTTTATTGGGACAAATATAAAAATATTTTAAAATATTAAAGTTGTAAAATAGATACTGCTATGTGACAGCCCCCCAAAAAAACTACAATCATTGCACAACATACCCTAAAATTCTATAAAAGACTGTTCATTAGATTCAAAGATAATGTTACCAAACTAATTTAAGCTAATTTTACACTACACAAATGTATATCTTCAGAAGCAGCAGGAGCATAGTGATTAGAAAACTGGCTTTGGAGCCACGAAGATTTAAATTCAAGTCTACCTCTGACCCATACTGGCTCTGTGACCCTGGGTAAGTCACTTAACTTCTAAGTTAACTATACAACTGGGCAATTCTCTAAAACTAATAATTGTAAATCAGCTGCCAACCTGCACTAATAGAGACAATTTCCTCATCTGGGAGTTCCTATACCAATGAAATCATAGGTGTAGTGCTATCTCTAATTTACTTGTAACTTTTTGGCATTTAAATTAGATAAAAATTCCAAGTTGCTGTTCTGGGACACATTACATATACAATATCTTTACACTATCAAACCAAAACAAATACTAGAAATGAGTATGCAAATCCTTACAGTCATTAAAAAACACATGGTCAAATCTATATTGATATTGAAGATAAATAAATTCTCTTCCATAAATTCTCTTCCTATGGGAAACAGGAATTATAATCTCAGAAATAACAACATTAAAGTTCATATTAGATTTAGATAACAGTGTTCTCCCCAAATCCTATGATAGCATATCATAGGATTCTCCAATTCTCTAGCATTTCTCATGTCATCAGACTTTTAAGTTCACTGTTCTCCTGAAACTGGAACTTGCTATCACATTTTACTGGATTTCAAAAGCTAACAAGCTAACAGTGCTAACCATGGAAAAGTATAGCATATGAAGCAGAGCTGCTCTGGTGGTGATGGGATCTTGTGAAACAAAAACAAAATAAAAAATAGCTATCCTATACATTAAATGGAATTTAATGTAGGAAAGATATGTGACCTCTCTCTTTTGCTGAACCTGAATGTAGTTTTCCTTTAAATGGAGATGCATGCTGAAAAAGACTTTATTAACATATCTTTATGCCTATGCCTGTGTGTTCAGTTTTTAAAGTATATTTATAAAAAGGAAACACTGACATTTGGGGAAGCAAAATTCTACAACTGCATGATGGATCTTCAACTTAAAACTAAATCATCGGTAGCTCATGATGTTCAAAGCTTTTACTGGCAGCTGTCATGGGCTTCCAGAGTCTTTGCAATGTTTCATATTACAATGGAAATTTTAAAAATCAGTGGCAAAGTACTTTTCATCAAAAGAAAACAGATGGAATTAATCAGTTTTGGAGAAAAAAAATGAAACGAATACATTTGAAACTTTTAAATGTTTAAATGTTTCTAAAAATGTACATAAATTTTTCTCAAATACAAATTATTAGTGAGGTAAAATAACATTTTCAAGTAAATTTATATAGTGATAAATATGTGCACTATCAGAGATTTTTTTTTTAGTGACATTTCTTGTTTTTACATCCCCTTTATTTTCCAAATATACCTCTCTGCTCTCCTCTTTTCAAAAGGCAATCTATTGAAACAAAGGATTTTTAAAATGTCATGGAGGTGAGGGGGTGAGTACTTTAGCAAAATTAACCAATACATTTACTCGATCTAATAGGATATGAAATGTTCTACACCCACAATGTTTTACCTCATGTCTGCAAAGAAAAGAGGGAAGTGGCATCTCTGGGTCAAAGGACACGGACATTTTAGTCACTTTCTTATAATTCAAAAACGGCTTTCCAGAATTCTTGGACCAATCCAACATTTTATACTGTCTTTTCACAACCCTTCCAATGCTGCTATAGAGCCTTTGATTAATGACAGGAAAATTTAGACTGAAAAAGAGTTTAGAAAAACTTATGACTAAGAATTTTTCTGTAAGTATTTAACTCTAGTTGACTGGCAACAATATCTCATAGGAAGACATTCCCCATTGTTCCCCACTGCCTCAAAGGGAGGAAAACTAAAGTTCTGGAGACCTTTGTTTAGAGCTGCTCTAATTACCATCTTCCTTTGATTCCCTACATTAGGGAACATTTTCATAAAAGGATTGCTTTCTATGGGAAAAATTAAATCAGCATATAGCTACTCAGAATAAAAGTAGCAATTCACATTTTAGAACTTTATAAAGCACTTGCTATACAATACTTCATTTGACCCTCATAATAATGTCACTAGCTCTGTGACCTTGGGCAAGTCACTTAACCCCAACTGCCTCATCCTGGGTCATCTCCAGGCATCCTGATGAATATCTGGTCACTGGATTCAGATGGTTCTGCAGGAGAAGTGAGGCTGGTGACCTGCACAGCCCTGCCTCACTCAAAACAAAGTCAAACGCAAGTCAAGTCATCATTTCTCTGACGGCACAGTCTTCTTCGGCAACGAAGGATGACCACACCCATAATAATTATGTAAATAGTGAGAGCATTAGCATCTTCATTCTATACATGAGTAAAGTAAGGTTCAGAGAGGTTGGGAGATCAGTAAGGGAAAGAGCCTGTGTGTGAATCCTAGTCTTCTGCTATCAAATCTAGGAGTGCTTATTCCACTGTAGCACAACATACCAAATGATACCCTACTAAGCTGAAAGATTAAACGCACCTTGAAAAAGCATATCCTTTTCTCATGGGAAAATTCAAGATGGTGTTAATCATTAAGAATATCCTGGGGAAACTAGTTGTTAATATAATGAGATCAATTCTAGGCCTATTTAATTTTAGGCACTGACAAAACATATTAGTGAAGGTGCCTTACAAATAACAAAAATAATTGCCTAGAGAGAAGGGAGAAGGTCAGGACTGAAGATCTTTACAATTAAACTCTTTATTATGACAAAAAAGTATCTTTGGAAATAAAATGGACTTTTACATGAACTTCATTTCACTAATGAGGCAAAATGATGCTATATTCACAAAACAGTCAGCTTCTTCACTAGTAGGAAAAAACATTTCATTCGTCTCAAAGAAAAACTAAAGTTTTGGGATTTAAAAAATAACTAGAAAGCTAAAAAGTAAGAAAGTGGTAGAGATGATACAAGCATCACAAGTATCATTCAAAATATAAAGTCAAAAACATTAGCAAAGCAGGTATTGAAATTTGCATGAAAGGGTGCTGAGGAAGCAGCTACCTGGCAGAGTGGATAAAGAGACAGACCTAAAGAGTCAAGAAGTGAATTCAAGCCTAGTCTCAGATGTTTACTAGCTGTGTGACCCTGAGTAAGTCACTTCACTTTTGTTTCCATTTCTTCATGTGTAAAATGGCACCTACCTCCCAGGGTTGTTGTAAGAACACATTTGTAAAGTGCTTTGCAAACCTTAAAGATATATAAATACCATGTACCATATAATATTACATACTATATAAATGCCAGCTATTATTATTATTATCCCTTCCAGGAGGTGAACATACAAGGTCCATCTTGTTTTTAAGAGCTCACAAAATATTTCCTAATGATGACTGGTTGCTTAATCCATTAATTCAACATTACACTCTCAAAACTGGCTAACAACACAAGATTTTCCTACTGAGTGTTGTAGCAGATCAAACATTTAAATAAGCCTTGTTTAAGTATGACTATATTCATATTGGGTTTTTAACCCATTTCTCAAACAATAGCCATTCAGTACTCCTGAAGAGGACATACACAAGGGTCATTATGTATAGAGCCAAAAGAATCTGGAGAGGGATGGGAGGGGGGAAGGAAAAAAAATGGAGGAGATAGAGGGACAGAAAGAAGTAGGGAGGTAGGGATGAAAGGAGGAAGAACCCTCTGACACTGACTCTATCTCTTGGGCCTAGGTCTGAGGCACGCAGGATTTTGTCCTGGTCCATTCCAGCTTCCTACCCCCGTTTTCTAAAAGGGCTGGAGGAAACCTCTGCAACCAACACTCATGCTCTCAGAAGCAACAATAAGCTCATTTTTCTAAGGAAAAAGTTAAGTCCTGATTTCAAGCTTTAGAGTTCTGCATGGAAGAGCCACTAGGGTCATTCATACCATTAAACTGTCTGTGATAGACCTTCATACTAGCCAAGTAGTAAAATACAAAACTCTTCACAGCCAACCCCCATTCCCCACACATACTCCAACCTCATGTCTCTAAAGACAAGAGGAACGATAGCTCACATGTGGGTTTTTTCAGTTACATCTAAATGGAGGAAGAAATGAGAGAGGGGGAAGAGAAAAAAGAAGCAACCCAAGTGCTTGGCTTTATGAACAAAGAAGGGGAAGTAGAAAGTGGATAAATTGACCAGATCCCAGCAGCAATGCAAGGAAAGCATGTTCAAGCAAACAGCAAATCTGTCCAGGCAGATGACTTCTTAAGATCATCAAGCCAGAGAAGATGCCACCAGCCATATCTATATTCACTGTCAGAGTCCACTTGCAAGCAACTCCCCCAAGGCATGCATCTATGCCCTCAGTTTTCTTCCTCTCTATGAAGCTCCAAAGTTCCGGGGCTTTCCCATCATGAGTCACTTCTGCTTTTCATGAAAACCTATGCTTCTCAGCAGCCCCTGCTGCTGAAGGACTATGTGTGGGATGACAAGATTCCCTACTTAAATTAATTACTCAGAGGCTCTCAAAGTGATGACAGAAAGTTTATTTATTAGATTCTCGAGAATCGGGCAATTCCTCTACCAGGAAAAGCCGAAGACAAAAGAGAAGCAATGATATATATTGACTCTAACGCAAGTCCCTCCCTCCCCACTGACCATTATCCTCATTAGCTGAGAATATGATCTTACATTCTAGACGCGAAATCTAGCCAATCCCTTTTGAAATGAAGACATCGAAGAATTATGTAAGTTTCATCCAATCATTGAGACCCTAATGAACTACACAGTTTTATATGGAATTATTCCACTCTAAAAATATTGTAACCTTGAGCCTCTCAGTCTTACCTCACCCCTGGAAGAAGTATTACAATCTGAGAAGTCTTCACTAAACCTATTCCACTCAACTACAACATCAAACCCTTATTAAAGAAAGTCCATCTTATGAAACTCAGTATTGTATTATAGGACCTTTGAGAACCCAAAGTGAAGGTTCTGAGCAAACTCTGTAGTTCCCTTCCCCAAATCCCAGACCCAGTAAATGAAATATATTGATTTGAAAAGTAACTAGTAGATGCTAAAATTGTAACTATGCATTTATGTGAAATTTAACCTACTAAGAAGTTAAAATAACTTCAGGTCATTCAAATAACTGCTAGTTTTTACAAATTCCGTGCTCTGTTCTCATGTAGGGAAGGCAAATAACAAGCTGATGTTAAAGAAAATCTAACAATAAAGAATGTTCATAATGATAAGGCTAAGGTACCTATAATATAGGATCTTGATTTGTCATCAAAAACTGTAAATGTGATATATCATTAATATTTTATTTCTTTTCTTTGAAAATAAATGTCTGCATATAATATAAACAACTGCTCTCATATTCAAATCTTCAAGTATTTCTTCACTATTGTATTTGCTATCAGACTGGATCTCAGTAATTTCCCTTGGCACCTGCCTCTATTTCGGCCTTCATTTTAACTTCCAGTGTTAGGTTCCAATCTCTCATCATCCATCATTGATATCCCTTTAGCTTCACCTAGGAGCACTTCACCTTAAAAGCATAGTTGAACAGGTAGGATTTATACCAGGAAAACATTATCTGTAATGGGGATAAATTAGAAATATTTCCAGTAAGATCAGGTATGAAACAAGGACGTCCACAGCCACCACTATTATTCAATATTGTATCAGAAATGCTAGCTATCACAGTAAGACAAGAGAAAGAAAATAAAGAAACAAAAATAGGCAATGAGGAAACAAAACTATCACTCTCTGCAGACAATGTGATGATATAGTCAGAGAACTGGAGAGAAGAAACTAAAAAATTAGTTGAAACAGTTAAGACCTTTAGGAAAGTTGCAGGATATAAAATAAGCCCATATAAATCATCATCATTTCAATATGTTACCAAGAAAACCCAACAAGAAAAGACAGAAAGAGAAATTCCATTTAATATAACTGCAGACAACATAAATGAACACAATTAAAAAATACTTTTCACACAAATATAGATCTAAACAATTGGAATTATATTAATTGTTCATGGGTAGGCCAAGCCAACATGATAAAATAATTCTACATAAATTAATCTACTTATTCAGTTTCATGCCAATCAAACTAACAAAATGAAACTACCCAAGAATTATTTTACAGCATTAAAGAAAAATAACAAAATTCATCTAGAAAAATAAAAAAGATCAAGAATATCAAGAAAATCAATGAAAAAATGTGAAGGAAGGCAGCATAATAGTACCAGATTTCAAACAATATTACAAAGTAGAAATCACCAAAGCAATATAGTACTGGCCACAAAATAGAGTGGTGGGTGGATCAGTGGAATAGAGATGGTATAAAATACACAGTAGTTAATAACCATCGTAATCTACTGCTTGATAAACCCAAAGATCCAAACTTTGGGAGCAAGAACACTCCATTTAACAAAAACCACTGGGAAAACTTCAAAGTGGTTTGGCAGAATTAGGCACAGACCAACATCTCACACCTAAGATAAGGTCAAACTGGATAAATGATTTAGACAAAAAGGGTGATATCATAAGAGGAGCCTGGAAAAATGTACCAGTCATATCTATGGATTACAGAAGAGTTTCTGACCAAACAAGAGTTAGAGAGGTTCACAGGAAGCAAAATGGATAATCTGGGTTCTATGAAATTTAAAAGGTTTTGCACAAACAAAACCAATGCAGCCAAGATTAAAAGAAAAGCAAGAAATTGGAGGGGGGAAGGGAAGTTTACAGCAACTTTGTCTGATAAAGGCCTCACTTGTCAATATATGGAACTGAACCTAATTATAAAAATAAGAGCTATTCCCCAATTGATAAATGGTCACAGGATTTGAACAGGCAGTTTTCTGGAGGAGAAATCAAAGCTATTAATAGTCACATGAAAAAAGATGCTCTCCATCACTATTAATTAGAGAAATGCAAATTAATGCAACTCTGAGGTATTTCATCACATCTAACAGATCAGCTAATATGATGAAAAAGGAAATGACAAATCCTAGAGGGGATGTGGGAAAATAGGTATAGTAAAGTACTGGTGGTAGAATTGTAAACTGAGAGAAGAATCTGGAACTATGCCTAAAGAGTTATGACCCAGCAATACCACTAATAGGTCTGTGTCCCAAAAAGATCAAAGAAAATAGAAAAGGACCTATATGTATAAAAATATTTATAATAGTTCTTTTTTGTGGCAGCAAAGAATTAAATACTGAGGGAATGCCCATCAGTTGGGGAAAGGCTAAACAACTTCTGGTATATAATTGTGACAGAAAACTATTGTGCTATAAGAAATGATTAACAGGATGGTTACAGAAAAACCTGGGAAGACTTATATGAACTGATGAAATGCAAAGTTAACAGAATAAGGAGAACACTGCACACAGTAATAACACTATTGTAATAGTGATCAACTATGAGTGACTTAGCTATGCTGATCAATACAATGATCACAAGAAAATTCCAAAGGACTCATGATTAAAAATACTATCCACTTCCAGAAAAAGAACAGATGAACCCTGAATGCAGACTGAAGCATATTTTTTTCACTTTCTTTTTCTTATTTTTTTCTTTTTGCAACATGGCTAATAGAGGAATATATTTTGCTTGCTTCTCAACAGGCAGGGTAAAAACAGGAGGGAAGAAGAAAATCTGGAACTCAAAATTTTATTAAAGTAATATTATGAACAAATAAATGGAACTGCTTGAAAAGCATATGTTATTTTAAGTCTGTACACATAATTCATTTGATTCATAGCTGCATATGAATAAAAAAGCAGGAACCACTAAAACTGGGTCAAATATTTTCCAGGTTTTGAATCCTCAATAATTATAATAAGAATGTTCCTATTCTCAATTTTAAATGCCATTGAGACACCAAAAATAGTATTCAAAAATTAGGAAATCAAGGTATTAATTCTTAACATAATTTTTTATTTCATGTGAAGTGGAAAATAGTGTATTTTTTAAATGTAAAAATGACATAAATTCAGTTTTTAAAGATAAATTCAGTCTAAAAATCAGTTGTTATTAATCATCAATAAATAGTAACTGTTAACAACCTCCACAAAAAGATGACAGGTGAAGCTGAGAGAAATTATGACAGTACAAGGCAATTAAAAAATTCAAATCCAAGCCTTCTAAATCAAACTCAGGTTGCTATGGTTATAAACATCATGGCCTAAACAACCCCTCTTGACGTAACCTGGACCCTAAGCATCTGGGAGAGAAAAAAAGTAGAGGAGACAGTACTTCCTACCTTAAGTAGTCCCCAGTCTGATGAAGGAGAGTTCATCATTTAACTCTTATCTTGGAGAGTTCTCTAACAGACTAGCAATGGAGAGGGTGGTGAGTGTATCATAGCATAATGTAGTGCCATAAAGCATTTGTACTAATGGAACTCATCCTACATCTGAAGTAGAAAATTCTAGATGTCTCCAAAGAACCAATGTATCAAAAATAAAGAGATTTCTTCATTATGGAAAAAAAATTCTTAATTCAGATAGTAGTATAGAAGACAGATTAAAATGACAAGACTATAAGTTGTGATACTACACATGTCATATGCACAGTGAGTGTTCAATCAGCAGTTCTTAATGGCTTTGTAGTGATGTTTCTTCCTCTATTTAGAATAATGAGCCATTTTGTAGTATCTAAGAATTCCCAGTAATGTCTGCTAGGATCATAGATCTTAGTGATTTGAATATGAATAAATATAGAAACTGAAGGAAAATTTTTGTAATTACGTTGTATCTTTTTATACATAATGGGTATTCCATTATTTTCTATGTGTTCAAAAATATAAACTATTAGGCAAACACTAAATCAAACTGTCTATTTCTTGGCCTCAGTTTTTCATATGTAACAATAAGGATTTTCAAATTCTATATAATAGTGTATTCATTTGTCTTCTCTCTTCTCTCCTCCTGAACCCTCCCCTCTACACCTTTCCTCTGCTTATAACCCTTTCTTCTCCCCCAGTGTATACCTTCCTTCTTGTAATTGTCCCCCTGTCATGTGTGCAGGGGGGTAACGTATAGAGAGATAAAGCATCTAATTTGAAGACTGTCCTATGAAAATGTTCATTTTTCTTTATAGAAATAGTTCAAGTTTAACTATATGTAGCATTCAACTAATAATCTATGTCCTACAGATACAGATTCATCTTAAAAACTACAGTTTTATCTTGAAATACTATTAGTTCCTCTCAAACTTGGGAAAAATATATTTGTATTTAATTCCATATCTTTCTTTTGGGTTATTTTCATTCCTGAAGAAGAAATGTATTTTAAGATGTCTGAATAAAAAAGAAAAAAAAACAAAGTAAGAAAAATTTTTATAATTATCAAAATAACTTTTCCAACAATCACTGGGTATCATAAAATAATAATTTTAGGCAGCATTCAAAATGTCTCCCCAAAAGTACATCTAGGTGACAGTTTCTATCCCTGAAAGCCACTTAAACTGGGAGGGGGAGGGGGGATTATAAATAAATAGACCAAGTGAATTCCACCTTTCCTTCCTTCACTCCTTCTTATACCTGGTTTCTCCTATGATAATCCCTATTCCTTAATCTATTCATCAAGAATACGGTTAATAAATTTTCAGAATGAAAGGCATTCTCTCAACCATGTCATTTTCTTATATGAAATTTGATTATGTGATGGTGATAACATTAATTGTTATACTGAAAATTGTCTGGAGTATGCAAAGTTGGGAGCCTGACATTGTAGATGGCCACCTCATTTGTTTCTTGTATTTTAACATATCAGGAATAGGATTCTGGTTGTGAGAAATAGGATTGGAGCCTAGAGAATTATGTCCCTTTCTTCTATGTAAAACTCTATTTTGGTTTGAATTTAAGACAAAATTTAGAGAAACTATTTTTAAATTAGGGTATTTTGAGTAGCAGGCAGTTTGAGTGTCAATTAAAAAGCATTTACTAAGCACTTACTATGTTCTAGGTACCAGAAATACATAAACAAAAGTCAAACAATCCCTATTCATAAGGAGTGTACATTTCAATATAGAAATAATATGTGCATATATAAGTATAAGCAGAATAAATTTCATAAAAACACAAGGTAGTCAGAGATGGAGGACATGCAGTTTATGGGATCACTTAGGGTTTTATGTGATGGTACTTGAGCTGAATCTTGAGAGAAGTGAGTGATTCTACAAAGGTGGAGATGAAGAGTGAATATATTCCAGGCATGGGAGATAGTGCAAAGGCAGAAATACTAGATTAAGTGACATATGTGAGAAGCAGAAATAATGCCAGTTTGGTTAGAATGCCACGTAGATATGGGCACGATGTATAATAAGGTCTTTCTAAAGACAGGTTAGAGCTAGGTTGAACAGGGTTATAAAAGTTACAGTTCATACTAGAGGCAACATGGACCCAATGTAGTTTATTGAGTAGGGAAGGGATAAGGTCAAATTTGTGTTTAAGGGAAATCACTTGGGCAGCTATGTGAAGGATTGATTGAAGTGAGAAAGACTTGAGGCCAGAATCTATCCAAATTTCTGTAAAATAAAAATTTTTATTTCATGTTTGTGATTTCTCATATGGTTAGCAGTAGTCCAATCTTCCCAAGAGGCTTTTTCATTAGTGAATTGTTTAATATCTATCATATACTCAAAGAAGAGTTGTGATTTTATATGTCTATGAAGAGGAGAGGAGAGAGAAGAGGAAAGGAAGGAATAAAGAGGAAATGAAGGAGAGAGAGACAGAGACAGAGAGAGACAGAAAACAAGAATATGAGAAAATCTGTTGGTAGTATATCAGTTTAGTTCAGAGTAAATTCCCAGGGTCCAAGCCTAAAGAGTGCAGTGGCATACTGTAATGTGCCCTGGTTAGAGGGCATGAGGAATATTTGTTTTCATTTGAAGTGTCACAGTTTCAAGAGGGATACTGGTGAACTGAAATGAATCCAGAGAACGGACACCAGGACTGTGAAGGATGAAGAGGATGGGCAGGGGGAATAAAAGGATCTGCTCACTTAAAATATCTGAAGACCTGCCATGTGGGAGAGGGATTAAACTTATTCTATCTAGCTCCAAAAGACAGAAACAAAAACCAATAAATAGAAGCTCTGGCCATATTATTCCACTATTTAAAAACCATCAGTGGTTCCTGATACCTATACAAAATGAAGTTAAAACTCTTTAGTTTCATATAAGGTTCACTCTTTCTAGCTTTATCCCACTCTACTCATTTTCACATATTTTACACTTACAATCAAGTTGCTGTACTCATCTTCCTCAAAATACATCCTGCAGTTTCTCACTCCACTTAAATATAACGCCTTTCTCACCACACTAAGCTATTTCCATACCAGATCCATTCTCACATTGCTATTTTTCTTCCTTATAAGAAAGTGCTTTTAGGGAAATAATAAACCACAGGAACATATAAAGCCTACAAACAAAATGACGGGGTGTTCCAAAAGCTTTAGTGTACTTTTAAGCTATTAAGATGTAAAACTTAAGCTTTTAAAACTTAAAACTGCACTAAGACTTTTAGGACATCCTGTGTAATTACCAAAAAACCTCTTCCAACAATCACTGGTTATAATAAAATAATTTCAGGAAACATTCAAAATACCTCCAATAATATATTTAGAAGACAAAACCTATTTTCCTTCAAAATAATATTACAAATAAGTAGGCAAAGTAGCTGCTTCTCTTCTTTCCTTTACTCCTTTTACCCCACTTCTCCTGTAATATTGCCTAGTGTTTAATCACTTGGCCCATGCCTGAAATGTCCTTCCTTTCAAGGGGTGCTTTCATTATGGGTTTATTTTAAAAACTATAACTTCCATCAAATCACTTGCAAACACCTTAAAAACATAATTTCAACACCTTGTTTAGGAAAGCACAATCAAGATCAATGCCAAATAACTAACACATTTGTTTTTTGCGTTTTAATAGCAAATGCTATTCTGGAATTTCAAGAAAAGCTACAGCAATTACAAAGGTTATTTCTACTAACCATTTTATAAACTACATAAAACAAAACAGATGAGTAATAGGAAGTATTCAGAACATACAATGCATGCAGATAGCTTGGAAATCAAGGGAGATAGAATGTGTAACCTGGTCACCAACTTCAATAGGATTTGGAGCTGGTGGGGAGAGGAAGGACAACTTTGAAGGCCACCTAGTCCAACCTCGTCCAGCAAAGGGAAATAGCTTACCCAATGATAGACTGGTTGTAAGTGGTGAACTCAGAAATAGACCCAGTTTCTCTAGTTCCATCTCTAGTTCTTTTTTCACTGTATATACTGACTCTCTGGAATGGACTAAGAGATGCAAAATGACCTGCATTAGTTTTAACCACAACCACATCAATGGTGAAATGTAATTTACTGGAATCTGTTGCTACTCAACAAAACACTATTGATCTTACAAAACAGTGCCACTGATGGCTGGACAAATGATGAGGTACCCATGAAACGCAGGAGAGAAATGTTCAACTCCACAGTGCTGCCAGGCTAATCTACATATCAAAATTGTGGTCCATAGAAAAGAATCTTCCCAGACCATAATGGAAAAAACCATGAAATCTTACCATAAAGAATCATGATGAAGAGCTGTGATGAAAAGCAGGAGTAACAAGATATTGTGAGGGTAGCTTACCTCATGAAGAGATCCATCAGTAAGTCACAAAGACAATATGTGGACCATCAAATATGTAGACTAAACCCACAGGACCACAAATAGCTAAATGAGACTGAAAATTCAAAGGGATAAGCCAATGGATCAACTGTTGTAACGTAATATAAACACTGAGGACAAGATCATCAATTATGGCATTTAACGAAATTTGTGTTCTTATTATCTGAAGTAGTAACAGATCTGCATAAATGGACAAACTCTGAACATGACACCATTCCAAGATTATACATGAACAAATTCTCCAGCTTCATATTCAGGGCCTTCCATTTTATCTATACAAACTCTTATCTGATTACCCTAACTCTTACACTTGCATTTGTTCTCGTTACTAATCATATGGAATGCTCCTCCCTGAATCCCTGCCTTTGATCACTCTACACTGACTGCCTTTTTAAGGGAAAAAAAAAAGGAAAGAAAAAAAAGCAATTCAGAATAATTCTTTCAAGGCTTGGCTCAAAACCATGAAGTCTTCCCAGTTACACTGGACTTTTCTAGCTTTTAAGTCCTACAAAATCTATAGTTTGTATTAGAACCTTGAACTGTGAATCAATTACAAAAGTAGATGGAAAAAATCACTGAAAACTGAATCAAATTTACTTTGGAGTCAGAAGATCTGGGTTCCAACACTAGTTCTGTCACCACGCAGATGATCTCTGGCAAGTTACCTAAGACTCTCTGGGCCTCCATTTCTTCACCTGTAAAATGAGGTTGAACTAGATTACCTTTAAGGTTCCTTCTCCTTCTAAATCACAGATTTAGCTCATTTTACTAACTGGGAAAAGGATTCCTACGCTAAACAACTTATGTCCCCCACCCAAATCATTCACAGGTCCAGTTTTAATAAAAGAAATTTATTTCCTAAGACCAATGAACCAGAATTAAAACAATATAGTAGAACATCATCTAAATGGAACCCTACAAAAAACTGATTTCATTCACAATGAAACAATGACCTTAAAGAATGGGACCTATCTGTCCTATTTCTTTTATATCTCTTTCTGCAATAAATGCCTACTTAACTGATTATTTTCAAGTATGCAGAAGACAAAGCTCCTTTATTTCTAAGTCTGAAAACACTCAGAATATATATCATGAAAAAATGAGGGCAAAATCCCAATGTACTTTATTCTAAAAGTAATTTAATTTCAACAGTAAGCAAAGTGATTTTCCATCACATAAAATCTGTACAATCAGTAAATTTTTCACATCATAGTACTGAATTTCATCAGTAGTCCTATTAAAAAATATTCTCCCAATACCCAATGTTAATCCTCTAACAAATCTATTGAAGATTCTGAATTGAAATCTAGTAACATTCAAATAATTATTTAATCAGTAAAACATTTTGCCAGAAAGCATTTATTTTACGAGTGAGCAATTACATAATCAGAGATTCATCCAATTCATTAAAAGACATTAAATACAGACTCAATTGTCACATCAAATTAAAACCAAATACAAACCCTGAAAATAAAAAAAATTCTTCACTTAAATCAGAAGAATATCAAAAAGTAAACTCAAACCGCAATAGTATACTACTCAAAACCACGAATTTTATATAAACTCCATTATGAAATTTTAAAATAATATATGTGAAAGTGCCTTAAAGTTACAAAGGACTAAATAAAGTAGTATTTTTACTGAAGTGATCATAGATAATGAATATGAACATTACTATTTCATGTATGGATATTTTTATTTTCAATTTGATCTTGAAATCATGAATGAAGTCCTCTCAGATTGTCATGACCGGAAATCCCCACACAATTTGACATCACTGACATCTCTGAGAAGTACAGGAATGAAATAAAAAGGTTGTTAAAATCAACTTTGAGATTTGTTGCTACAGAAATTGTTCAGGTCCATCTCGCAATGGATATTTCAACAGGGTATAATTGTACTTTTCAACACTTTGATGAAAAATATTGGCTATTTTTCATGAAAGTGATAATACTAATGACTTACCATCAATGCAGCTTACATTTTACAGCTGTTTGATTTGTATTGATTTATTCTGTCTCTGAAACCTGTTTCCAGTTGTGTTCGTCCTTAGTTGCCGAAGATGACCATGCCATCAGAGAAATGATGACATGACTTGCGTTTGACTTTGTTTTGAGTGAGGGAGGGCTGTGCCGGTCACCAGCCTCACTTCTCCTCCAGAGTCATCTGAATCCAGAGACCAGATATTCATCAGGATGACTGGAGATGGCCCAGGATGCACTGGGAGACCTTGGGCCCCTCAGACCAAGGTCTCTGCAGGTAGTAAATTAGGGAGAGGCAATGCCCATTCTCTAAATAGGCCGGTTTAAGAAGCAGCCAGGGCATGGCCCCTTTAATGAGGTCAAGAAAAAGAAAGACATCAGGCTGAATGGAAACCAGCAACAGTTACTATTGATAATTCCTCCAAAGCTAGGAGGGTCCAGAGGAGCCCTTAGGCAGGGGCCCAGGGGATTCCCAGTTTCAGAGTGCAGTAGGTTTAAGGTTTTAGGACAGGACAGGACAGAACCTGTTGCCAGTTAACCTTGTGATGAAAAGCCACTTATATGTAAGAGAACTGGTCAAAGCAAAGAAAGTAAGCAGTAGTTATAGAATACAACAAAACTTTCTAGCTCCCATATGAAACAACTATAAGTTTATAACCTCATTAGTTCAATTTTATTATCACTTAAGCAGAAGGTCAGCCAGAGAAATTATAAGCATGTGATGCTATTCAAAGCTCCACAGAAATTTTACAGTAGCCAACAACATCTTCAAATTGCTCAATGAAGACAAACTAAACCCAAAAGCTCTGGGAAGAACAGTGCTCTCCATACCACAAGATCTGCCTCCGGTCCATTGTCCACCATTAGAGTGGCAAGCCCTATGGGAGATATGACCTGGTAGCTACAGCTACAGGTGCTTAAGTCCCCACCTCTTCAAGCAACTATAGCTACTGAAGACAGACAGACAGACAGACAGACAGACACACACACACACACACACACACACACACACACAAGAAAATCTTGACACCAAAGCAATGATTTAATCATTAATTATTAATAATAATTAAATAATAATTACATATTATTCTATAACTATATATTAAATATATATTATATACACAATATAATATATAATTATGTAATAATATACTAATATGTATTAAATACTATAATAATATATAAATAATAAATATTAATTAAATTAAATACATAATAATATATAAAATAAATATTAACTATGTATTAAAAATAAATAAAAAATAATTAAATCAAATTATTTAATATCAGAAATAGATATGATTTTATCGGTAGAAACAATTTTTTAAAAGATGCTATCTGCTTTGCTGCTGCACTTAACAGACCATGGGACTTTTCCATTTAACTTGTGTGCCATTAGAGTGTGAGCTCCTGGAGAGTCAGAACATTCATCATATTTCCATTTATGTCTACAGTTCTTTGCCCATAGTAAATGCTTAATAATTGCACAATAGCTAAATAAATGCTGATTTATCAACGAAATGGTATATTTTATTACAACAAATTAAAAATATTTAGAATGTAAAGAAACAGAGAAAGAATTACATGAGGTAACGTAGACTGAAGGCAAAAATCGAAACCAACACTATGTGTATATATAACATCAATAACAAATTTCAAAAAAGTATGCAAGAAAATAATTTTTTAGAGAAAACAAGTAGCTTACATTATTGTTTTAGTAAAACTAATATGCTCTTTTAAAAAAACTATAAAAAAGAACAGGAGTCTATCTCTTGGACAAGTCACAACATCTGAGTCTTGCTCTCTTCATTTGTGAAAATAAGAACATACTTCTTCCACCCTCCATAGGATTATTTTATAAAATGAGATAATACATGGGAAAGTACTTATTGTTTAAATGGGTTTTATTGATGCCTTTTGACTTTACATCACAGTTATCCCTCAAGAGAGCATAATGGAAAGTAAGATGGTCTCAGAATAAGGAAGATCTGAGATCAAGTTTTGCCTTAAATAAATACTACCCATATGAACAGAGGCAGAACACTTAACTGATCCACTTGCAACCTCTTTTCACCCAAGAGATTTTTACACGACACCATACAAATCAAACATTTACTGATAATAAATCATAAAGAAATTTATTTTAAAACAATTCTTTGGTATATATATAATTTTACCATTTATTAAAGATGAAAGCAAATTTGCATACTAATGAGATGGACATGCTTGTTAATTTTTACATGAAGAATTAAATCTTGGCAGAATATCTGAAACTGCAGGACAGAGTATCTTCAACGTTTTTCAAAATTGATTGATATTTTGATTCTATCATAATCAATGCTAAGAACACTGCTTCTCATAAATATGTAGTACAAAATGGCAGAAGTATGTTTAGGGCCATTTCAGAAATTATTGGATATTCTATCCTAATCCCAAACCAAAATTCATTTAATGATTCCGTCCGTACAGCAAAAATACCACAATTCATAATATACAATAGTCTCGAATCCAAGCCAAGGTGTTTCATGCAGCATTCATTGGTGTTGAGTGGCATGATGGCATGCACTTTGGTGCACATGTTGTATATGTTCAGAACCAAGGCTGCAGTGAAGTTGTGCAATGCAACACAAGCAAGCACTTCCAGAAACACCTCAGATTCAATTCATGTTTGATTCTGAATTAATTTTTGGTTGTTGCATGTTCAGAAACCTTTTAGTGTCAAATTTTTCGTGACCCCCACATTCAGTTATGTGACGGTGTCATGACCAAATGGTATATTTTATTATAACAAATTAAAAATATTTAGAATATAAAGAAACAGAGAAAGAATTATATGCTTTAAGAAGCACTGCTCTAGGCAACTGCTGACCTGCATTGGTAAAGAGAATTTCTAAATCCAGGAGTTCCCTGTATCAGTGAAACCACATGTCCTGTCCTTATCTTAACCTTTTCCTACAAAGTGAATCCTTCCTTGTGACAAAGAAAAACCATTTAGCAAAAAGATCTAACATAGAAACTATATCCGACAACATATAAAATATTCTATCCTATTGGTCCTCTTATTTTCAGCTGAAAGGAGGTATATTTCCTTATTTGGGCTCTCTTTTCTTCTCTCTCTTATCAGCCTCCATAGATTCAATTATCTTTTCTATGCTGATGATTCTCAAATCTATTTATCCAGTCCAAATCTCTCTTGGTGACCTCCAGTATCACATCTTCAATTGCCTAGAGAATATATCACCTGGATACCACACAGATATCTTAATCTCAGTCTGTGCAAAACTGAACTCTATTTTTCCTCTCAAAACTCTCCTCTTTTCCTAGTACTGCTGAGGGTACCATTATTCTCCCAGTCACCTAGTCTCACAATCAAGGTGTCATCTTCAACTCCTCACTTTCTCAACATCAATATCCAATCTGCTGCCAAGGCCTGACAGTCTTACTTTTATGACAGTCTCTCAAATATGCCTACTTCTCTTCTCTGAGAGAAGTGCCAATGCCCTGGTATTGGCCCTATTCACCTCATGGCTGGACTACTGCAATTACCTGCTGGTTGGTCTCCCTACCAGAATCTCTTCTCCAGTCTATCCTCCATTCAACTATCAGAGATCTTCCTAAAGTACAGGTCTAATCACAACACCTCTTTTCATGGCTTTCAAAACCATTTTTTACCTGTCCCCTTCCTCCCACCAGTCTTCTTATGCCTTATTCACTTCTACATACCCTATGATCCAATGACACTAACCTCCGTGTTGCTCCTCAAGCAAGATACCCCATCTTCCCACTTCATGCTTTTTCACTGGCTCATCACACTGGGAGAATACTCTCCCTCGTCATATAATAATAATAATAATAATAATAATAATAAAGCATTTACATAGTTCCCACTGTGCACTAGGTACTGAGCTAAGCACTCTACAAATATTATCTCATTTGAGAATTACAAGCCAGGAGGTAGACGTTATTATTCTCACCATCTCACAGATAAGGACACTGAGACAAACAGAGGCTAAGTGATTTGCCCAAGGTCATATAGCTACTAAGTGTCTACGGTCATATTTGACCTCGAGTCTCCCTGATTCCAGACCCAAAGCTCTTTCTACTATACCACCCAGCTGCTCTTAGACATCTTTGCCTCCTGGCTTCCCTCAAGTCTCACCCCTACTGGAAGCTTTTCGTGATCCTTCTTGGTTCCAGTGCCTACCTCTTTGATTATTTCCAGTTTATCCTGTATATATACTGCTTGTACGTGCTGTTTGCCTGTTGCCTCTCTCACTAGACTGTGAGCTCCTTGAAAGGGACTCTGCCTTTTTTTGTATCCCTAGCACTTCGCACAGTTCTTGGCACACAGTAAGCAGTTAATAAATGCTTGCTGACTCGCTGTTTTCTACAATCTTAATTGACTGTTTCAATTTTCTCTTAACGATCTTTTCATTTGCACTGCTGTAGTGATTGTGTATATATTGTTTTTAATGAGTTCTGATTATTTCATTCTTCAGCAGTTCACACAAACCCTCTAACATTTCTCTGAATTCCTTATATGTATCATTTCTTACTGCCTAATACTACACCATTACATTCAAAAGTTTTTCATTATTTCCTCAAATGATGGATACTCACTTTGTTCTCACAGAAAATATCTTGACGACTTTAGCAATATATGCCTACTGAGGGAATCACAGCTCTCCCCTTCTAATGAATGGTAAACTTCATGAGGGCATGTCTTATTTATGTTATGTACCACAACTTCTAGCATAGAGAAGGTGCTCAAGAAATGATGATTAAATTTAACTACATTTCAAAGGTATGATTATAACAGCATATAGCATATCACCTTCATACAGCAGACTTCCCTTTTTATTATTCTCACACTGTGCTCCTCTCCAGACTCTATAATCTAATGAAACCAGCCTTGCTGCTGTTCCTCAAACACAGAACTCTCTCTCTCGCCTTTTCCTACCTTTGTCCTGCCTATCCATTGTTCCTGGAATGCTCTTCGTTCTCATCTCTGCTTCTTGACATCAGTGGCTCCCTCACTACACAATTAAATTGCAGGAGGCCTTCCTAATCCCCCTAGTCACTTTTGCATTCCCCTCTCAGATGACCTTCTACGTACTCTACTGTATATGTACCTGTTAACTTACATGTTTATCTCTCCCATTAGTATGCAAGCTCCTTGAGGACAGGGATTATTTTTGCCTTTCTCTCTATCCCAGGGCTTAGAATAGTACCTGCTTCCTGGCTTCCCTGGCTTCTTTCAAGTCCCAGCTAAAATTCTACCTTCTACACAGTCTTTCCTAGTCCCACTCTTAGTGCCTTCCCTTTTTTGAATATCAATTTATCTCATAGATAACTTGTTTGTTCATAATTATGTGTATGCAGTCTCCCCATTAGACTGAGGGTTCCTTGAGAGCAGGGACTGTCTTCTGCCTTTTTTTATATCTCCAGTATTTAGCAGTTCCAAGCCAAGTAGTAGACATTAAATAAATGTTTACTGACTGACTGACTTAATAAATGTTTACTGATTAACAGATTTAATGAACTGAAAAATACAGAATGACAGAAATATAAGCTCCTTTGATCTCTTCTCAGTTACCTGACATATATAGATCACAAATAAGTTTCTAAATAGGAAAAAGAGAGAAAAAAATTTAACAGATTATTGAATATGCCTAACTGTAACTCAAGAGAACAAGGTTCTATTACCAACTTTAAAGGTATATAGATGGCACTATAATAGTATCAAAATACATATCATTTAAAGAGCATAATTCCTAAATTCTAAGGGTTATAGTCTAACACAGGAAGATGGCAATGTAGACAAAGTAAAGCTGTCAAATTTTTGATCCCTTATGTTGCCTTCTCCCCACCAACAAGAAAATTCAAAGGGAAAGCTCATGGCCAGGAATGAAAGGACAGAGTAAGATAAGAAACTGGCTTTTTGGTTCTGACAAAACCCTCAAACATTTCTATATACCTTTATAACTAACTAGAAGCAGCAAGAGACTGCATGAAGAGAATTGTATTTAGAGTCAAAAAAGCTGGTTTCAAACTCTAGCTCTTCCCCTTACTCCCTACATGACCAGATGATTTCCAAGGTCCCCTCAAGCGCTAAAAGGTAGAAAATTAGGGAAATAATCTTTGAAGAGAAAGATAGTTAAAATCAGTTGAGAAGCATAAAACAATTTAAACTCTGTTCAAGAAAAGACAGAAGTCAGCATTAAGTAAATATAGGACCTAATGGGGGAAATAGACATTCTCTTAGCTGGATTGAAGAAACTAAGGCAAGAAAAAAGGGGGGGAGAGGGAGGAACAAAAGAAAACTGAAGGGGAAGCAGACTAATAGGAGACTGAACTAAGAGGAAAATGCTTACTGATGAAGTGAGCAGTGGCATACCTTTTATAGACTGGGTCTCCTTATCTTGCCCAAGCAATCCATGGGCCTGATTCCACTCCTGATCAGCAAAGAAGCTTTAGCTGGTACCATTTCCAAACTGTGTCAATTCACTCCTACTCAGACAGCCTAACAGCCGCCTATTGTCACAACTCACACTATTGGTGCCAGACTCAGTGTAGACACTTAACACACTACAGTTCAGAATTCCAAAGTTCAAACTATCCACCAGATTTAGCCTCCTCAGAAGCAGAAATCACAAGTGTCCCACCATTGCTGTTCATACCACTGTTTTGAAAATAAGACTTAAAAGGACAGGTGAAAAAAATTATCTGAGCATTTCAATTTGGTTCAAGAATTTGCAAAAAGTAGAAGGCAGAAAAGCTACAGGAATCCAAACCTTGTGTTGCATGGTTAGAATGCTACCTCAGGCATAAGTAAGTCCAAAACCTAATTCATTCTTCCTAGTTGTATAATCCTGGACAAGTCATTTAACCTCTCTGAGAGTTTAAACTAGGTGGCATCATGGATAGAGTACAGGGCCTAGAAGAACTGAGTTCAAATCCAGCCAAAGATACTTATGAGCTCTAGAACCCTGGGCAAGTCACTTGGCCTAAGTTTCCTCATCTGTGAAATAGGGATCATACTAGCATCTACCTCCCAGGGTTGTTATGAGAATAAAATAAGATAATATTTGTGAAGTGCTTAGCACAGTGCCTGGGACATAACAGACACTTAATAAATGTTTATATACCCCTCCCAACTCAATTTGCTCATCTATTAAAAAAAAAAAACCAACAGTACCTCACATAGTTGTCATGAGGATAAAATTAATTGACATATAAAGAAATATGCAAACTTTAAAGCATGTATGAGTTATTATAGTGAAGAAAACATTAGATTTGAAGTTAAAAGGCTTCAATTTAAATCCTGACTCTTTCCCTCCATGTATTCTTAAAGGTTATATAAATATAAGATGTCATTGTTATCAATTCACTGATGTACTGCCAACATCTTAGAACATTATAGATAAGTGTTCTGTCAAGATTCTTTGAGAATTTTTGTTAATAAAGACCACTAAACAGGGTCCTAGTTTAAATCTGCCTAATAATGATTTCTATGCATTAGTAGAAAGCAATACAGAAAGGATAAATTATAATTTAGACAAGATTAATTTGATTTAATAAAAAGTAATCTCATGCAAACCAATAATCCAATAACAAAGGAATAATAAAAATACTCTAATGCTTCACACATAGAAGGCACATAATATATATTTGCTGAAACAGATATTCTATGCAATATATTAAGTCCTTAGAGGTAATTTAAGAACTAGAAACTCAGAACAATAACAATGTTACTGTTGTTCTAAATAGAGTACTTAATGGTTTACAAAGTGCCTTACACATATTATCTCTTTTGATTCTCATAAAAGAATGTGAGATGGGTACCAGATATATTATTTATCCATTTCTTAAAGATGAGAAAACTCAAGATAGAGGTTATATGATATCTTCAAGCTAATAAGTATCAGAGACAGAATTCAAACTCAGATCTCCCATGAAACCTGTATTCTTCCCATCATACCAATGCTACCAGGTCATGCTTAAGACTTAAAAGAGTGATTTACTGTGTGAATATGCACTATGTCATTTTCTCCATTTGTAAAAATGGAAATAGATATTCCAATAATAGCTACTTCAAATGGGAAATTGAAAGACTAAGTGAGATTATTTTTGTACCATAAGAATCATTTCTAATAAAAGCACTGCACAGAACCTGATGGATTATTGTGGGGGAAAGAAAATAAATTCGGGAGCTAATAATAAAATGCGAGCTATATTTACCACTATTATTGAATTTAGTTTTTAAAAGCATTTGATCAATATGATGGAAATTAATATCTAATAAGTATAAATGCTTAAAGATAAAAAGAATTCCAATAATTGTTACAATATTAAATATCAGTTTAACATTAGCGACTCCAATCTTGTTTTCATTCTAAAGGAATCAAATCATCTTAGTTTGGCAGATATACAGTGCCATCTACCTTCCATTCAGTATAATTATAACCATTCCACAATTACTTATAAGATCAAGAATTCACAGAAAATTGAAATGAAATGCACAGAGTTGGGAAATGAAACCTTAAGAAGGCCAGTACCATTGAAGCAATAAGGTACTCATGCATCTTAAAGTGTAATAAAATGCACTTTACTAAAAAGGAAACAAAGGAGAGAAATACTGCAGAGATAGAGCAGAAAGGATTTAGTAATTTGTTAGATATGGGAGTTGGGGAGGAGTCAAAAATTACATAAAGGTTTCAAACTTGGGTGGCAGAGGTGACAATGGTGCCACTGAGAAAGATATAGAGACACAGAGGAAGAACAAGATTTAGAAAATCATGAGTTTAATATGTAGAGTCTGAGGTATTGAGATACTTCAGTGGGAAGTATATAACAGAGTCGAAAAGACTAGAGAAAAATGTTGGTGATGGCTAATGCAGTGGGAGTGGGTCAGGTGACCAAGAAAGGTATGGAGAAGTCTGAGAACAGAAGACTGGGAAGAGAAAAAAAACAGAAATGATAAGGAAGAGGAGAGGAGATCTAGGAGGGTACAACACCACAAAAGTTCAAGGGAGAAACTTCCAAAAGTCCAAGAAAAGTTCAAGGGGGGGGGGGGGGGGAATCAATAATTAAATGCAAAAGAAAGTTCAAGAAGGATTAGGCCTAAAACAAGATCCCTGGATTTAGTAAGTAGATCACCAGTAGTTTCTACAGTCCATAGACAACACGGTACCATCATTATCACTATAATGAAACAGTTGAGAGAGCAATTTCAATCTCTGCTCTAAGCAGATTTCTGCAATTTATCTATGGTAATCTAAGTAGAGAGGGTACCCTGCCCCCTTTACTCTTTATACCTCTTGAGGCTTCCTCATTTCACCAACCTGCATTCATACCAGAAAGCCAGGACTTCCTGGAGGGTTGGGTGCTACAACTACCCTCAGTGATCTATGGGTAACCCTCGTAAATGGCATAGCTCTTGAGCCATTGATACCATTGTGTTTACCACTAACAAATCTCTGAGATGACTCATGAACTCTTAACAAAAGCATTTACTCAAAAGGCAAAGCAAGAGCAATAATTATACAACATTACACCATAAACTCAGAGGGTACTCATCCACCAAGGAATACACTATAAAGGACAGTGGATACAAAGCAAGCATCTTGGCAATGGGATACTAGAAACACACATAACCAAAAGGTTCGTCAGGACCTCGGCACTGCCAGTCTCAATGTTCTTAGGGACAATGTTCATTCAACAAGTTCCGTGACAGGTGTGGGTCTGTACTGGACCAATTGCTTTGCTGTAGTGGCTGCTTTGTAGCAGAGCCAGATGGCTCTGGTGCTTCAGGGCATGGCACTCTACTGCTGGAGTGAGCCTCTCTGTTGCACTCTTCCATAAAAGGCATATAGCTTAGGATTTTTAGCAGTTCCTCCAGTTCCACTGTCTTAGCTAGGCTCTCAGGGGTCTCTACTTCCCAGTATTGTGGAAATACAATCAGGATAACACAAGATCTAGCAGCTTCTACATTAAGGGATCGAAGGGCATGGAATAGGATATTCCAGAAGTCAAAGGAACTAGAACTAAAACCAAGAATCACCTACCCAGCAAAACTGAGTATAATACTTCAGAGGAAAAATTGGTCTTTCAATGAAATAGAGGACTTTCAAGCATTCTTGATGAAAAGACCAGAGCTGAAAAGAAAATTTCACTTTCAAACACAAGAATGAAGAGAAGCATGAAAAGATAAACAGCAAAGAGAAGTCATAAGGGACTTTACTAAAGTTGAACTGTTTACATTCCTACATGGAAAGACAATATTTGTAACTCTTGAAACTATTCAGTATCTGGGTACTGGGTGGGATTACACACACACACACATGCACACGCACACGTACACACACATAGAGACAGAGTGCACAGAGTGAATTGAAGAGGATGGGATCATATCTTAAAAAAATGAAATCAAGCAGTGAGAGAGATATATTGGGAGGAGAAAGGGAGAAATGGAATGGGGCAAATTATCTCTCATAAAAGAGGCAAGCAAAAGACTTTTTAGTGGAGGGAAAAAGAGGGAAGGTGAGAGAAAAACATGAAGTTTACTCTCATCACATTCCACTAAAGGAAGGAATAAAATACACACTCATTTTGGTATGAAAACCTATCTCACAATACAGGAAAGTTGGGGACAAGGGGATAAGCAGGGTGGGGGGGATGATGGAAGGGAGGGCAATGGGAGGAAGGAGCAATTTGAGGTCAACACTCATGGGGAGGGACAGGATCAAAAGACAGAATAGAAGTAATGGGAGACAGGATAGGATGCAGGGAAATATAGTTAGTCTTATACAACACGACTATTATGGAAGTCATTTGCAAAACTACACAGATATGGCCTATATTGAATTGCTTGCCTTCCAAAGCGGATGAGTGGGGAGGGAGGGAGGAAGAGAAGTTGGAACTCAGAGTTTTAGGAACAACTGTCAAGTACTGTTCTTGCTACTAGGAAATAAGAAATACAGGTAAAGGGGTATAGAAAGTTATTTGGCCCTACAGGACAAAAGAGAAGATGGAGACAAGGGCAGAGAGGGAGGATAGAAGAGAGAGCAGATTGGTGATAGGGGCAATTAGAATGCTCGGTGTTTTGGGGTGGGGGGAGAGGACAAAAGGGGAGAAAATTTGGAACCCAAAATTTTGTGAAAATGAATGTTAAAAGTTAAATAAATAAAAAAATTTTAAAAAAAAAGAATAATCAAATCAATCAACGAGTACTTATTAAGTACCTACTATGTTGTCGAGCACTGGGTATATAAACGCAAAAGCTGAAACAATCTCATACTACAATGTTGTTCAACTGTGAGTTATTTCTGTTGTATCAAATCTAAACTCAGTCACATGATTCAAGACTCTACTAAATGACTCTTCATTAGCTACCTGTTATTTCCTATTATACCTTGCTCCTAACACAAGGCAAATGGCCTACCATCATATGTACACTTCTGGCTCAAAATCATCTTCTAATCCTTTCTACCAAATAACAACCCTACTTTCAAATCCCAGCTTAAATTTTACCTTTTTCATGAAGTTTCCTCAGACTTTGTCCTCTCAGTTCCAGCTATTCCACACCCCAGAACAGTTCTTAAATATTTCTTTCTGTACAATGTAAATGAATTTTATGTATGTTTATATTCCTAAGACATATACAGGTTAGAACTGTGTTAGATGACTATTCTATCACTTTGATTACTACAAAGTCCTGAAGGGAAGAGAGAGTGTCTACCATATCCACTGAAACTATGTATTAAGATAACTGGGTGTTCAACAACATCATTTAAAATTATGACTGAATAAATTACTTCACCTTTCTGGCTTCAATTGCCTCAACTGTAAAATAAGGATTATGAACTAGATAATCTAGGTAAAGACCCTTCCAGCTCCAAATCTATGATTTTATGACCTGTACATACTGTCAAATAGTGGACTAAAGGAACCATATTATAAGCAATACAAGGCATTTTCCAGTGAATAAAGTAAAAGTTATGAGGAGAAAAGGCATGTCTTTATGATCAATATTTAATTGTTGACAGGCAACTTCATTTCTTTTGGAATACTACTGAAAAAATGATATATTCTTCAACTTCATGACACAAATTCTGTCCACTGCCTTTTGTCACTACTTGGAAAGCATAGTTAAAATTAAGTGCTAAACAAGAGAATTATAAGATCTGACATTTAGTTTTAGTATGGAGTGAACAACTCATATTATGTGTTAAACCTTTATTATCTCAATTTAAATTAGACAGCTATGAAGTCTACCCCAGCAAACATTAAACATGAAGTATAGCTAAAAACGATTTGTCTTACTGATACACTTTCTTCCCCCTTTTGACTTTCGACTGTCATGACTTACTCATTTTACTTGACTATTAATATTGACTTAATTTTCTTCTTATTTTTAGAAGAAGTACTATACTGAAAGAAATTTAGGAAGAAAACACTACAAAGTTATGACTTACTCAAAAGTTCAAATTAGGGATACAGGAACTAATAATTATTGTCTAGTTCTAATATAAGCAAAAGCTAATAAAACCATTAAAAAAATACAAGTTCAAAAAGTCAATATTTAGAATATACATGGAAATTGTAGAAAACCTAATTATTACTTTTTAGCTTTTAGTTACATGTGTATGGTCATAATCCAATTTAAAATAAAGCTTTTCAGACAAAACAATACTAGAAGAAAATGTTCCTTATTTACTGTGGCACATAGTTTCCAAATACTAAAGTCCTTCTTCATTTTGACTACATTTAATTTAACAGGTAGCTAGGTGGTGAAATGGATGAGAGAGCTGGAGTTTGAGTCAGAAAGACCGGAATTCAAATTCTTCCTAAGAAGTATTTCTATCTATATAATGGAAAGGAATTTTATATATATTTATATTTCCAAGATATATTATAGGTTAGAACTGTGTTAGGTGATTGTTCTATTGCTCTGATTTCTACAAATTGCTCATGGAAAAAGTCACTATCTACTGTATCCACTGCAATTATCTATTAAGATAACTGGGTACCCCAAGGCAAGTCCCTTCATCCCTACTAGTCTATTTTCTCATCTATAAAATGAGGCTAATAATACTTACCTCAAAAGGGTTCTTGAGAGATATTTATAAAATGCTTAAAGCACTATATAAAATATTAGTTATCATTATTATTATATCACTCCCCCCCCAAAAAAATTACACTCTTTAATGATAAGGGTGTGATTCCACTGATTATCAGTACACTTAAAAAGTTAATGATTACCTTGTCAGGTAAAAATACTTCTTGACTGAAACAGTCAAACAAAACAGGGTATGAACAGGGCATATACAGCTCACTGAATCAATCAAAGCCTATGTACAAGAGATTTGGTCATATCTGAGAACTTTATATAAAAGAGAGAAGCTATCTCAGGAGAACCAGATATAGAGATTCTATGGATCTGAATTCAAAAGGATGGCACAAGCATGACATTCCAGCACACTTCTAAAGAGCAAAGGTAGGACTGAGCTATGGTAGATAAGTAATCTATCAAGGCGAGTCATCATTCTAATGGTATGTCAGAGCAAAAGACCCAGGATAAGAGAAATCCTCTGAAAGGTTGCCTTTTTACTCAGCTCCTCTACCAGTGCCTATTTATTCACAGACACTACAACAGAATATGCTATTTTGTTTCCCAAACATATCCAGTAAAGTCAACCTCAAAAAGGTCAAGGCTTAACTAGAAATAGAAATATTTATAAAGTTAGGTGGAGAGCCCAACCTCTGCCTAACCATTTGGAATTTTCTTACCTAGGGCTCAGAGCAATTATGGTAGAACTTTCTACCTAAAATAAACTCCCTAAACTGAAGAAGAAGGAAACATGTGGACCTCAGGAGCAATTAAATCACCTCCTCGGCTTAAAACAAGCTAATTATTGTAATCAGGTAGTATATGAGTTTAACAGTCCTAATGATATGCAGCATTTATAAATGTATGTAAAATTCTAATAATTTGTACCTTTAAATTTTCTACTGAAACAAAAACACCTTATGCAAGTAGGTTTTACCTTATACAGTGGACGACGAACATCAATGGGACAGTTCTGAATAACTTCATCAACTACATCTGAAATGGACTCCATGAAATCTGGATTAGCAAACTAAAAAAAACGAATATAAGAGATTATGCATTACTTCAGAAAAGAGAAAAGAACAAAAAAAATTCTCAAGAAAAGTATTGCACAATGATTTATATTAAGAAGCTGGAATGGATGAAACATCAAAGTAAGCCTAATTATATAGGAACAGTGTAAATAAAAAGCTGACTTCCTGAAAGGATAAAATGTGTGATTTTAGTAAAGAATTACGATAGACAAACAAGGAAGGATGAATAAGTAATGAGTCACCATAACAAGAGAAATTAAAACATATAACTAACCTGAATAGCTAACAATTTTCTAACATTTGTGGAATATTAATATTATGAAACAATCACTAAAACTGCATCCAATGAAAGACTGGTGCAAAACTAGGTTAAGAGGCTAAGGACTTTTTTTTAGAGAGAAGTATTTTTAAATAGAAAATCTTTAGTATTATCAAGAGAGGTAGTGTGTAGCAAAGAATAGAATGCTAGAAATGGAGTCAAGAAGATTTAAGTTCAAAATATTGTCTCGGAAATGTACTAGCTTTCTGTCCCCGGATAAGTCACCTCTCTCAGCCTCTGTAAAATGGAAATCAATCAATCAACAATTTTGAGCCATTCCCCAATTGATAAATGGTCAAGGAACATGAACAGGAAGTTTTCAGAGGAAGAAATCAAAACCAACAATAGTACTGTGAAGAAAAAAATCATCTAAAACACATAATTAGAGAAATGCAAATTAAAACAACTCTGAATTACCACCTATCAAACTGGCTAAGATAACAGGGAAGGAAAATGAAAAACGCTGGAGGTAAGATGAAAATATAGGTATGCTAATGCACCATTATTGACAGAGCTGTGTATAGGTCCAACCATTCTGAAAAGCAATATGGAACTATGTACAAAAAGCCATGAAAGTGTGCATACCTTTTGATCCAGTAATATCACTACTAGATCTATAACTAAAGAGACCAAAGACAAAGAAAAGGAACTCATATATACAAAAATATTTATAACATCTGTATTTGAGGGTGGCAAAGAATTGGCAACTGAGAAGATACCCAACAAATGGGGAATGGCTGAATAAGTTATGGTATATGAATGTGATGGAATACTATTGTGCTATAAGAAATGATAAAGGGGATGGTTTTCAAAACATCAGGGAATATTTATATAAATTGATGCAAAATGAAATGAACAGAACTAAAAGAACAATCTAAGTAGTAACAGTATCATTGTGAGGATAATCCACTATGTGAAAACTTAGCAACTCTTGTCAATACAATAATCCACGACCAATTCCAAAAGATTTATATTATAGCAAAAGATGCTATATTATAGCATAGAAAATGCTATATACCTCCAAATAGAAAACTAATAGATTCAAAGTGCAATTTGAAACATTTTTTCTTTTTCTTTATTGTCCTCCAATACCTCCCTTTCCCCAAGCATGACTAATGCAGAAATACATTTTGCATGACTTCATATGTGTGATGGATGTTGTATTTCTTGCCTTCTCAATAAGTAGGAGATGAGATGGAGGGTGGAAAAGAGTTTGGAATTGAAAATAAAACTGAATTTTAACAATCAATCAACGAGCTTTATTAAAGGCCTATTATGTTTGAGCCACTGTGTAAGGTTTAAAGAAGGGACCCTAGGGACACAAAGACAAAAACAAAATAGATTGCATCCCAGGGTTTTTTCCTGATTCCTGTTCTCTTTCCTCTTTATTATCTATCAGTGATTTCATCAGCTCTCATGGATTAAACTGTCATTTTTAAGCAGTTAACTCCCAAACCTTCATACAATCTTTATCTTTCTCCTCATTTGCATTCCTGAATATACAACTGCCTTCTGGATATCACCAACTAGATGCCTTATAAGTATCTCAAACTCAATATGTGCAAAACTTAACTTCATCTTTCCCCCTAAACCCAACCATCCTCCAAACTTTCCTATTTCTGTCAACACTATCATTTTTCTAGTCACCCAGGTTCCCAACCTAAGAGTAATCTTCAACTCTTTACAAAACTTCATGACTCTATCATCACACCACTACCAAGTCTTGCCAGTGCCACCTCCTTACTGTCTTTGAAATCTCCCTACTCACATCACAACCATTCTAGTTTTCACCTAAACTATTGTAATAGTCTCCTAATTGGCCCCCAGCTTCCCATCTCTACCTGAATTAATCCATTTTCCACACAGCTACCAAAACGACAGTCACAGGATGATAAAACAGGAAGAGACCAATTTAAAAGCTATCCGTTCTAACCCCTTCATTTAAAAATGAGGAAACTGAAGCCCAGAGAGGTAAAGTGATTTAGTCAAGGTCACACATGTAGTAAGTGACAAAGTTGGGACTCAAAGTCCCCCTCTAATTCCATGTTCTTTACACTACACCACATTATCTGATCATACCATCATCCTACTTAAAAGCTTTAGTGGCTCCCCACTACTTCTGGATTAAATACAAACTGTCATTTAAGGCCCTTCACAATCTGGCTCCAGACTATTCTTTCGCATTCAATTCTCTGTCAAGCATTCTATATATTCTAGCTCAACTGGCCAGAACTGCTGTTCTTTCTACACAACATTCCATCTCCTGTCTCTTCACATAAGCTATTTCCGTGTGGTTGGAATGCCCTTTTTACCATGCCCTAAAGGAACTCCTGCTATGACACCTGCTGTCCTGATGGGCAACTAACTCTTCTGGACCACTATTTGAGGCAAACCTCATTCATGGTTCACTTCACATCCTACTTCACTGGTTATCTCCTCCAGTTGTGCCAACCCACCTTACTACTGCATCTCTTTGCCTCTGCCTCTCCCTTTAAACTACCCTCTTACAGAAGCATGAACCAAAATCAAATCAACCTTGCCTTTGTTCTTAGATGGGTGTCTAAATTTAATCTCCTAGAGTCCCACTCCCCATCCTTGTATTTTTTAGAACCAAAGTGGCCCTCCCTGATTACAGCTCTCTCATGTGTGTTGTCTCCCCTATTAAAATGTAAGCTGCTTAATAGCAGAGGTTGTCTCTGCTTTTGTATTTATATTCCCATTGACTAAACAAATCAGGGAATCCAGGAAGAAATTACCAGTCAAATATATGGATGGAGAAGAGCTCAAGAATAGAGAGTATCACAAAAGGTAAAATGGACAATTTTGATTCTATAAAACATTACAACTTTTAAACAAAGAAAACTAATACCTTCTAGTTAAAACTAGAAGAAATGAGAGGTGAGAAAAATGAGAAAATGAGAAAAATCTTTGTAGCAAATTTCTGTGACAAAAGTCTCATTTCTAAGATATGTAGGGGACTGAGTCAAAATTGTAAGAGTCATTGATAAATGTTCAAAGTTTATGATTAGGTCATCTACTCTTCAGTATTGCTGGCTTCCTTGCAGTTCCCTGACCACATCACTACATCTTCTGTCTCCACTGCACTTGTCTGTCCTCTATGCCTAAAATGCTCTACCCATCACCTTTCTAGTTTCTCTGGCTTCCCTCAACATTCAGCTCAAATCCTCCTTTCTGCAGAAGGCCTTTTCTAGTCAGCCCAGCTTCTGGCATTCTGCCCTCTCAGACTGGTCTTCTATCCACTCTCTATCTTATCTGTATTTATTGATTCCCACATAGTTTCCCCATTAGAATGTATGCTCTTTGAGGGCAGGAACTGTTTGTGCCTTTCTTTGTATCCCCAGACATTAGCACAGTACCTGGTATATAGTAAACACTTAATAATTACTCACTGGCACTCTGACTTCCTGGGAGGCCCAGAAAAGACCTCAAGCAATGTGGTGTTTTAATTGAGTCTTAAAGGAAACCGGTGATTCCAAGAGGCAGAAGTGAGGAGGGAAAGCATTCCAGGCATGGAGGACAAGCCATGCCAAGGCATGAAAACAGGAAATGGAGTGTCATCATATGTGAGTAACAGCAAGAAAGCTAGTTTAGATGGATTGCAGAGTACATGGAAGGGAATAATGTATAATAAACTACAAAAGGGAGGATGGGGCCAGGTTTTCATAACCTGCCTCTAAATGCCAAACAGAGGAATCTATTTTTGATCCTGGAAGTAATAGGGAGCCAATGGTATTTGAGAAGGAGGAGGAAGAGGGTGGTGACATGATCAGAACTTCACTCTAGGAAAATTACTTTGTTGGTGAAACCTGCCCTGCCCTGCCTATCTCACAAGGCTGCTGAGGATCGCACAAAACAATCTACCTGAAAGCATTCCGTAAATTGTAAACTATGATGCATGTGTAACATATTCGTTTTTAAGATAGCATTTCTATAGTCTTTTAAGGTTTATTCAGCACTTTCTTCCCAGCAATTCTATGAGGTAAGTATTACAGTCTTTATTTTGCAGATGAAAAGAAAGAGGCTCAGAATGGCAAAGTGACTTGCCTAGGAATATACAATTAAGTGCTGGTCAGAACGACAATGCAGATTTCCTGATTCCTAGCCTAGTATCCTCTCTACTATAGTGGATGTGTGTGAGTTTGAAGAGATTTTTGTATAAATGGATATAACCAGCCATCACTAGATACCCAGCTTTCTCCATCTGACAGCTTTGTTGAAAACTTCTCTTTTCACAGTAGGTGGTGCTATTGCTCCAAAAAAACACAATCTACAGCTCAAGCACACACAAAAAAATTCTTACCTCTGGATGAAAGAAAATTTCAGGTCCAAGGAACCTTTCATAACCAACATCTATAATGAATTTCTTCTGGTTGATTGCATTGATGCCTGTGTACTGTTTGATCCATTTACGTGAGTCTACATCATACTTAGCAAATTCTTTAACTATGTCAGGGCAGATATAACAGTACTTCTCCTGCACAAAACATGAAGATCACCAGACATTAAGGACTAACTAAAGTGTATTCCCTCAATCAAAAAAATACAGTAGCATTATGCCTTAGCCAAACTTCTAACATGCAACCCGTCTACGACTGTAACAAAAAAATAAAAGGCTTTATTTACTGCTGTCTATTGTGTCTAAAGATATTCTTTATAGTAATATAACTAGAGTATAGGAACAACTAACAGGCTGATATTTAACCAACAAAAGATCTTTTGGATCCTACAGCTATATGTAATTTAGTTGTCATCTTAGCTTAATGCTTCTCCCCATCTCAGAATTCTGTCATATAAAATGATACTTCATTTCAAAGTACTGTTTTCAGCCATCCACCCTACTGTTGCCTCACTTTAGCCTGCCACACTTCAAATGCTTGGATATCCTGCAGTCATCGATTTTTCATGAGGCAGAAAACATTCCTTCCATGATGCAGACTGGCTGGAATCCAGTATTTCCTTGTTGGTGGTCTTGTGTGTTCATCAAACTACAAAAGGTATAACATCTCTACAGCATGGGTAGATCTGGACACACCTCAGCCTGACGTGGACTGCCTTCCAAACTCTTAGTCTTCCGAAAGACAAGGTATCTTCTTGTTCAGAGTATCTTTGTCCATTAGTATCTCAGCACTCAGCAAATTGCTTCAGTAACAGAATTCCGTGACAGGGCAAAGTTCTCCATTCTCAACAAAAAGAACTGACCACATACAGCATTTCCTAGGAACAGGCTTACATATGAATTTGATCATCTTCAGATTTAGAATTCATCCACTGTCGTTTGTAAATTCTACAGAGAAGTACATACAGTGCTTACCATGGCTTCCTGAGTATGTAAAGAGAATCTTGAGGAATCTCGGCCTACTGAATTTAACTTTTTAGAATTTTCAGAATTACCAGCCAGTAGAATATAAGCATCTTGAGGGCAGGGACTATTTTCATTTTTACCTTTATATCTCCAGGGTCTGGATCAAGTTGCTGTTTATTAAATGCTTGTTTACTGAACTGAACTGAATCCTGAGGAATTTCTCATGACATCCCAAACACCAAAAAGCCAGGACAAAAATGGCACTATACTAAGATGGTACTAAAAACTTTACAAAAGTTTATCAAACACCTCCAGACACATACATTTGTGGGGTATGTTGTACTGGGGATTCTTTTTTTAGTATGATTTAAACTAGATGACCACTGAAATCCTCAGCAACTCTAAAATTGTATGATTCTGATTTTTAGTTTGATGTGAATAGGACAATTAAACACAAATTTTGGTGACAGTATTTTCCTTCTAAAATAATAAATATGAAATTATGATTTAAAATATTTATTATGTGGGAGGGAACGAAAATTTGCTTAATTTCCTTTATTTTGCTTCAAAATTTCCCTGATTCCAATGTTGCACACACTATCAGTCATAATCAATATGTGTTACTTTTAAGGGCTTTTTCCCCTTCTTTTCTCTATTACAAGGAAATCTCAGAAGGCATAAATAAAACTTTAACTAAAAAACAAAACAAAATGTATGTGACACCACCCCAGACACACATCCTAAGAGTATTTCATATCCCCAGATGCCCCTCCATTTCCTCCAAAAAAAAAAAACACTCTCTCACACTTCAACATTTAATAAGCTCTGTCAATTCATTCCCATGCCAAAATTAGTTTGGGAAACATAATATGAAGGTAGAGCTAGGAGATTCAAAATAAAACACAAGAAAGCATAACTGCAGACTGTTTCCTTAAGGGTAGAATACTTTCTATGGCTTTCTTTTACCCTATTCCTTCAAGTTAAAAATTAAGAAAAATTAATATTTGATCTACATTTTAAAAGAACTGTAAAAATAAGATTCAAATTAAACTATATGAAATTAATCTTCAAGAGTAAATAGGAATTTTCTGTTCAGTTAAACCTGCTGAATGCAACTAGTTTTGTGATTGAGAGGAACATGTTGAATAAACCCACTGAGGATAAGGATGATCTCACTTTCCTACTTCTATCTCCAGCACCTAAGCATAATGCCTGCCACTTAATAGAAGCTAAAAAGTCAGTTAACAATAATCTATTAAGTACTTTCTATATGGCAAGCACTGTGCTAAGAGCTGAGGATATAAAGGCAAAAGACAGTCTCTGCCCTCAAGGAGTTCACAATCTAATGTGAGAGACAACACGAAAACAACTACGTAGGAACAAGATAAATATTTGGAGATAATCAACAGAAGCAAAGGAGTGCCCTTAAGGGGAATCTGGAAAGGTTTCCTGAAGGTAGGATTTTAGCAGGGACTTGAAAGGGGGGAGGAAAAGGGAGGGGAATCCAGGCACATGGGAGAGACAGTGAAAAAGCAGAGTCAAGAGATGGGAGTGTCTAGTTCAGGGAATATTAAGAAGGCTAGTGTCACTAGACCTCAGGGTTTGAGTGAGAGGGAAGAATACTGTGAAGGAGTAAAGTGTAAGAAAACTGGAAAAGTAAGATGGGAGCAGGTGACACAGGAGATAGAGTGCCGAGCCTGAAGTCAGGAAGACTCATATTCCTGAATTCAAATCTGGCCTCAGACACTGTGTGACCTTAAGTAAGTTATTTTAACCCTGTTTATTTCAATTGCCTCATCTATAAAATAAGTTGGAAAAGGAAATGGAAAAAACCAATTAGAATTCCTTGGATCCCAAGAGAAATTTCAAGTGCCCTATAGGGACCAAGAACAATTTTCACCCCCCTAAAGTTAAACCAAATTCTTATTATGTGAGCTGAGAGCAGGAGTCTCTTAGTGAGAGGGGAGGGTGAGTGCCCTACCCTGTAAGGGTTCATGCCAATGTGAAACACTTGGTATCCAACTAAGCTCAGAGCAGGAGATATCCTTACTAGGAGAGAAAGAGGGTGAAGATTCTCAAGAAAAAAATGGTGACAGTAAGAGAACACTGAGAAGCCTTTGATAAAACTCAGATACACTGACCCAGATGAATTATATCTTCTGGTACTGAAAGATCACAGATTATAAGATTTAGCGGTGGAAGGGATATTAGAGGTCATCTGGTTCAACTGATTCATTGTACACATGAGAAAATGAAGGCCTCAGAGAGACTGACTTTTAATTTTTTTTTTTTTACTTAAGCATTTATATTCTCTCACTCTCACCTTTCCCCAACTGGAGAAAAACAAACAAAGCAAATTAAAGCAAAGCAAAATAAAATTATAACAGATATGCCTCAACGCAAAGATTGTATCAACTACCATATCACCTACCATACTCCTGGTAGCATTATGCAACAGTTTTTCAGGAGGGCTCTGCTGAGGCTTGGTTTTGGTTTTTGGGGCGTTTTGTTCTCTTAAGTAACAAAGAAATGAGAAAAGAGAAGGATAACAATAAGGAACAGTAGTGACACGACCAGCAATGTGGTACTACTGATCTAAGGGGAACATGGAGCTGATGCAATTCTTCACTGACCAAACTCATTGGAGATTTCGAGGCCAGCAATAAAAGTTGGCTATCACTACATTTTCTACCTAGTATCAAACACTTTTCAGATTTCCTGGCTAGAAATCACTCAAGAAAGCAGTCTCTTGCCTTGAGAGTATGGTGAGAAATGTCTTTCCATCAACTTCCCCTTACTGTTTTACTTGAACTCCACCCACAGGCCAAACCTCTAGGAACGTTGATAACCTATGTGAACTTATTACTCAATGATTACCAAACTTCCACCTGGTCATATTCTCCCTCGTAATTTTGAATCCCCAGTTGTCATTATTCAAATTCATCTCTCATTGCCTGCTGCTATTAAAATTCCTCACAAACCAGCCCCTCCTCCCCTCCAGTGTCCTACTCAAAAGTTATCCATCCAAAGTGCATGCTCCATGGGTAATAAACTTGGTTTCATCTTAAATCTTTACCTTTCCCACTACTTGTATCTTCAGGCTTACACTGAAACCTGGCTTCATCCTAATAACAGCTTTTTTGGTGACCCTTCCCAGTACTGGTTGTTCCAGTACTTTCTTTCATTCCTCCAACTCATTGGCTGAAGTGGAGTTGAAATACTCCTTGCTCCCCACTGCCACTCCCAGGCTCTCCTTCTGCCACCATCACTCCATAATCTCTCATTTGAGGTTCACTGAATCCACAATCATCACCCAATCAAAATTCTGTTAGCTGTTGTCTACTGACCTCTGGGATATTTCTCCCCCTCTTCTTTTTTCTCAATGAATTCAGTGCCTTGCTCATAGTCTTTGCCTCTCTCTTAATTCCTGCCCTCAAACTAAGAGATCTCAATACAGATATTAATATTCCCTCAAACACCCTAACCTCCGAGTTCCTTAATTTACTTATTTCCCATGACCTACTTTTCCACCCTTAGATACAGAGAGATGATCACACCCCTAATCTTGACATCATCCACAAATGCACTATTTCCATGTTTATGAACCCTGAAATTTCATTATCTGATTACACTGTTATCATTCCAATTTCTCTCTGCCTTTCAACTTTAAACCCTGTTCTTTGTCCTCACCATAACTTCAGTCCCTTGACCTCAGGTTTTTCTGGAGTCCTTTACTGACCCCTTGGCAAATCAGTTAAACTCTATATACACTATAGTCTTGAGTCTTGCACCCCTTGTTCTATAGCTGATCCTTGCCCTGACAAGCCTCAGTCTTGGATTACTCCTACCATCTGCTTCCCTCACTTCTATTTGTGTTATTGAATGAAGCTGAAGAAAATCATGAAACCTTGCTTACTGGTTCTGCTACAGGTTTATGTTACATAATCTTAACTGGGAAGACAATCCTTTTACACCTCCCATTTTGACTCTTGGTTCCACTTACCACAGCAATTTTTATAAACTTTTTAATTCCTCCTCCAACCTCCAATCTAATTAGAGGGCTGAACCCACCCCTCCCTAGTACAAGACAGCCAACTTAAGAAAGAAAACAAACTTTAAAAAGCCCAAAAGAGGTGGGGAGTTTCTCTACCAAAAAGGGAATTAAGTAGTTGGAATTGGTTATTCAGGATTTTAGGCAAATAGGAAAACACTATGGTACGGACATGAGGTTCTTACACAAATGGCCTGGATTCATGTCACAGTATGAAAAAGTAATATAGATCCACTCAATGTTTTGGGTTGTTTTTTTGTAATGAGAATAGATAAGTTCCCATAGTGTACTCTAGGCAAATTTCCAGTTACTAATATTCTATTTTTTTCATTCAATTTTATTTTATTTTGCTTTTATTTCCAAATTCTCTCCATCCTACCTCCACCTCCTCCACCTCTGAACTAGATAAACAAAACCCATTACAAAATAATACCAAGCAAAACAAATTTCTACGTTAGACATGTCCTATATATATGTATGTATATGTACTTGCAGACATGTTATGTCTTATATATACGCATGTATATGCATACACATGCTATCACGAGTATGTATATATGTGTATACATGTGTGTGCATGCTTCAGTCTGTACCGCAAGTCTATCACCTATCTGCATGTTACATAATGAGTCCTCTGGGACTGTGGCTGGTTACACTGTGTTGAGTTCCTAAGTTTTGCCAAGTTGTTTTTCTTTAGAGTACTATTGTTGTATAAATTGTTTTTCTGGTTCTGCTCACTTCACTTTGTATCAGTTCATACAACTCCGCTTTTCTAAAACCATCCCCTTCACCATTTCTTATGCCTAATACAATTCCATCTCACACACATACTCGCACACACATGTACATATATGTACATGTGTACATATACATGTATACACACACCATAACTTGTTCAGCTTTTCATTCAGTTTCCAATTCTTTGCCACACAGAAAGCAGGCACCAGTATTATAGAGATACAACATCCATACTTTTCATATCAGCTTTGATATCCATAATGTATACAATAATAAACAGGTAATTCATACTTAAGCATTCAACAATGCAAGTTATCTCAAAGCAACTGGTATGGCTCATAAAGGAAATACATTAGAAAGCTAATCATCCAATTATAAAATGTTAAAATTCTTTTAAATGATACTTTTTCTTTAGTACATCCCTACTCGGAAATCCAAGAAGGAGAATTTCTCCAATAGCCACCCAAATAAATTCTACACACACCCTCTGGGCTCCCTCCCCAAGGATGTCTATTACTCCCGGGTTCTTTGGAGTAGTTTATGTTACTGTAACACACTAATTCACTGAATCCCAACCTGCGTGCATCCATTAGCAAAGAATCACAGATATAATCAGCAACAGAATTTACTAAAATGGCATAGTACAAATAGCAGTTACAAAATACTCCCTCCATACAACTGGGCGCACCCTTCCACTCATAAGCACTGTCCATGGGAAGAGTGGCTCCAGAGCACCAAGGCAGTTTGAAGCACAAGTGCAGAAATAACTGTACAAAGGTAACTGCAGGACCTGGAAGTCCTTTTTCTCTTCAGGGGATCCTCTCCACAGCCCAACTCTGGATTGCCAAGGCTGGCATTCTCTTCCCTCTTCTCTGCTGCCAGAGGATCTGCTCCTGGAGGCTGTTTCTTGTCTTTCTGTACATTTGTTTGTCTAGAATGTGTGCATCTGTTCCCCAGTGGATACAGTCTCTCCCACTGGTCAAGCAGTTCCCCTTAAAAGCTTCATAGCCAATGGAGGGAAAGAGAGAAGAAAGAAGGCTCCTTTACTGCTCCTTACACTCACTGCCTCAAAACTGCTCCATTCATCCAGGGCTTAGCTATTTCCGCAGGGACCTTGCTTCTCCAGTGAGGCTGTTCCCTTTAATTCCATTAAAGAAAGCTTTCACTTTATAAATGAAATCTTTCAGGTGTCAGCACATTGATGCTTCATGATCTCTATTAGCTAATCTTTAGGTTCTGTGACTTCTCAAACTTGGGAAGAATTAGGAAGGAGACTGAAACCACCCCTTCCTTCAAAGCATTCTTGCCACTCTTCTTGGTGGAATGTGCCATACATCTGTATTCATCTGATTGTCTTGACTTCCATCTTCTGTGCATTTCTTTTTAAAATTCAAGTTATTTAGTAAATTCTCTGTGCATTCACATCATTTCCTTCAGACAACTACTGTTCCTCCAAGTCTCTTGAACTTTTTCTCTGTGACTTTACTATTCCATTCTTAGTAATTTCCCATATATCCTGGTCTGGCTAACCCCATAAAATTTTAATCACTAGGATCCTACCTATGTTTCCTATGAACCCTGTCAAATCTGCTCTCTCAAAATTCTGAATTTATGTCAAGACCATATTCAACTTTCTTCTTTTTTTCTCTCACAAATTCTAGAGAAAAATCATCAATTTCCATCCCCATCCCCAGGTTCCCATCATTCCCACACAAACAACCATGGAACTCTCCCATTCACATAAAATTTCTAGGAATACAGTTCCTGGAATTTAGGAGAAATTTAGGAAATGCTGAATTATATTTACCTTTTTTCATTTCTTATATTCCCAGTGATGTCCCATGCTTTTTTTTCCCAAAGGATAACCCTACTCTTCCTAAGGGTGATCAACAGCTGTTAACACCAATTCATACCCAGGGACTGATTGCAGTAGCAACAACCTATGCCTGAATAATTTCATTTTTGAACTTTTTTCGAGGAGCCAAAATAAAAAAACTAGGGTATGCCAGTGTCTAAAGTCCCTTCTACCTTGAGCTTCCTTTACTGGCTCCAACAATTGCTTCCCTACCTTGGTTATGAGTACTAAAAGTCTTTAAAGGCCTTCCTGTATTTTTAAATATGAGAAACTGGGTACTGGATAAATTCATGTTTTTCTTTAAAACTATATCTTTTTTAACTGCCTAAAAATATGACACCTTTAAAAAGTCAGTCAACTTCTCAAATTTGTATTATTTAACAATATAGACAATTATCATATGGAATGCCAGCACTCCAGTTAACTAGGTATTTTGTTTAAATGAGTTTACCAAACTAAATCTTTGCTTCAAACCTTACTGTGAAAAGACTTTCTAAAATGTCCTGGGTCATATTCCTGACTTAATAATAAATAATAAATATGAAAAGAATTAATTCTTTTTTTTCATCTTGCAATGAATGCCACATTGATGATTTTTGTAGAAGACTGGAAATGGAGCAGATATGCAACATGAAGTCCCAGTACTGACTTCAGAACTATTCTGAAAGCAACAATACACTAAATTCACAAGTTAGGCTTTTTTTTATTTGCCTCTTTCCCAAAAAATAAAGTGCTGAAAAAAATCCCAGTAAACTGAAGGTTATTACTTCATTAGGGCTCATGTAGTTCCAGGTTCCAATATATATGTTCTTATTCATACTAATGATTAGGATGTCCTGCTCAGACCAACAATACTAATTTTAGATCCTAAATTTGATTCTTATTTAGCACTCTAAAAGAATTCTTTTTGACTCCAATTTAACCTTGAGAGGAAGCATGGTATCATATAGAGAGCTGGCCTTCAAGTCAAGAAGACCTGTATTCAAATAGTGTCTTTTATACTACCATCTCTGCGATTCTCAGAAAATCTCTTTAAAGCTTTCGGTGTACTAACTCAGGTGATTACAGTCCGTATAGAATATATACAGATAAAGTCAGTATATACACGCTACTTTCAAGAGATCATTCCCCCTTGCCACTCTGATTATTATCCCCATTATGCTGACAACATCTGTTCAGCACAGTTGCTTCTCCCACCCATTTCCCTCTAAGGGCTATAGGGTAGTGGGGGACAGGGAGGAGGAGGAGATAAGGATATAGAGCTTAGGTATTCAGAACTCAGACACAGTTCAGAGAATTTAAGGCTACTAATGGTGCTATTTCTGCTTCACAGAGGCTACTAATAGTATTATTTCTGCTTCACAGTGGTTTAAACAGCCTTTTGTGCTCTAGCCTGGAATTCTAATAATCATTTAAAAATCATTTCTAGGGGAAAATACATTCAATAAACTTTCAGAATACAAGCCATTCCTATATTTACTAAAAAAAAGAAAATATAAGAGAGGCATTACCTAAAAGAAAAAATTATAAACCCCCTGAAAACCCAAAACCCAGCTCTTTCATCCCCAAACTGACCAATTTTACATTAATTTTACCTTAATGGCTTTTGCTGTCTCCAGTGATTGCTCAGGAGGAATTCCCACCTCCCTCTCCCTTAGGAGCTGTTGAATGAAATATGTAATATCTCTACCTGCAATAGGGATGTGTTTGATGCAGCTTCCAATTACATAACCTTCTGCCTAGGAGGAAAGAAAAGAGGTTGGTAAAAAAAAAAAATTTATCCTTTTAAAGTTCTTCTACTCAGTCTACAATTTCATTTTACTTAGTCATCAATCATTTACTGAACTCCCATTGTGTGTGTCTGCACTATATTAATACCTTAAAAATTACCATATAAAAATTGCTTTAAGTCTCAATAAGCTCAATAACCTGAAAAATTGTAAACAATACTTTCACTGTGGGTATTTAAGCAAAAACTGCATGAGAAATTCCATTACTTACAAGATATGATATCCAGCAAATACAAGTTTTCTTCTCACTAAAGGAAAGACTGTGCCATTTATAAAATGTTAATTCAACTGACTGAATATCTATTATTGGCTATACCTCTAAAAAATGTAGCTTGATGTAGTTGAGAAGCCATTTAGGAAAAAACCTGGGTTCAATTCCTAATTAAAGCTCTTATTACTGACTCTACCCCTTGGAAATTTAGTTTCTTCTGCTATAAAAATGGAACAGTAATACTCATAATTACCTAGTTCACAAGGTTATTTCAAGAATCAAATGAGATATGGTATACATAAAGTTTTGTAAACTATAAATCATTTTATAATTGTGAGCAGTTGTTAATAATAACAAAAGCAATTGTTATCATATAAAAATAAACAACCCTAAGTACTAAAGAATAATATGTTTTATATTTAAAGCACTATAAGTCAATGTTACTTTAGTCATCTTTTTTCAATCATGTCTGACTCTTTATGACACCATTTGGTGTTTTCTTGGCAAAGATATTGGAGTGGTTTGCCATTTCCCTCCCCAGCTCATTTTACAAATGAGGAAACTGAGGCAAACAGGGTAAAATGACTTGCCCAGGGTCACACAGCTAGTAAATGTCTGAGGCCATATTTAAATTCAGGTCCTCCTGACTCCAGGTCAACACTCTATCCACTGCGCCTCCTCTTGCCCAATGTTACCTTAAGCAAAAGCTGGCTGGTCTCATACGTAAACAGATTCTATCTCTCTGCCACTACATTTCCCATCCACATAGGGGACCTATTATCTATAAAGCATGAGGAAAAGGGATAACAATACATTAAGAAAAGTTCCTTAATTTTTGAGCACTACTGCTCATAGGGATTCTAGTAGTAGCCAGTGCTGACTCCAGAACAACACTAATATTAGCAGCAATACAAAATTAGTCACAGAAAAATCAGAAAATGCAAAGGCATCTCTCTAATCAGCCTTAAGGTCAAATAATCTCAAGGGGGAACTATTTAAAGCAGCTCCACATTGCTCTAAACCAGAGGAACTTAACCTGGGATCCACCAACAGTCAGGAAGAACCTATGAATTTGGATTGGAAAAGACACATTTATTTTCACTCACCTCTCGATTTCCTTTGTAATGCTATGTATTTTACTTTATACACTTAAAAACGTTATTGAAGGGGGCAGAGCCAAGATGAAAGAGTATAGGCCAGGACCCAGCTGAACTCTCCCAATATTCCCCTCCCATTATTCTCCCAAACTTTAATTAAAATAATGCCTAAAATAAAATGGTGGGTGGCAGAGCCAACAAAAGGTCAGAGGGAGACATTTATTCAGCCTAAGACAATTTAGGAGGTCCACAAGAGAGGTAGGTAGAAGCCAGGAGTGCAGCAGGAGCATCGTTAGTGGCCATGATGGCAGTAGCAGCATCAGCTTCAGGAACTCTCAGACCAAACAAGAAAAGGGGGTTGGATAACTAATCAGAAAAAGATTAAAGAGGACTCTGTGCTGGCACTGGATGCAACCAACTGGTGCTGACTGCCAATTTTATTGCCCACAAGTAGTTCTGGATCACGGTTCCAGATGGAGAGGAGTGCTAACACTTGCAACTGCAGGGAAGCAGGGCACAGACTTAAAGCACAATAAGGACATCTCTTCCCAGAGCACACCACCTTGGAAGTAGTAAAAACTTGTAGAACCCCAGAACTAGCTCCGAAAATAGCAGCATGAAAAAGCCTGAAGCCTGACACAGCGCTTCCCCACCTCCAAGGTAAACACAACTCAACTTTTACATAAAGTTCAAAGTTAAGAAATAGGTAGGAAAATGAGCAAACAACAACAACAAAAAAGAATTTGACTATAAAAAGCAACTAAGGTGTCAGGGAAGACCAAGATATACACTTAGAAGACAACAATGTGACTACAACTACAAGCAAACCCTCACAGGAAAATGCTCATCAGACCTAAGCCCAACAAGAATTCCAGGAAGAATTAAAGAAAACTAAGAGTAGGAGAAGAAAAATTGGAAAAAAGAAATTAGGGTGATATAAGAAAATTATTAAAAGAGAATTGAGCTTAGTAAAAGAGGCACACAAAAAGAAAATACTAAGGAAATTAATTCCTTAAAAACAAGAGCTGGTCAAATGGTAAAAGAGGCACAAGAATATACTGAAGAAAAGAACTTCTTAAAAAGTAGAACTGATCAAATGGAAAAAGAGGTACAAAAGCCCACTAAAGAAAATAATTCCTTAAAAATTAGAAATGCGCAAGTAGAAGCCAATGATTCCATGAGACTTCAGGAAACAATAAAAGTCAAAAGAATGAAAAATTTGAAGAAAAAATGTGAACTATCTCTTTGGAAAAACAACAGGCCTGGAATATTGATTGCAGAGCAATAAATTAAGAATTGCTAAACTACCTGAAAGCCATGATCAAAAAAACAGCCTAAACATCATATATTTCAAGAAATTATAAAGGAAAACCACCGTTGTATCTTAGATCCAGGGGGTAAAATAGAAACTGGAAGAATCCCCCAATCCCTGAAAAAGATCCCAAAATGAAAGCTCACAGGAATATTATAGCCAAATTCCAAAGCTCCCAGGTCAAGGAGAAAATACTGCAAACATCTAGAAAGAAACAATTCAAGTATCATGGAGTCACAGTCAGGATTACACAAGATTTGGCAGCTCCTATGTAAAAGGAGCGGAGGGATTCTGGAAGGCAAAGAAGCTAGGATTACAACAAAGAATAACCTACCTTGCAAAACTGAGTATAATCCTTCAGAGGGGAAATGGACACAGTGAAACAGAGAACTTTTAAACATACCTGATGAAAAGACCAGAGCTGAATAGGGAATCTGACATTCAAACAGAAGACTCAAGAGAAGAATGAAAAGGCAAATGTGAAAGAATAATCATAAGGGACTCAAAAAACTGTTTGCATTCCTATATGGGAAGATGATACATGTAACTTCTAAAAATTTTATCATTATTAGGATAGATAAAAGGAGTCTACATAGACAGAAGGCACAAGTGTGATTGATTATGTTGAGATGATCTTTAAAAAATGTAGGGGTGAGAAAGAGGGAAGCACTGGAAAGGAGAGGTAGAATGGGGCAATTTTTTCACATAAAAGAGGCACATAAGAGCTTTTATGGTGAAGGAGAAAATGGGGGGTTGCAAGCAATGATTGAATCACTACCATCAAAATTGGTTCAAAGAGGGAAGAATATAGACATATACATGTTTGTATATATATATATATATATATATACACACACACACACATAATACATATATACACATACACACATATATACACACATATACCTACACATTTATATTTATGTATTTACACACACTAAGTCTTACCCAATAGGAAAGTAGGAGGGGAAGGGGATAAGAGATATGAGATAGGCTGGGAGGGAGGGAAGGCAGTATTGAGTATATCTTGATATATTATATATCAGTATATACTGAGTATATCTTGAAGATATAAAAGGGAGGGTGGACTGAAGGATTCAGTGGTCAGAAGCAAAACAGACTATTAAGGAGAAAAAGGAAAAAAAGACAGATAGAAGGATAAACAGAAAAAATAAGAGGGAAGGGAATACACAGTTAGTAATCATAACTGTGAATGTGAATGGGATGAGCTAACCCCTAATACAGAAGTGGAAAGCAGAATGTCTTGAGAAACCAGAATCCAACAATATGTTATGTACAAGATACACACTTGAAACAGAAAGACACACACAGAGTTAAAATAAAGGGCTGGAGGAGACTATTATGCATCAGCTGAAGTTAACAAAAACAGGAGGGGCAGAGGTAGCAATCATGATCTCAGACAAAGCTAAAGCAAAAATAGACCTAATTAAAAGAGATAATCAGGGATACTACATTTTGCTAAAAGGTACCATATACAATGAAGTAGTATAAATAATTCTACAGCAAGTTTTTCTAATAAAGGTTTCACTTCTCAAATATATAAGGAACTGAGTCAAATAAAAATAAGAGCCATTCCCCAATTGATAAATGGACAAAGGATATGAACAGGCAGTTTTCAGAAGAAGAAATCAAAGCTATCAATAGTCATATAAAAATGCTTTAAAACACTATTTAAAAAAAAGTAAAAGTAAAAGAACTCTAAGGTACCATCTCACATCTATCAGAAATTACAAATGCTGAGGAGATGAAGGAAAATAAGTACATTAATCAACTGATGGTGGAGTAATGGACTGGTCCAACCATTCTGGAGAACAATCTGGAACTTTACCCAAAAGACTATAAAATTGTGCATTTCTTTAATCCAGTAATACCACTACTAGGTCAATACTCCAAAGAAATCAAAGGAAAAGGACCTACATGTACAAAACTATTTATCTCAGTTCTTCTTGTGGTGGCAAAGAATTAGAAACTGAGGGAATGCTCATCAATTGGGGAAGGGCTGAACAAGTTATGGCAAATGATTGTGATGGAATACTTGTGCTTATAAGAAATGATGAGGGGGTAGTTTCAGAAAAACATAGCAAGACCTATACTAACTTATATAAAGTGACATGAAAAGAACTGGGACATTATGATGCACATTAACAGCAATGTTGTAATGATGATCACCTGTGAGACTTGTGGATCACCAAGGCAACATTCACAACACTGGTGGTGACTGTGAATATGTCAGCATAGTTCTCAATTGCAAAGTATAACAGACTCTCCATATAGAGGGCAGAAAAAAAACATTTATTCAGACACCAGAAAGCCAAACACCAAAACCAGAAAGCCAAATCAATTCTAGTAACCAAGAAGACAATACACATTACCACTGCAGGCGATAAAGGTATTTCCAAGCCTTCTCCTCCCCCACCCCAGGCCCTCCCACAAACACTCACAAGCCTAGTTGTCTGCTTGCCTGTGTCCTTCCCAGCTGACTAGCCTCACCAACTTCCTCCCAGCTGTGCTCCACCCTTCCTGTTCCACCCATTCAGCAAGCTCCTCCATTATATGTAACTTAGGCTTCCTAGTGATTTAAGCAGGACCTTTTAATGAATGACAAAAATCTTCCTATTTAAATTATCATTACATTCAGCCCCAAGATCTTTCATATTTATTACATAGGTTGGTGGGGCAACTGATATGAACAAAAATTTAACAGGGATAACAGAAAATAAGCATATAAAACAATATCTTAGGCAACTAGTATCAACAGAACTTTACAATGATATAATAGGGATCACACAAAACATGCACATAAAACAGTATCTTAGGGTGGGGCTTGAGAACAAGCATCCCATCATTTCCCCCTCAAATAAATGGGGCCCAAAACCTTGGGGTAAGGGGCAAAGGTCTTTTCTTCCATAGCTACTTCCCGCTGAGATTGGACATACAGCTGTCCCTGGCCCAAGAGGTCTCATTCAAGAGGTCAGTTCTTTAGCTGGCATCCTGGTCGATGCCAGGTCCAGGGATGACACATCACAGTCGTGGACAGGGGGTGACATCTGGCTCAAGCAATTAGGCATCTGTAGGTGGAGGGTACTAAGCCTGCAGAAAACAAATCTAGCAAATAAGTTTAACCAACAAAAAGCCAGAAAGAAACAAGGAGACAATAACCAGAAGCAGGGCAGTGCTTCTAGAGTCCATGAATGCACCATCATATCCTCATTCACAGAAGAATATCTGACTTAGGGGTACAATTTGGTAATCATCTTATCCTGAATAAACAAGCTGTGGTATTATCTTTCCTGTGTGCTATAATTTCGGCAGCCTTTGGAATATCGTCTGGTTTCTGTCCTACCCATACTGTAGTTCCCAATTTTATTCTGTCAGTAGAACCCAACCCTTCAGTTCCTCTGCTAGTTATTCTGGAAAGAGGGTCAGTTTTCACAAAGGGTATTATTTCACAAGGAATAATAATCACTTGAACTATTCTATCATTTTTACAAAATTGTATGGATTCTTCACCTAAATTTTGGAATGTCACAATAATTTTTCCGTGATAATTAGAATATCACTCCAGTCAATACATGTATTCCCTGAGCTGATTTAGGTAATATCCATCCTAATTCCTAATCCTGATTTACATAATATCCATCCAAAATGATTTTGGGGAATTCTCATACATATTCCAGTAGATATTTTTCTTATTTCTTTTCTATTCAACTTAAGATCTTCTAAACAGCATAAATCACATCCTGCTGAACCAGGTGTCTCTGGATATAGTGTTGGGACATCTGGCCTCACAGTCCAATATTCAGTATTTGGGATCTTACGTGTTGTTTTCTCATTTGCAGATTTGGGGTTATCATTCTGGCTAGAGGTGTACTTACTCCTAATGGTCTATTATTCAAATTACACAAAGCAGTGAACAAATTATCTTTCCAAAGTTGATAAGAATTATTAGAACTTAACTTTCTTAACTGTCTTTCAATAATCCATTCATTCTTTCAATTAACCCAGACGTTTGTGGATAATACGGAATATGATATATCCATTCTATGTTGTTTAATATATAGTATGTCTTCATTTCATTACCTTTGAAATGTGACCCATTGTCACTCTGGATCTGCAGTGGGGTTCCATAATATAGACTTAAGATATTTAGAGTTTTACAGGTGTTTTTCTGGGTCACATTCTTATAGGGACAAGCCACTAGTACACCTGAATAAGTATCAACACAAAGACATATAAATTTGCATCCTTTATCTTGGGATAAGGGTTCAATATAATCTATTTGTCAAATTTGGACTGGTACTTTTCCCCTTGTTATTTCTCCAGTTACTACCCAAGAAACAATTCGTTCCTTTTCCAAATGACATATATAACATTCTTCGACTCCTTGTTTTTACAATGAATGAAAGATACTAATACCTCAGTCTTGTGCCCACTGGTGTGTGACCTGGACCCCTAAACAGCCAGCTCTTTGATGGACCCATTTTGCTAGTTCCGGATAATCAGTTGGTGACAGAGTAGGGACAATATGTTGAGTAGCGATCTTTGCCAGTCGATCAGCATGTGTATCGTACTCACATTCTGGCATGGTGAGGGCCATGTGAGTATCTACATGAAAAACTGACAAATTAGTAACCCAAAGACATGTCCCAAATATCTTCCCATAATTCTTTGCCCCAGACTTGTTTGCCATGAATTTCTCAATTTTGATTTTTCCACATGGGCATCCATGTAGCTAACCTGTGAGCCCACGAATCAGTGAATATATGACACTGTTCTCCTTGTTCTGTTTTAATAGCTTGATGTACTGCCTATTGACTATTTCTACTTATCCCAGTACTTTCCAAAGTCCACATGGTACATGGGCTAAAGGTTACTGCTTTCCAATGTCTTTTGTGGCCCAAACATTTTGCTATCCCATCAGTAAACCATACATGTCTCTTTTGTTCTTCAGTTAATCCATCATATCCCTCATTCCATTTTACCAAGGACTGTAGTAACTGTTGCATTGGTTCAGGGGGTGTATCATTGTCCTCAGTATCTATGTTTGGTATAGATTCATGTAAAACAGAAATTCCACTTTTGCCTGCTTTAGATCTATTTTGAATATACCATTTCCATTTAATTATGCTAGCCTCTTGGCACATGTCCAATTCTGGGAGAAGCTGGGGTACTCATTACCCAGGTCATAACTGGGACCCCAGGCCTTAATATTATTTCATGGCCCAAAGTCAGTTGTTCAGTCTCTATCCAAGCCCAATATGCAGCTAACAACTGCTTTTCAAAAGGGGTATACTGAATTCCAGATAAAGGGAGTTTCCTAGACCAAAATCCTAAGGATACATTTCAGCTTTGTTGTTTCTGCCATAACTCCAGTTTGTATATTCATCCTATACAGTCACTTGTAATTCCATCAGGCCACTTTGTACAGGTGATAAATCTAGGGCCAACTGTACAGTGGTTTTTGCTTCTTCAAAAGCTTTACTCTGCTCAAATCCCCAACCAATTCATATTTTTTCCTTGTAATTTTATATAAGGGTTTCAAAATTTATCCTAGATGTAGCATGTGATGTTGCCAATATCCAAATAATCCTATAAACTTTGGGGCCTCTTTTTTATTTGTAATAGGAAAATCCTGAATCTTTTGTCAGGCTTGCAGGAGAATTTCTTGCAGCCCCTTACTCCATTATTATACGCCAAAATTTTACGTGTTTAGCTGGCCCTTGAATCTTTGCAGGTTTAATTTCCCACACTTTGTCTTTCATATACTCAATTAAAAGCATCAAACTCTTTTCCACTTCTTCTACATTTTTTTCCCTGTATCATAATATCATCTATGTAGTAATGTTCAGTCACAGTCCTATGACAAATAGTGGGGCTATGTAGATATCCTTATGGCAACCATGTAAAAATATACTGCCGACCCTGACAAGTTAAAGTAAATTGGTCCCATTGTTTTGAATCTATTGGGATAGGAAAGAAAGCACTGGCTAAATCAATAACTGCATACCAAGTCCCATCATGTTTCTGGATCCTTTCTATTACAGTCATGATATCTGGAATAGCAGCACACAAGGGAGAAGTCACCTTATTCAATTGTCTATAATACACTGCCATCCTCCATGTCCCATCTGATTTTCGTACTGGCCAGACAGTGAGTGGTTGTATGGACTAACACTCCTGCCTCAACATATTCCTTTATAGTAATGGTAATTTAATCTTGCCCACCTGGCACATAATACTACTTTAAAGTGATTACTTCAGATGGTTCAGGTAAAGTGATTGGGTCCATTTTTATTTTACCCACTAAAATTGTACTAATTCCTATCTTCCTTACTCCAACTTGGTATCTCCCCTTAGGTAAATTTAAAGTCATACCTCTCAATATATCTATTCCAATGATGTATTCAGGAATGGGTACAATTACCACGGTATGTTCTTTCTTAGTTAATTTTTCCAATTTTCATTGTTAGTTTGACTTGTCTAGCTGATATTTCAGCCCCTTTCAATCTTGTGATGGTGATAAAAGTTCCATGTTTAAACTTATCAGGGTTTCCATATATAAGGAAAGCCTCTACCCCAGTATCTATTAATGTCCTGGTTACAGTATTTGACCCATTTTTCCAATATTTGATCAAGTTGATATGGGGTCTGTAATCCCATCTGTGTATTTCTTTAATCTGAGCTGGGGCTTGGCCAATTTCCTGTTCTCCCTGAAAATGTGACAAACTTTGATATAAGGGTTCACGTGGATCTGTAGGGGCAGTTCTTGCTTCTCTACTCTGTCTAGTATCAAGGTCCTTTTCTCAGTACATTTTGTATAGTTCATTAGTTAGAATATCATCTGTGTCTCCAAAATCAACCCCTGTTCTCAATAGAGGAGTAAACAATTCTTTTCTTGTCATTCTATTCTGACTTTGAATCCACTGGCTATTTACTCTTCTCTCTTGAGGAAACTTACTTTTCTCCTAGTCCCCTAAGTTACTTACCTGTGAAATCTTGTCCAGCACTTCTGAAAGAGGGTTCCTTTTTATCCAATTATTAGAGTCAAAACTATGTGCTTGTAAGCAGGAAGAGCCATCTTCACTACTATATCTCATGGGAAACCACAAAAGGGGTATCATAGTATGCATCTGTGTTTGCAATCATTATGGCAGTCTTCATACCTCCTCCATTAACTTTCTTATACATTCCCTAAGTGAATACCAGGGTCTATCTCCACTGGGCCACACAGAGTCAGTAGGATGCTGTCTACTTCAGCCTTCTGCAGCCAAAGCTAACAGATTAGTCTTATTGTTATCACCTTGCATCTCTAAAGGTTTGCTGCACAAAAGGATTCTGACTGATACCTATAAATGTCAAGCAATCCACGCCATCTATCGATACCTTCCAGCCCCTTCATCACTGACTCACCATCCAAGGTATTAACGATTCTCCCATCCTTTGGGTGAACCGACTCAAAATATCTGTGACTTCGTACTGAGTAAATTATCTCCTTATCTTAATTATCTCCTTAAATACTGTGTTCCCTGCTTTGTCCTCTTGCTTTTGCCTTACCAAGGGACGAGCTTCGGCCTTAGAAGTCTCCTCCTGCAACACTGTTTCATTTTCCAACTCTGACTTCATTGCATTTTCTACTCATCTACTGTCCTGGCAGTCGTTGTCATGGCAACTAGGCTGGGTCTGTACAAAAGGTCATATGCACACTTCTTTTGCCAGCTTCTGCTTCTTCTTAACTAAACGAACAGCCTTTCCTTCCACCTGAGACCTGCCAGACTGCTCTTTTAAAGGAAAGCCCAAATACTCAAAATTATCATGCAAACTTGAAAATTCTTTTCCCATCTGAATTTTTTTCCTTCAGCTCATCTCTGCTTTCACATATAATACAGTAACCTGTTAATAAAATATAGCCTCTCCCATTTATTCCTGCAGCTCTTTCCCTGGTCTTATTGGTATTCCTTGAAAATACCTTTCCAAGTCTCTAGGTTCCCCCTCCTGTAACCTCACTTCCCAGTTTTCACAGGGTCCAGTGCTTTTAGCCCATTCCCTTGCTAGGGAGGAATATGGCACATCCTCCCATCCTGGGATATCTGTTTCTTCCTCTAAATCTTTTCTGCCTCCAAATGGAGATTTTATATCCTGAAATCCTGTTCATGATGCCAAATGTATCACCAAGAGAATATTCATAGCACTGGTGGTGACTGTGAATATGCCAGCGTAGTTCTCAATCACAAGGTATAATAGACCCTCCCTACAGAAGGCAGAAGAAAGACATTTATCCAGACACCAGAAAGCTAAATCCCAAAGCCAGAAAGTCAAATCATCATAGTAACCAAGAAGACAATACACATTAGCACTGCTTCCTGTTCCACTTGTTCAGTAAGCTCCTCCACTACATGTGACTTAAGCTTCCCAGTGATTTAAGCAGGTCACATGGACCTATTAATGAATGGGAAAGATCTTCCCATTTAAACTATCATTACAACTTGGCTACTTGATCAATACAATAATCCAAGACAATTTCAAAGGACTAGTGATAAAAATGCTCTCCTCCAGAAAGACAACTAATGAACTATGAGTGGAAATCAAAGTGTAATTTTCTCACTTTATTTTTTTTTGTGATATGGCTAATATGGAAACGTTTTGCATGAATTCACATGTATTGCTGATATATTATTTGTATTCTCAGTGAGTGGGGAAGGTGTGGGAGAGAGGGAGAGAATCTGGAACTCCAACTTTACAAAGAAAAAAATGTTTAAAAAAATAATAATAAAGTTTAAAATTTAAAAACAAAACAAAAAATACCTTATTTTGGGAAGAGGTCTATAGGCCTCACCAGCCTGCCAGAGGGACATGACACAGAAAAGGTAAAGAACATTTGCACTAGACACCCTGAAGGCTTACCACTATCAAGGAAATATTAAATGTAAATGATTACAACAAACTGTTAAATGATTCAAAATGTCAGCAACTTTCTAATCTTAAAATTGTTAGCTGCAATGTCTATACTCTTAACACATTAACAAATAAATACTTAATAGTTATCAATATTAATAGTTATTTACTTATATAAGTATTAAATACCAGAGTGACCACAGAATAAAATGAACATAACAGTCTTTTTAATTATATAATTTTTTAGATTTCAGAACTTGGGAGAAAAAAATGCTATGACACATTAGATAAAAATTCACACTCCTTGAAAAATAAAATAAAATGAATTTTTCACTGCTTATTTATAGGGAAACCAGGGGAAGGAAAGATGGCAGCAGCACTGAATATTCTAAGTATCCACCCCATCACCTGACCCTCTCTTAGCTCAATAATTCTTTGTGGTAAAGAAGCACAGGTCAAGAAATCAGAAAAACAGCCCAAAGCTTGAAAAAATGCTATATGTTTGGTCACAACCACATGGTATTAATAAAGGTCTGGATGCCATATCTATCTCCTTAAAGGCAATGCAATGGCAAGTAAAGTAGGATCGTTTGCTGTTTTTGTTTTAATATAATCAAGTGCCTCTAATTGAATCTTGCCTTTATCAACCAAGAGTCTTTACTAGGAGTAAAGTACAGAAACAAGAGTTTCTTTAACTAGAACCAGTATATGTATTTGTATTGTTAATGTGATTAAAGATCTTCCCCACTCATTAAGGGGCCTGCCCATTAAGGGGAGCTTCATTAGGGAGATTTGTAAGAAAGCTCACACTTTTTGTTAATGAGGCACTAGTTCTCAAGAGTTGTGAAGTCCTCTGACTATAAAAAAGGTATAAATATATACTCTGAGTTGAGGTTTTACTTTGGGGTTTAGTTTTTGGAAGAAGCTTTGTGTGCCAGATAAGACTCTGGGAAGCCACTAAGGAGACCCTCCACCCTCCCCAAAAACCCAGATGTTCATGGTGCTTCTCTGGACCTGTCTGTTGATTTGGGATATATGTATTGTTTGTGTCAGACAGTTTGGAAGCACTGTTTGTTGATTTCCTGAACTAAGTGAATGATATATGTACTTGATTACAAATGATTGTTAAGCCCTCAAAAGTTGCCTTTTGTTTTAGAAAAGCAGATCAAAGAACTTGCAATAGCAGGCCCCCCTGTGTATGCCAAGGTGCTTACTGATAAAAGGGATAGATGGTAAAAATCAAAGGGAATCTAATAACTTTATAATATCCACCTTGGACTAATTACAAAACCTGGATGGCTTAAGCCAAATTTAGGGATCCTTGTTCTAGTATTTAAGGGGAAAATATATATATCAAAACCACTAGTGATTTTATGTACAGTGTTCCATAGCTGGGAAAAATTTTAGTTCTCTTTTATGTTGCTTTCTGTATCTTAAGATATTTGCATATACTGAAAAAAACAATACTTACATGAGGCAACTAGTTTAAAACCTTCCTATTTTTTGAGTAGACATAAAAAAAAGAACATCATAAACTGACCAAAACCGACCTTTGCTCCCAAACCTGTATTAGGAGGGGATAGTTTGAAATTACATGTGAAGCAATAGTTGTCTTCAATGAAAACAGTAGGAGTTCAAGGTTTGGGACCTACATATCCTAAACCACCATGAGAATCATTTATCATAAAACTGCCAGAGAAGAGGACAGGGTCTGGTGATATTCACATTTAGTTTCACTGGCTTAAGAAACTACCAGAACCAAAACTCCTTCAAGCAAAGCAAATCAAAAATTCCTTTGTAACTTAAGAGTCTTAAGAGAACTGACTGAAATCACTCTTAGGCTGTGACTTGCCTAAGGTCACAAAGTTAGAGTAAGTCTCAGGCTATACCTGTTTCCAAGGCTAGCTCTCTAACCACTATACAATGCTGTCTCCCTTTCAGAGTAACAGTATTTTAGGATTAAGGTGGGAAAGGGAGTAAAGAACTAGCATCTAAGGAGTGTCCATCAATTAGAGAATGGAAGAACAAATTCCATAAATGAATGCAATTACTAATCTGTATGAAATCACAAAAGAGATCACTTTGGAGAATCCTGGGTAGCATGTACTGACAAATACAGTGAAAGGAACTGGGAGAACAATATATACAAGAACAACAATATTTAAAGGAAAAAAAGATTTTAAGAAAGATTTTAAGACTTTAAGAACTCAGGTCTCTGGAAGATCTATGATGAAACATATTACCCTTATGACAAAACGGTAATAGACTGAAGGTACAGGAAAAGAGACATAAATTTTTGGATACAGCCAATCTATAGATTCATTCTGCTTAACTATGCCTATGAATTGCAATGATTTGGGTTTTTTCTTTTTTTTATTTTGGGGGAGAGGGGAACAGAAAGAAGTTCATAAAGAAACACACATATGAGCAGATCAGAATTTTAAGTAATGTGGCATTATATGTACTTTTTAAAATTATAAGCAAGTGGTATCACATTATCTTCTTTTGGTGTGTGAGAAAATGCTCTTTCTTCAGTGTTTAAGTTCAGAATTTTTTTAGAGTGCTATTATAAATTTTTTAAAAGATACTTGAAAAAAATTTTATTTTAAGATAAATTTAGTGGGATTTTCCTTCAACTTTTCCTCCTATCCCAATAAAAGAGCCTACTTACCAAGAAACTAAATATTAGAATAATATACCTACCACTGGGATGACATGGGTTACTCCATCCCCACTGTCAATGACTATTCCTGTCAAGGTGCGTTCACCAACTTGCCGAGATGTCCAAGATGCTGCTAAAGCTAATACGGCCTAAAATGATGAAAGGAAAATTAACAGATTATGAGGAGGAAAGTAAAAGCATACTTATCCTGCTTATTCCCAATATTAATCAACAAGTAGTTTTTCCTGTCATAGCAATGCTCTCCTTTCCCTACCTCTCTATTCTTCGGAATTTCAGTTCAAATTTAGTCAATCACATTCTGGTCAACTGCAAACCATGTTAAATATATCATGGATCCAACTTTCAATAAATTATTACAAGCTCAAGAACCCTATAATTGGTACAACAAAATTCACCACATTCTTTAAAAGTTAAAATTCATACACCAAAATAGCAAAGAGGCAACTGGGAGAAATTTTTTTTTCCTTTTGCTTTACTACAGAATGAGAAGACATGTAGGGTCATTTAAAAGTCTAACCCCCTAAATTTGAATCAGTATATCTAAAATACATCCAAAAATATATACAAATTAGGAAAACGGACTAGAAAATAGCTAAAAATAAACATGAGTTTCCTAGGTCCTAGGATCTCCAGGAAATAATAAAAGAAAAAAATAAGGTATAGAGGGGTGAACCAACATAGAAAAAAAAAATTTATCAGCTTTTTACAGCTCTTGTAGTTATACTGTTTCCAATGGAGGAAAAAGGAGCACCTTTGTCTTGTTGCACATAACTACATACTATGCTTCCCTGAATTCACCAAGATAAAGTTGGACAAAGAAAGACACAATGCCATCAAAAGGCACATCAGCAAAGTGAAATGTTCCAATAAGTATAGTTTATGGGACATGTTTTCTTCAACCCTGAAAACAGACAGAAAATAAGCCTTCTAATAATGATCCTTTGAGATTCACCTCAATTTACCAGTCTGTTAAAAAGCTTACAAAATTTAAGACAATGAAGAATACATTTTTTTTTTACCTGAACTGCAATGTAGAGTCCTGGCACATTAAATGATTCAAACATTATTTCTGCAAGGTACTCTCTATTTTCTGGTGTGTTCAGTGGAGGTTCTGTCTGTAAAAGAATCATCTTAATAAGCATTCTCTCTTCTTTCTCCCAAATCTCATACAATTAAAATAATAAGCTTTTAGAGCTCTAAGAGACTTTAAAGTGAGTCCAACATCTTCTCAATATAAATGAGGAAACTGGAGCCCAGAGACATTAAAAGGTTTAAGTAATTGAGTTATGAGTTAGACTCCTGCTTGGCTACTCCAGGGATTCCTATACAGAAACTAGCTTGAAATCCTACAGAATACCCCCAGTAAGTAGTTACTGATTAAATAGAATGAATTTATTTTCTGGTCACAGGAGAAATGGCCAACCTTTAAACTTATAAAGATTATTAAAGCTATATTTTAAAAATCTAATACAAAGGTGGCCAGAAGTTCTCAAACACTGTTTAACTTTTAAGATTAATTTCACATAACAAATATATATGCATATGTGTATGTGTGTGTGTGTATGAAACAGGTTCTGACTATAATGTCTATACTACTTACCATAATATGTGAAAGTAAGCTTCATATTAAAAAAATTAAAATACTCTATACTACAGACAGACTTCATTGCTAAAAGCCTTTCTCATCTTAAATATAAATGATAAAAATTAGAATTGATTACAAGAAGGTTACCAAAGCTAATAACAAAAGACAAATTCTATAATAATGTCTTTTAATTAAACCCTTATACTGTGTCAGTAAAAGGAAAGTGTCTTTTATGGAGGTTTTATTTCTTTTAAGAGAGGTATAGCAGGCAAAAAGATCAGAAAAGCTATAGATACTAGGCAAGAAAATTTTCCTACCCGCCAAAAGCTAACAAATTCTTACTTTAGCTTGTGCCTGTAACTGAAAGTTCAGTAAACAACTATAGCTCAAGTATAATATGACAGAGTAAGAGGCAACAAGTAGATATTAGAAGGAATTAGCTAAAATTAAATTTTTCCTAAGTCTCTTGGCTCTTTTAGAGTTCAAAATCAATGTCAAATTACATGTTCTTCCAATAGCTTTGTATCTTCTACTTCCCAGTATCACTCTTCAAGTTTAGATGCCTAAATAAAAATTTCCCCCAGCCTACAGTCAGGTCATCAGGAAGCTTCAGACTAGCCAAGAAGAGGGGGCTACAGACCACAGCCAAATCTTGTGAGTAGGAGGCCAGGTTATCATAGCATATAATTTGTTTCCACCACAAAACATCTTAAAACTTGCAGCTCTAGCCTCTTCTCTCAGATTTTTCTTCTCTCTCCCTACGTTGTTCATAACTCTTGATTCCTGCATTGTTGACTTAGTAATATTAGAGAACTATTTATAGACTGAAATGAATGAATGGAATGGGTAACAGACAGAAATTCAGCAATGGAATAGAATTTATGAGCAATGCTCACAAAGGCAAAGACAAAACAGAGGTTATAAAACTTATTTAATACTGCTTTTGGAAGTTAATACTAATAAAACCTCTCAGAGCAGTAGCATAAGGTATGGAATACTTCTTGCCTGAGAATTCCAGTCCTGCCTCTGACACTATGTAACTCTGGATAAGTAACTGCCCAGTGCCCTCAGGTAGCTCCCTAAATTGGCCAACACTTACTAATCTACACTTACTGAGGGAGTTTTCTCACTCTGTATCTATGAAATCTCAAGTCTACACCTTCCCCTACCCCTCCAAAAAAAGTCAGATGGACATAATTGTGAGAATAATAATGGGAAAAAGGGACAACAATAATAACCAGAATCCACAAATGACCCCAAATTTTTATTGGTGCCCCTGTTATGGTTTCAGGCACTTCCCCAACAAACTTCAACAACAATGATTATGCTACTTTTTTCCTGTTCTTGCTTCTGCTGTTCAGCATTCATATAAGCAGCAAAAGAGAAGTGATATGAACAAACGGAGAAATAAGAAGGAAAAAAAGCCAGGAATCTATGAAGTGGCAGGAAAAAAACCGCACAAATCAGCCTGTGCAACTTCAAGAGTAGGTTCTACTATAATATCCCAGGTACAACTATTTGACAAGTGTAACAACAGCTCTGAAACTCAGTGGTTCTGTGGGGCTTCCAGCTTCGATGCAGATAGCAGCAGATGGAAAGAAGAAATCACCAAACCTGGACAGATTTAAGTCTTACCCTTAGGTTCAAAAAAAAACAAAACAACATTTCACTGTTACAGGAAAGTGAGGCGTATGCACTTTACTCGAAAAATATCTATGGCTTTTAGTGAGCTGAAGGCTCTAAAAGAGTCAACCATTTGACATGGCATAGTGTCCAGAAATAGGGAGGTGAGTGTTCCACACTGTACCCTAATATTCTAAGCCTCATATTTTATGAAGGAATAAAAAGCTAAAGAGCATGTGGCAGGAAGTGGCCAGAAGGTTGAAGGGTCTCCACCTCATGTCAAATGAGGATCAGCTGGCAGAACTCAAGATGCTTAGCCTAGAAAAGACTTCAGAAACTATCAAACAGGTTTGTTTTGTTTTGTCTTCCGAAGTTCTTTCAAGCAGAAGAATGGCCCTTAGACTTAGTTCTGCTTGGCAACAGAGGGAAAACTAACTGCACTGGGCAGAAGTTGCAGAGAGATACCTTTTAGATCAATGTAAGGAACAATCAGAGTATTTCTGATATCTAACGAAAGAAGTGAAGATACTCGGAAGGTACAGGGTTCGACCTCACAGAAAATCTTCAACAAAGGCTGGATGACCCCTTCTCAGATATGTAGTATAGGTTCAGATACTGATAGGACTGAGGTTCCTTCCAAATCTTATATATTTTGATTTTATAACCATACATGATGGGATAGGAACAAAAGAACAACTAAATAGGAACTAAAAGAACAAATAAAAGCAAACTTTCTACCACCTCTTTCTCTCTATTATGTATATATATCATGGTTCTAAGAGAATAAAATATAAGATTTTGGACCAAAAATCAGAGTAAGTACTTGGTACATAGTGGGTACGTAGTTTAATCTTTGTACTGCAAAAAGAAAGCTTAAAAATCAAATTATCCTTACAGAAAAATCACTGAAAGTAACAATAAGTATAAAGATTTATTAGTCATGACAATATCACTACAAATAACATTTTAAAGCTAGAGAATAATAATGTCATAAATTCTGACAGAAAATAAAAATTAAAAACTCAAACTTCAAATATTTGACAATGTAGCTACATGGAAAAAATACAGTAATATATTAAAGATAGAGTTAGACTCTGAGTCAGAAGACTTGGGTTCAGATTCTAACTTGACTACTTAATATCTCTGGCCAGATCACTTGCCCTCTCTGGATCTCAGTCTTCTCATATACAGAAATAAATGAATCTAGATGGATTATAAATCCAGTCTAGCTCTAACTCGCTGGTTTTATGATCATGTCTTATTTTAAATATCTGAATCCTGCTACATAAACTATAACCTAGGCACATTTTTCATTATGAAGTTAATTTTATACTCAAAAAGATATTCCACTGTAATATGTAATTTTATATATGATAGCTAGATCTTCTATTATCAAATTAAAATTCTCTCATTTCTCTGTAATGTTTTATTTTGCTTAAGCAAAAGTAGTATCTTAACAAACTGCATATTCTGAATAAAAGGTATTTTCTTAAACAACTATTTTCAAGTATATAATAATGTATTCAGTTCTAATTACTGAAATAAATAGAATTATAATTGCAAATAAATCATTAAAAATGAGATTTTAGGTGTTATTCAATAAAATCTCTCCTCTGAAATTTTCTGGGGAAAATACAGTAGGAAAGTAAAAATTGAGAAAAACTACAACTCAGCAGTTAAGACAATGCTTATCCTAACAAGTATAAAGTGGATTGCCAATTCTAACAGAGAAATGATTATTAAGAATCTCACTCATTTCAAAAAATCAAAAGAGCCTTCTGAAAGGGAACATGATGACAACTTTCCTTTCAGTGTTGGCTCAGGCATGATGAATTCAGAAAGCATCTCCAAAGGTGAGGAACACCTAACATAAGGATGCCAGCCTGTGAGACTGCTACAAAGAAACTACAATGTCTTAATAAACTTCCTGACATTCATTAGCAGCTTGCATATAAAGCACTGTCTGCTCATCAGGACTAGTTTCAAAGAGTATAAAAGAGACAAAGAACTGCTTCATAAATCTTTTACCCAATAAGACCAAATAAAATAAAGATCTTTTTTTAACTATGCACAGTCCAAGAAGATGTCTCAGGCCCTTCTGCCAATATATTTCAATATAATGTAATTGCAGGTACAGGGACTTTCAACTAAATCCAAATTTCACAGAACAAATTCCCTTAATATAAGGATTTGTTCTGTGAAATTTGGATTCAGTCAAAGGGTGGCACCCAAGGACCTAAAAGGGCCACATGTGGCCTTGCAGCTACAGGTTCCCCACCCCTGTGTGCACCTCCCTGTATAAAAAGACACTGCAAGACCCTTCCTAGAACTTTCCATACAATCTACCATGGAAAAGATAAAAGAGGAGATTTTGTACCACATAACAATAGAGGGTCTAAAAAAAGTCCTAATAAATAAGAGGTCTGCACAGGCAAACACATAGGGGCATCAAGGAACTTTCACAAGTATTATGAAAAATAAAGTGCAAAATGTACAAAATGTAATAATACAGAAAATTTGATGGGTTTGAGGAAAATGTGCAAATTAGAGAAAGTATAAACCTCTATTAGTTAAGAGGGGTTCCAGGTAATAGAAAACCTGACAGAAAGTATTTAAAAATAAGCAAATTTCTAAATAAACCAATGATTCCTTGTAATAACATGGGAAAGTTTTATTAAAAGGAATAGGTCTAAATGTAAAAAGGGATAATTTTAGGAGTAGGGAAGGAATATACTTAGAAATCAAGATAATGTAAAAACAAAGATAATCACTTTTTTTTGAGCTTTAAGAAAATGTAAAAATGATATCTTGCCTCAGCTTTCTCTACTATAAAAACAGAAAAAATTCCTGTCATTCCCATCCTTAGAAGGAGTTTAACATGTCCTTAAAATTTCTCTAAAGGATGTCGTCATTTTTTAAATGTGTACAATTTAGCATTCATAAAAAATATTTCATTTCTCTTATTTCAAAATGCTCACCATTAAAAAATAATGATCTTCAGGTTCAGCTCGAAGATATTTAAAAATCACTTGTTCCATGAATCTTTCCATGAGATCCCAATCTTCAATTATACCATGTCTTATAGGCCACTAATGGAAGATGAAGCAAAAATATGAAAAAGTTTAGTTCATACCATTGAACAACTGCCTAACAATAATTAATAGCATAAAAAGTTGTTTATTAAAAAATGTCTATCTTGTGGGAGTTAAATTTACATGAGAATATGTAAAAGCTACCAAAAATAATTCAGCTATATAAACAGACTTATTCTACCCACCTCTATGTTCTTCCTCATCCTCCCAGTAATAAGTAGCATTTTTATCTTATACACTATGGTTAACAAGAGACTACTGCATTAATCATTAAAGAAAATCTGCCATTTCTTCATGTTTAGTCAATATTTAAGTCTGTGAAGCTAATTCTACCTACAACCTCAAATAAAGTCCTCAAAGGTAAGAGGAACTGAATCTAAATATCCTTATGACACTTAGTAGATCTCTCTCATATAATGGTGACACTCAAATGTTTGCTAGCTAACTGGACTGGCTAAGAACTATAATGGCACATTAGATAATAGAACATAAGGTTGAAATAACATATTAAAAAGACACCTACAAGAATATAACTCATCTTCCCCCAAAATACCAACACCTTTTTCTAAAGTCCCTATTTCTGTTGAGGGAATGACCCAAACACCCAGGTTCAGAACCTGAGTAACCTCTTCATTATCTCTTCCTTCCTACCACCACCCAACCTACTACCCAAATCCTGTTCTTCATAAATTTTTCCATATCCATCCCCTTCTCTTCACTCACATAGACTCAACTCAACCTTCACCACCTCTCATTTTTAGAATAAAATAAAAATTTCTTCATTAGTCATTTAAGGTCCTTCCTAATATAGTTTCAACCTATTTTTCCAAAATTATTTCACATTATTTCTCCTCATGCACTTTTCTGTTTTAAGATTCATTCATTTATTCTGACTTTTTTTTAATAGCTTTATTTCTTTATTTTTAGATTTCAACATTCATTTCCACAAAATTTTGAGTTCCAATTTTTCTCCCCATCTCTCCCCTTCCCCACCCCCTAAAACCTTGCATTCTGATTACCCCTTCCCTCAATGTGCCCTCCCTTCTACCATACCCCACCCTTCCTTTATCCCTATCTTCTCTCTTTTCTTGAAGGGTAAAATGGATTTCTATACCCCATTACCTGTATTTCTTATTTCCCAGTTATATGCAATAACAATTCTCAACATTCGTTTCTAATACTTTGAATTCCAACTTCTCTCCCTTCCTCCCTCCCACCCATCCGCACTGAGAAAGCAAACAATTCAATACAGGCTATATATGTGTCGTTTTGCAAAAGACTTCCATAATAGTCATGTTGTATAAGACTAACTATTGCCCTCCATCCTACCCTGTCCACCTTTTTTTTTCTATTCTCTCATTTGACCATGTCTCTTTCCAAAAGTGTTTAATTCTAGTTACTCCCTTCTCCCATTTGCCCTCCCTTCTATCATCCCCCTCACCCCACTTGTCCCCTTCTCCCCTACCTTCCTCTAGTGTAAGAAAGATTTCATACCAAATTTAGTGAGCATGTTATTCCCTCCTTAAGCCACATGTAAGCCATAAGCCATAGCTTCACTCTACCCCTCTCACCTCCTCCCTTTTCTCCTCCATTGAAAAAGATTTTTCTTATCTCTTTTATGAATGATAGTCTGCCTCATTCTATTTCTCCCTTTCTCCTCCCAATATTTTCTTCTCTCACCTCTTAATTTTATTTTATATTTTTATGGATATCATCTCTTCTGATTCAACTCAATCTGTACGCTCTGTCTATATATGTGAGTGTGTGTGTATGTGTGTGTGTGTGTATGTGTGTGTGTGTGTGTATGTGTGTGTGTGTGTGTGTGTGTGTGTGTGTGTGTGTGTATATAATCCTTCCACCTACCCAAATACTGAGAAAAGTCTCAAGAGTTACAAATATTATCTTTCCATGTAGGAAATGTAAACAATTCTGCTTTAGAAAGTCCTTTATGATTTCTCTTTCCTGTTTACCTTTTCATGCTTCTCTTGATTCTTGTGTTTGAAAGTCAGATTTTCTACTCAGTTCTGGTCTTTTCATCATGAATGCTTTGGAAGTCCTCTACATCACTGAATGACTATTTTTTTCTCTTGAAGTATTATACTCAGTTTTGCTGGGTAGGTGATTCTTGGTTTTAATCCCAGTTCCTTTGACTTCTGGAATAACCTATTGCAAGCTCTTCGATCCCTTAATGTAGAAGCTGCCAGATCCTGTGTTATCCTGATTGTATTTCCACAATAGTCAAATTCTTTCTTTTTAGCTGCTTGCAATATTTTCTCCTTGATCTGGGAACGCTGAAATTTGGCCACAATATTCCTAGGAGTTTCTCTTTTTGGGTCTCTTTCAGGAGGTGATTGGTGGATTCTTTCAATATTTATTTTGCCGTCTGATTCTATAACATCAGGACAGTTTTCCTTGATAATTTCATGGGAGATAATGTCTAGGCTCTTTTTTTGATCATGGCTTTCAGGTAGTCCCATAATTTTAAAATTGTCTCTCCTGGATCTATTTTCCAGGTCAGTTGTTTTTCCAATGAGATGTTTCACATTATCTTCTATTTTTTCAATCTTTTGGTTTTGTTTTGTAACTCCCTGGTTTACTGTATAGTCATTAGCTTCCCTGAACTCCACTCTCATTTTTAAACAACTATTTTGTTCAGTGAGCATTTGAACCTCCTTTTCCATTTGGCTAATTCTGCTTTTTAAAGCCTTCTTCTCCTCATTGGCTTTTGGACCTCTTTTTCCAATTGAGTCAGCCTATTTTTAAAGGTGTCCTTTTCCTCAGCATATTTTTGGTTCTCCTTTAGCAAGTTCCTGACCTCCTTTTCAAGCTCTTCTAGGGCCTGAGCCCATTTCATATTCATTTTGGAGGTACTGGAGGCAGAAATCTTGACTTCCTCCAACAGTATGCATTGTACTTCCTCCGACAGTATGCATTATTCTTCCTCCGACAGTATGCATTATTCTTCCTCATCGGAAAGGATGGAAGGAGATACCTGTTCGCCAAGAAAATAACCTTCCATGGTCGTATTTTTTTCCCCTTTTTTGGGCATTTTCCCAGCCAGTTACTTGACTTCTGAATCCTTTGTCAAGGGAAGGGTCCTAGTGCTTTTCCTCCCCCCAGGACCATGCTCAGGACTAAGATTCAGGTCAGTTGCTCAATTTCCCCAGGACCTTTAGGCGGGGGCAGAGCCGCCACTCAGGGCTGAGGTTCAGACCCCCTGCTCAATTTCCCTGCTCAATTCCCCCAGAGGCTTTAAGCAGAGCTGCTGGGACAAAGGACTCAGGCTGCTTCTGCAGCCACTGTAGCCGCCAGCTGCCTGCTGCTGCCGCCTCTGCCACCACCTGGGGCCAGTGCTGGGGGGACCCCACTCCCCTCTCACTCAGCTGGGAAAGCCTTCCCACAGTGACCTTTGAAGCTTTCTTTGTCGTTTGTGGGTAGAAGGATCTGGGACCCTCCCTGCTAGGGATTCTGCCCTGGAGGCCTGTACTAGTCCTGTTCCTCCCCATGGCATGCAGCCAGGGCTGAGCTCCACTCTGATCAGTGTCCTGTGGGACAGACCTTTCCTGTCGGCCTTCCAGGTTACTTTTGGCTGGAAATTCTTTCACTCTGTCATCCTGTGCCTTCTGCTACTTTAGAATTTTTTGAGAGAGTCATTTTTTTATAGGTATTTTGTGGGCTGTGGGGGAAGTGCTAGAGTATATGTGTCTTTGTACTCTGCCACCTTGGCTCCACCCCTCATCCACTTTATATTCCTGCCAAACTAGCCTATTTTTTGTTTCTTATTTATGAAATTCTCTCTTGAACCTCCTTGCCTTTGCACATGTCTAAAATGCTCCCTCTGAAAATGCCCAGCTCCCTTCAAGACTCAGATCATGTCATTTCTTAGGCTTTTTATGACTACCTCCTTCCTCAGATGCTCTCCCCTAATGCCAAGATTACTTTGGACATATTTTAAACTTATTTATCTATATATAAGTTTTCTTCCCCATAGAATATAAGTTCCTTGAGATCAGAAGCTGTTTTGCCTGTTTTTGATTCTCCAAAACAAGTTCTTGGTACATAGTAGGCACTTCATAAATGCTTGTTAAGCTGAATTGACTAGAAGATCTCTGAGGTCTCTCCAAGTGTTTTTTTAAAACTTCTCATTACACTGATTGTTTTTTAATTTTCTTTTTCATTATTACCATGAATTAAAATATCAACAAATATAAACATTTTCTTATACAAAGAACAGAAAAGGAGAATTATGTGTAAGTCTCTATCATGTACAGCTTTAGTTTTTTCTAAGTAAATTTAACAGGGTTGTTATAACAATACCCTATTTGATTGTGTGTGTGTTCATCCTTCATTCTCAAAGAAGACCATGCCATCAGAGAAATAATGACACGGCTTGCACTTGACTTTGTTCTGAGTGAGGGAGGGCTGTGTAGGTCACCAGCCTCACTTCTCCTCCAGAGCCATCTGAATCCAGTGTCCAGATATTCATCAGGATGACTAGACATGACCCAGGATGAGGCAACTGGAGTCAAGTGAGTTGCTCAAGGTCACACAGCTAGTGAGTGTCAAGTGTCTGAGGTGAGATTTGAACTCAGGTCCTCCTGACACCTGCACTGGTGCTCTATCCACTACACCACCTAGCTGCACTATTTGACTGTACATACTTCTGAACTTCCCCGTGCACTTTTCTGCATAATCTTTTAATGTTTCATGGATGCTCCTCCTGAAGACTAATTTGTAAACTAATTAAGAAAGACTAGGTCTTATCATTTTAATGAAAGAAAAAAGCATCCCTTCCCTTACCATACACATGAACCTAGAACATAATACCAATAATGGCACTGCCTTAGAAATTTCCTTTCCTTGACTCCTATAAATAAACTGTCTTTGCAAGAGACCCACAAGCAAGATTGGTAACCTTTGCAAAAACAAGTATTATAACATTATAGTAGAATATATATGAATTATCTATAAGAAAGAACTAATCAAGGTCTCCTCAAGCTATCTTTATCATCTCTGAAAAATGTCCAAAGAAACTTTATTTCCATAATTAGACTAAAACAAACAAGAAAGCAAGATAAGTTACCTTTCTGTAATTAAGGTTACACAACAAAATTTCAGGATAATCCATACTTTGGGGGTCAGTTATTTACTTACATATTCCTTAAAAAGAATTACTCTATTCTGAACCAAATGTAGAAGCTGATGTTAATTAAGGTCAGAACAAACATAAGCCTATGTTATACTGTGGTAAACCAAGTCTTAGAAATAGTGAAATCTCTCCCAACAAAAATCAAAATTTGCACATGTAATCTGTCCTCCTAATACTCTTCAAACTCCAAAGTCAATACCTTGGGGAACATAGTTCTTCAGCTAAATAACCTCAAGCAATACACAAAAGACAAGTAGCCCATATGTTGAGCATCAAAGGAGCTACATCAGGGAGGGGGAAGGAACCTGCAGTCTCAAGGTCACTTGTGGCCTTCTAGGTCCTTGGGTATGACCTTTTGACCGAGTCCAAGTTTTGAAGAACAAAACCTTTTATTAAGGGGATTTATTCTGAGAAGTCTGGAGTTAGCTGAAGGGCCACACTTGAGGACCCAGAGGGCTACATGTGACCTCAAGGCCACAGGTTCCCAACCCCTAAGCTAAATCATGAAACTTGACATGAAGTTATCAGGGGAAGTTAAATGAGAGTAAGACAGCTTTGGGTCAAGCAGGAACAAAAACAGATCACTATTTTGTTTCCATTGCTAAAAGTATATCTTGTTAAAATTTTCTTGCCATTTAGTCATTTTCAGCCATGTCCGACACTTCATGACCCTCTTTGGGCTTTTCTTCCCAAAAGATATTGGAGTAGTTTGCCATTTCCTTCTCCAGCTCATTTTATAGATGAGGAAATTAAGGCAAACAGGATTAAGTGATTTTCCCAGCGTCACACAGCTACTAAGTGTCTCAGGTCACATTTGAACTCACAAAGATGAGTCTTCTCAACTCCAGACCCAGCACTCTATCCACTGTACCACCTAGCTGCCCTTTTTGCTAAATAGTACTTTAAATTCATTCATAATAACTTTCAGTATCAACAAACTAAGAAAACATGATGGCTTAATAACATTAGATGAGTAAACATTTGGTTGGAAAGTTTTACTCAAACAAGTTTCAATAGTTTAATATGAGTTGGTAAAGGCAAGAAGAATGTAGATTAAGGAATGTTCCACAGGGAATGGTCTTAGGTTCCCATATTACTAATATTTTAACCAATTATGTGTGACGGAGATCACTGCAAATGATACCAAACTAAATGAAGTGGTTTAGAACCTTTGAGATAAGATTAGAATTGAAAATTATTTGGACAAACATTAGTAGTAAGAGGATAAATAGAATGATTTTTAAGAGGGAAATTCAAGGTAATTCACTTAGGATAAAGGAAAACAAACCAAAAACCCTACAAATCTGGGTTAATAATTAATGAGAATTCCAAAGCATGACACAAAAAGATAATAGTAAATGTTAAATAATATAGTAATAACTAACAGTTACATCAGCACTTAACTGTGTACCAGGCACTGTGCTAAGTGCTTTACAATTATCCCATTTGATTCTCACAACAACTCTGGGAGGTAGGTGATATTATTATCCTTACTTTACTTTAAGAGTCTCATTTTCCTCATCTGTAAACTGAGGAAAACAGAGAGTTAGGTGACTTGTCCAGGGTCACACAACTAGTAAGTGTTTGAGTCCGTGTTTGAATTCAGATCTTCCTGATTCCAAGCCCAGCATTCTATCCACTCTGTCACCTAGCTGTCTTACACTTGACATGTACAGTACACAACATAATAAAATGGTTACTGGTCCTAATGTGGCTATGACAGATTCATTTACAAGAGTCATTAATCATATGCCCTCAAACTATATACACAGCTTTATATAAACACATATACATGTGGTAAAAGTAATGTAACATTCCTGGTTAAAATACAAGTGCTATTTCTGCCTCCTAATATTACTGCTACTGTTTTAAAAAAACCAAGAATGATACCAGGCTTTATAAAGACTAGAATACATACCATTAAATAATCAACAAGCATTTATTAAGCACTTATCATGTATTAACTACTAAGGAAACAAAGAAATGCAAAAACAAATATACAAAAACAGTCCCTGACTTCAAGGAGTTTATTTACTAATAGGAGAGAGAACATATAAGTATATAAGATAAATAGATAAGTAATAATAAATAGAAAAATAATCCACGACACTAAATACTTGTCCGGCATTTTATTTACACTTTTCCAGGACCCGTAATCTGAATGAGATACTAGAAACTTCAAGATGAAACACACAGAAATAAATAACATTAAAGGACTACAAGATAAAGCTTATGAAAAATGCAAAAGAATTACTGATCCCAGAGAGAAATAGAATAAAGGCAGTGTTTAAAAATAACCTCAAATACATAAAATGATAATGAATAGATGTTGATCAAAATATCCTAGTTTCCCACTGTAGCACGGTCATATAATAGAATTTCAAATAAAGTAGTTCATTTTGAACCCTATTCAAAAAGGCTTGATTCCTGAAGGCTCAATCAAAAGGAATTAGGCAGAATAAGTTTTACAGAATCGCATATATCACAGACTACAAAAACAACATTAGGAAGCAGCAAGGATTTGACATTGTCAAAAAGGAAAAAAAATGGGATCAGGAGAGTATTTAGGTATCACATGGAAATTCTAGAGTAGAAGAGCTATTTGTCATTGAAATGTTTTGGCAAGAGAGGCTTCCTTATCTGAAGTTACTAAAATATGTATAGGGATGTAGGTAAAGTAATGACTAGAAGTAGAGTTAAGATCACTTGCAGTCCTTTTCAAACCTCCAATACTCCTGTCACCTTGCAATGATTACCCAACTCAATAAGCAAATTGATCAAACTTCAAGTCGAAGAGCATGAATACATAAAATACTATCTACTTCATTCCTGGTAAGAAGCCTACAGGAGAAGGGGAAGGAGAGAGTGGAACGTTTTCCAGCAAAATTTCAGTAGGTACCAATAGTTTATAGAGGAAAGCTTTGAAACAAATATAAGATTTTCCTGAGAGGCAATTTTGGTTGTTAAACTAAGGCATAAGCATATACACATGATATTTCTTCAAAGCATAAGAATGATGAATTATTTATACACATATTAAAAGTAAGGATGTGTTACTATATCAGCAAAGAAGCCTTCCAGAAGATGCTACTATAATTCAACTGTACAGAGATGTAATATGATGTGGTGGGGAAAGTCCTGAATACAAATGATTTATATATTCAAATCAGTTTATCTAGACCAGAAAGTGAGGGAGAATCTTGTAGAAGTCACTTAACCTCTCTAAGCCTCAGTTTCCTCATCTGTAAAAAGAGAAGACTGAACTAGATGACCTCTAAGGCACCTTCCCCTCTAAAGTTATAAGCAAGCCTATGAAACAAAGAAAAATGTATCTACTAGAAATACTAAAAGCTTATAGATAGATCCATCTCGTGAAAAACAATTATATCTAGTGTGTTTTTTCAAATAAAATAAGTTTCTTTTTACTTATATTTATTATTGAAATGGTCAGTTTTAAACTAACCACACAAGTGGGATAACATGCAGAGTACTGCTTCATTATTTTACCATTAGTGCTATTTCTGAGATGAAATGTACATATTTTCAAAAATAATTATAGAAAAAATTCCCCCCAAAATTGGCAGATTATCTACCATTTTGCATCAATCGCTCTATGGCTCCTTCCATTAATGCAGTCAAGAATCAACTCCACACTTGAAATAAGCAAGCTTTTGTTTCAATTTTACCTTCGTAGCATACGTAGGTTTATCTATGGCTTCATCTCCTATGAAAAAGTCAAGGTCATCAACTCCCCTCAGTACTCTCCTTTGGGCCTGGTCAACTACTTTTGCTGACTCTCTGATAGCAATACCTTAAAACAAAAGCACAAAAATGACCAGCATGAATATAAGTCATTTAAATCAACAAGGCAATGTGTAATTTCAATACATTATATGTCTATCATCATTCCTTTTCCTTTCTCTTACAACCACCCCCTCCTGCACAAGAAAAATCATTCAGGAAACATGCTACAAGAGGTTCATGAAAACCATGTTATTTTCAGTATAGTTCCAAGGGACTAATCCCTGCTATTAATGGTGACAAAAGATGCATTGTTGAATCTTCCATTGTTATTCTGAAAACTTCTTTAAGACAATTAAATGAAAAGTTCCAGGGTTTACAACACATCCAGCAAACTAGAAAATAAAAACGAATCACAGGATGTAAAGGGTAAGTAAAGAGAAAAAAAATGCTTGAAAATCATCATTAATTAAGTATAATTCTGAGCAAGACCACATTAATATAAGTTTTTAGCGTGATTCTGAAAAACCTCCACTTTAAAGAGGAGGCCCAGGCCGATCAGGCCTTCTTTTCTCTCCAGGCTGCACACCAGCCTCCCACACTTTCTTTACAACGCACTACGACTACCTTCACCTCCCCATACCAACCCTTTTCATCTCCTTTGTGTGTGTTATCTTCCTCCTTTAGAATGTTAGTTCCTTGAGGACAGGGACTGCCTGTATCTTTCTGCTCATATCTGTATTCCCAGCCCTTAAAAGCACAGTGACTGGCACATACTGTGTAGTGCTTAATATATTTGCTTGCTGACTTGACTTGAACCTAGGGATATATAGAAGTTTCCCATTAAAAGGAAATAGTAGAACCAAGAAGTTAATTAAAAGACAACACTGGCAAGAAGGTTTGAAGGCAACAATGATTCAAGATAAACAAGGACCTAACATACTGTATTACATAAAAACATTGTTATTTATGGTTTCAGGATGTGATTTTTTAAAAAAACTATTAACCCCACGCATATGACAGTGCACAACACTTAGCTTCATTTCTGCTATAAAACATATTTGCTTATCTACAGTTCAACTTCCTCAAAAATGTTTTTCAAGTCTTCTCTAAAACTACACATTTTTCTGTAAATTCATAAGCATTACGCTTGAAGTGTCACCTGTAAACTCTTTATCCAAAGCCACAAGTGATTATTATATGCTTAAACATCCTTCTCTACACCTACTTAATTGTTCTTAATTAAATGTGATCCTAAAATATATTAATAGAATTATATTGCCCTTCCAGTATTTATGACAGACTGCAAATACACAGGCCTGACTATATCACTCTGCTACTTAAAAACCTTCCTGTTGTCTACAGGGTAAAATATAAAATCCTTACTCTGGCATTTAAAACATGCCAATCTCCTCCACTCCTTCATTCCTCTCCAGGCTCTACTCTCCAGACTTAGTTCTCTACCATGTCCTAGCAGCCATCCTCAACCAGAAAAATCCCTGGTCCTCTGAAGCAATTTCCTGTTTGGTAAGTGACTACTGGAACCTCCATCATAAGGAAGTACCCAGGCCAGCCATGTTCACTCTTCCATTCCTCTTCAAGCTCAGCTCTTGACTCCAAGAATATTATTCCTGTTCCATACTCCAAACCATTTCAGTATCCTTTTCATGCCTAGTCTTTACTCATTTGAATGTAAGCTCCCTGAGGGCAGGGATTATTTTTTTGCTTCCACAGTTTTTGTATATTTAATACTTAGTATGGTACCTTGAATATAATAAGCATTTAATAAATACATATTTACTTGACTCTACTTAGCTTCATGACGTTATTTCACAATATGTTCCTTTATACACTAAATATCTCAAACGGCACTACCTCTGCCTTGTCTCCCTCCACAAAGCTGTGCAGATGGTTCTCCTATCCCTGCAATAACTTCCTTTTCATCCTTGCCTACTTCAATCTTCTCCTTTTGAGGTTCAGCTTGAGTATCATGTTCCATGACACCTGTTCTCATGCCTGGAACTCTCAGATGAGAAGAGGTCTCTATTAAAACTATTCAAGAGCATCTGGTCTATATTGTGTCATACTTATTTGTCTAAATATCCTGATCCAAACATTCCCTCTCCATCCCTCCAATTTGGTTGGTCAGGGATAGTAGAAGTTTAAAAAAAAACTTTAATGCTTAAAATGTAGCAAACTATATAGATGATCAATGTTTTAAATAAAACTACTGAATGGGAATTCATTTAATTGGTCCCAAACAAAAGATGTCAAATGATTTTGTAAAGTCAAAGCACTCTAACTGGAAAATAGTTCGATATTACTTAACTTGAATTCATCACCACTATAACATAGTCAGGACAGTTTTGATTTCCCATATTCCTAGGAGATTTGCTTTGTGATTGTGGGTTTGGGGTTTGTTTGTTTTCCATATTGTCCATTATTTATTCAGTTCTAAAGATCAAGATCAAAGAGAGTATTGGCTGGACACTAAACATACTATCACAAAGGGATAGATTTATTCCATTCATATTTCTGTTTATGTTCTCTGCTAGCAAAAAGTACATCTAAAATTTACTCACCCCTGTAGAATCATCCCTCTAATGTAGACTTCAGAATTGCCTGATACAGTAAATGCTATATAAATGTTCACTATTATTTATTAGCTATTATTAACTGAGCCAAATAAGATACTAGCTGAATCATACGTTGAAATAACTGTTTACAAAACACTGTTAAAAAAAAATGTCAAGAACATCAAAAAACTGCTGAAATAAATAGGCTATCTTAAATTTCCCTAAGATCCCACTTCATCAAGGCTAACTATTCACTTATAAAGGAAAAAATTTAAGGGGAAACTGAAGATTTCTTGACCAAAAAAAAAAATCTATCTTGAGGTGACTAAGAGAAGGACAGGGAAGATGAAAAAGGACAAAAGTTCCCCAGCCTAGTGCCCCCTTCACTATAGACTTTCAATGTACTACTACTTCCGTATCCTTTGACGTTTAGATCTGAAAGACCAGGGAGGCAACAGAATAAGGAAGAGCTGAGGATATAATAGTTGGCACAGTGGAGAGAGTGCCTAAATTAAGAGGGTCCATAGACCTTTCTGGGCAGTCAGATGGTACAGTGGATAAAGTGCTAGGCCTGAAACCAGGAAGGCTCATCTTCATGAGTTCAAATCCGGCTTCAGACACTTATTAGCCATGTGACCCTGGGCAAGTCGTTTAACCCTGTTTGCTTAGTTTCCTCATCTGTATGTGAGATGAAGAAGGAAAGTAGCAAACTTTCAGCAACAATCAGGGGTATACTAGTGAGAATGGTGGAAGGAGTGAGTTCTGGGAATTAGTCTAGAAAACTGGGATGAAAAATAAGATTAAGTTACAAATTTGCTAAAGTCATCTATTGAATAAAAATCAAAAGGTCCATCCAGACTGATTGTTTTATTCACTGACACATACAAAGAACTTGTGACAGACACTAATCAAACAGAATATGTTTCATATTAAATCTCTCAGCTAGTGGAGTGGTTTTGTAAAGTGGTTATTTCCAAATGTTTTTAGAAACCTATCTCCACTCCAACTGAAAAGAAATTTTTCAGTACACAGCTCCAATTATGAATATTTATTTGTAAATTACATATATATATATACTATTGTACTATGAATTGAAAATTTTAAAATAAACACAAAGTATATATTTTAAAAAGATGAGATAAAAATTAAATAACATTTTACATTTTAATGTGTTTAATTTAAATTTCAAAAGTTAATGTGTTCTGTTCTGGACATGGTAAGTTTCAGACACATATGGGATATCTAGTTCAAAATGTGCGAAATGCAGTTCTTGACGTATGACTATAGCACACAAGACAAACTAGTACTGGATATAAAGATCTAGGAATCAGCTGCATAGAAATATTAATTTAATCCACTGAAGTTGAGAAGACCACTGAGTAAGATAATACAGATCAACAAGAAAAGTACACAACACAGCTTGAAGAACATGTGATTAGCTGGCATGACACAGAAAAAGAATCAGAAAGGGGGACAAAAAGAATAGTCAGAAAGAGAAGACCAGCAGACAACAGTGTCACAAAAATCAAGAGGAAATAAGAAGTGCTCAACACTACACAGAAGTCAAAAAAATTTTGGAAAATGCCCTTTAAGATGCCTTCTAAAACTAAGATTCTATGCTTCTCATCCCATGAAGTAAAGTAGTAAGTCAGAAAGAACAAGAGCGCAGAACTAGCAAATTCTCTTAAAATATTAAAATGCATACAACTCAATTAAAATTTTCACTCAAGTTCACATAAATAGTTCTCCATCACATATTTGATGTGACAATAAAAAACAAAGTTTCATCTACAAAGTCAATATATTTATCCATTCGGACACTTGCCTCTGTCTCCAGAAATGTTAGGCTAATTTCTCCAAAAGATAAACTGTAATTTCCCCAAAATGACAATTGTTGGATGGCTTATGAGAAAATAGGCACATTAATAAAATGTTGGTAGAGCTAGGAATTGGTCCAAATATTCTGGAAAGCAATTTAGAACTAAACATCACATCCCCCAAAGTCACTAAACAGTGACCCAAATATATCACTACTAGGTCTATATCCCAAAGTGATCAAGGAAAAAGGAAAAAGGACCCATATGAACAAAAATATTATAAAAGCATTTGGTTATAGAAAGGGCTAAAATCTAAGGGGAAGGGGTCTGACTAGAGAATGACTGAACAAATTATGGTAAATGACTGTAATGGAACATTATTGTGTTGTAAGAAATGATAATAAGATATGGTTTCCAATATACCTGGGAAGGCTTATAGGAACTGGTGCATAACCAGAAGAACAATTAAACAATAACAATACTACAAACAACTTTGAAATACTTAAGAACTGATTAATTTAATAACTAGTCATAATTCCAGAGGACCAATGAGGCGAGAGACTCAAGCTTCAATAGCATAGCATAGAATTACACTGACTTTTGGAATCTCCTACATCTTAGGACAAGGCCAATGAGGGAATTTTTTTTTTTTTTTGGCTTGACTACGCTTATTTGTTACAAGGGTTTTAATTCTCTTTTTCCTTTTCCATGAAGGGGGACAGGGAGGACAGAAAAATACAAGTTTCTTCATCAAAATAACAAGGTTTTGGGTTTTTTTTTTTAAATTTAGGGGATTGGAGGGGTTAGAATAGGGTAGTCAGAAAAAGAAAGAAAAGAACACCACCACAAAACATTTTTAAACACACAGAAGAGAACAGAAGGAAGGGCGGAAATAATCAGACAAGCAGGACAACTTCAAAAGTTATATGTTGAATTTATTCCATATTTAAAATGAAAAAACAAACTGTACATAATAGATTTACAGTTTCACATAAAATCCTCTTTTCTCAAAATATAAATGTCCATTTGATTTGTTAAGTTCAAAATTTTTTTTAAAAAAATAAATTTAAATTTAAAAAGACTAAAAAGGCAAAATAAAACAATGTAAGGCTAGCGGCTAGCATGTTCTTTTAAGGTAGGCTTCACTGCAGTCTGGAGGATCTCCTATGGTCATGGATCTCTCATCTTCTGATCTGCAGAAATTCAGAAATTCAATTTTATCAGCTTAAAATGGATACCAGTGACCAGGTTAATGATATAGATATTGTGATAGCCAACCTCACAAGAAATAAACTTCATAAACTGAAATGCCAGTTTATTCATTTACAATGAGGATATGTCTTTCTAGTAATCAAAATCCTAATATCTACTATACAGGGCACACTTTCAAAGTATCCAAGTTATTAGGAAACCAAATTACTAATTAGTGGGTACAGCTGGTATGGAATCAGAATAAAAAGTATTTGAATGATCATAAGAGATATTTCATTTCTATACTATATGAATCCATTGAACTATACTTGGCTCCAGTGTGGAGCATGATTTTTTACTAACTAGATCATTCAGGTCTACCAGAAGAGATGTCTTTCCCCTAGCCCTAAAAAAATTTTGTTCCTTATCTTTTCTTTTTTTTCATAATCCGTATGTAAAATAAGAACTTGCAGGTCCCTTTCTCCTCTGATATACAAAGGAGATACAATTTTGAGGGCCTCCATCTGTGAGAGTCTATCCAAGGGTGGAGAACCTGAGGCCTAGAGGCCACGTGTGGCCCTCTAGGACCTCAAGTGTGGCCCTTTGACTGAATCCAAATGTAAAATAAATCCCCTTAATAAAAGAATTTGTTCTGTAAAACTCAGACTCAGTCAAAAGGCCAAGAACCTCAAAGTCCACATGTGGCCTTGAGGCCACAGGTTCTCAAGTCCTCATACCTATCAGCATATACTAGTTTTCTAATAGCTAAGCAACAATGGTCCTCCTCACCCCACAATATATAACTGTATAATGCTCCCTAGGGTCACAAGTGTTTGTAAGAAACTGGCCTGACTTGCAAATCACTAGTACTTTATAGCCTAGATTCAAAAAATACTATCAGTAAACCTGGTCAAGTCCTCAAAATGTAACCCTTGTGTCATTTGGAGATCCCAGATCCTTCTCTTCTGATAGATGTTCCAGATTCAATCTTAAACAAAAACGTCAATAGCTCATGTCTGATCTGAACATTCATTCATTCATGTCACAGACAGACAGGCAAATATCTCATATAAATCCACTGGGCTTTCCCATTTGCCCTCTCAATGAGTCCTCCGGATCACCATTCTTTGCCATCTGGACTGCAAACACACACTCAAGAAAGCCTTCTTATTCATCTGCCTATGCACCCCTTCAGATGACCAGATTCGGTCATTTACCCTGTTGCTTTGTAATCTAGAGGCTAGAATCTAGACTACCAGGCTCGTACCTAATATATCTCTAGGCATCACTATTTGTCCTGGAGGTACACCATTCTATTTGGCCCATCCTATATGCCTCTCATTAAGACATACGTTCCTTGAGGCCAGAGACTATCTCACTTCTTCATTTCTGCCTCCAGCACTTAACATGTAGTTATCGTTGTTGCTGTTTAATTAATGTTTTTTCATTAATTTATGCATTATTTTCTTTACTCCCACTTAGTTCCAGTGAACATTTGTCTCATTTCTAGTTCTCACCTAGTAATGACAGTCTTCCTGCAATCAATAACCCTTCAAACAATCTGGGTATACTTTGATTGTATCAGGCCCACCCACTCCCCTATCCTCCAAAAGCCCACCTTTGGCAGAAAGCAAGGGAGGAGAAGAAAGAAGGGTGGCCCTTCCCTCACCACAAAGGTCAAGATAAGCTCCATCCTTCATCCCAAGCTTTACTGCCACTTATGCCAAAATTAGGGATTATGCTATTTACATTTTGAGCATCTCTACTTCTACTCTCCAAATAATATGTAACTTATAAAATAGAACTTTGGAAATCCCTTGGCCAGATTTCCATGGATAACTAATGCTCTCCATTGTATAATGGGTCTTGTTTATTTTAATTCAATTCAATAAACATTTATTAAGTACCTATTATGTGCCAGGCACCATGCTAAGTGCTGGAGGCACTGTGCTAAACTAATTACAGAGATCTGCAGATTCTATTCCAGTTGAACTTGTTTCATTAGTATCTAACTCTTTGTGACTCCATTTTGGGTTTTCTTCACAAAGATATTAGTTTGCCACTTTCCTTCTCCGGCTCATTATACAGAAGAGGAAACTATGACAAACAGGGTCAAGTGACTTGCCCAGGGTCACATGGCTAGTAAGTGTCTGAGGCCAGATTTGAACTCCTGAAGCCGTCTTCCTGACTCCAGGGGCCTGGCACTCTTATCTACTGCCCCACCTAACTGCCCCGAAAGGTCTATGGATCCTCTTAATTTAGGCCAATAAACTTCCATTTGCTAACTAAAAGTAAATATAAATAGAAGAGAGAGAAGGGAGGGGAGGGCAGAGAACTCCTTCAAACTCTTTCACCAGAGAGAGCAGTGCAAACTAGACAATTTGGCCCAAAAATTTATGACAAAAAAAGAGAACAATTCTTTTATTTAAAATTGCCAGTTCATTCCAAGGACAGACAGGCACATTTCTCCAGGTCATATAGGGTACTTCTAAGTGAAATTACAAGTATTTCTAAGCAAAACACTAGCTAAATTTAGTTAGAGGTTGAAATCTCAGGAACCATGATTAAAGGCAACTAAAATAGAAGTAAAGAAAAAACTAGGAAACTGTCTCTAACAAGTACTTATAAGAACCTAAGGTTAATTCAGAGTCTGGAAAAATACCACTTTCTAGCTATCAAAGTAATATGAAGAAAAATGCAGAATCAATTCATTTCCTTGAAAATCAGTATATTCAAAACATTTTCAGAAAACATAATCTTCATGAACATAAAATTTAAGTTTCTACTTACATGATGGTATAATAAATTGAGGTTCAGTGTTGCCTGCATAGCCAAGCTTGGTATACCTATAAGCACAAAATCATGGAAAAAATTTTTAGAAAACAACCATCTACATATTTTCATAGCCCTAGAATCACAAGAATTAACTTACTACAATGAAATGGATAATATATTTAATCTCAAATTTTTAGATATTAAAGCAATTATAAAACCCAAAAATATTATTTTACTAATTTTTAAATTATATCCTAACTGAGATTTTCTTTCCTATTTCACAAACTTCATTATTTTGTGAATCTCCTATCAAATGATTTTAGAACACTGTATTTAGTCTATTGGGGCAGGTAGGTAGAGTGAATAGAGTGCCAGGCCTGAAGTCAAACAGTCTTCTTCCTGAATTCAAATCTGGCCTCAGACAATTATAAGCTGTGTGATTCTGAGCAAGTCACTTATCCTGTTTGTCTCAGCTTCCTCATCTATAAAACAAGTTGGAGAAGGAAATGGCAAACCAATGCGGTATCTTTACCAAGAAAGCCTAAAATAGGTCACAAAGCCTAAAATAGGTCACAAAGGGTTGGACATAACAACACAAATGAACAGCGAAATCTAATTATTAAATCAGTCTAGAACAGTCTAGAAACCTTTCTTACCTCTCTCATTTCAGAATACATCCAAGTTTCTATCCAGAAACTCCATAAAGAAAATGCAGGAGTCTTAAGTAAAATAAAATGTTAATATACTACATCCTGCTCCATAAACATTTGTTAAACTCGAAAGTATATGTGTGTATCCATCTTTTTAAATGGAACCATCTGCTAGATACAAGAAGTTGGAAAGCAAGAAGTAAATTGGAAAGTCTCATCAGCTGTTCTCTTCTTATTAGGACCTCTGCAATTCATAACAACACTTAAAGGGTTCTGGGCAATGATCTATCATTCTGTACGAATGTTTGGAATGAATAAAAATTTGTCACAGAAGCCATATATGCAGCAAACTAATTCCATTTTGCAAGTTATTTCAAGATGTGTTCCACTAAATTCTTAAATATGGCAACATTATAACCTACCCCATACATATGATTCTTCAGATAATAACATAAGCACTCAGAGCTAAGATAGAAGAGTAGAGGCAGCAATACAGCTGAGTCCTCCCAATGTTCCCCTCCAAACAACTTTAAAATAAGAAGTCAGATCAAATTCTGTAGCAGCATGGCCAACAGAAAGTAAGAGTGAGTCATTTTTTCATCCTAAAACAATTTAGGAAGTCAGCAAAAAAGTCTGTGACACCCATGTGGGGGCTAGCCTAGAGTCCACACATTGGCAACACCAGCAGTTGACCTTGAAGGCAGTTGCACAGTACAGATACAGTAGGGAAAGAGATTACAAGGGACCCTGAACTGACACTGGGCACAGGACTAGGTAGGCACTGTCACAACTCCCACTGCCCATATGCAGTACTGCATCACACTCTAGCATTAAGCACAACATTTGTGGTCAGTCACAGGAGGAGCATGAGCACTTCTGACTGCAGGGGAGCAGAGGCTCTTACTGAGGAAAGACCAGAGCACAAACCAGAATGATCCCATCCACTCCCAGGAAAATGCCACCTAGGAAGCACCAAATACTTACAAGACTTCCAGAACTGGCTCTGAAAACAGTAGCATGAAAAAGTCTGAAGCTTGGTACAATGCTTCCCCAAACCCAGGTTCAACTGTAACAAAAAGTTCAGTCAAGAAATAGGCTAGGAAAATGAGCAAACAAAAGAACGTCACGTGACCATCAGAGCTACTACGGTGGGTGGGAAGACCAAAATGCAAACTCAGAAGAAGACAACAATGTTAAAAATACCTACAAACAAAGCCTCAAAGAAAAATATAAATTGGAAACAAATCCCAACAAAAATTCCTACAAGAGTTAAAGAGATAAGAGAGGGAAAGGAAAAACTGAGAAAAGAACAGAGTGACACAAGAAAACTAGGAAAACAGAATTAACAACTTAATAAAAGAGACACTAAAGAAAATGCTATCTTAAAAAACAGAATTGGCCAAATGGAAAAAGAGGAACAAAAGCTTGCTAAAGAAAATAATTCCTTAAAAATTAGAACTGGGCAAGTGGAAGCTAGTGATTCCATAAGACATCAAAAAACAATAAAACAAAGTCAAAAGAAGAAAAACAAAAGAAAATGTGAAATACCTCACTGGAAAAACAACAGGCCTGAAATTAAGATTAAGTTACATAAATTAAAATGAAATAGGATTGAGTGGAGATAAGTTAAGAATTACTGGACTATCTGAAAGCATCTTATCAAAAAAAGCATCTAGACATATTTCAAGAAATTATAAAGGAAAACTGCCCTGATATCACAGATCCAAAGGGTAAAAGAGAAATTGAAAGAATTCACTAATCAACTCCAGAAAGAGATCCCCAAATGAAAACCTTCAGGATTCCAGAGTTCCCAGTTCAAGGAGAATATACTGCAAACAGAAAGAAAGAAACCATTCAAATATCACAGAGCCACAATCAGGATCATATAAGATTTAGTAGCTTCCACATTAAAGGAGCAGAGAGCTTGGAATATAATATTCTGGAAGGCAAAGGAGCTAGGATTACAACCCTGAATAACCTACCCAGAAAAAGTATAATCCTTCGGTGGGGAAATGGACATTTAATAAAATAAAAGCCTTTCAAGCCCTCCTAATGAAAAAAATGGAGCTGAATAGAAAATGTGACATTCAAATACAAGATTCAAGAGAAGGATAAAATGGTAAACATTAAAGAGAAATCATAAGGGACTCAATAAGGTTAAACTGTTTACATTTCTATATGGGAAGATGATACTCTTACCTCCTAAGAATTTTATCATTATTGGGCATTTAAAAAGACTCTACACAGACAGGGGACATGAAAGTGAGTTAATTATGTTGGAATGATCTTAAAAAAAAAATGGGCAAGAAACAGACGTACTCAGAGAAGAGGGCAGGGAGAGAAAAAATGGGGAAAATTATTTCACATAAAACAGGCACACAAGCAAGAACTTTTATAGTATAGGGGAAAAAATGGAAGGGGCAGGCAACGTTTAAACTTCACTGTCCTCTGATTTAGTTCAGAAAGAGAAGAATATATCTACACACTCAACTGTGTATCCCTGTTATCTTACCAAAGAGGAAAGTAGGAAAAGAAGAAGGGAAGAGAAGGGGGGAGGGGGGATGATTAAAAAGGAGGAAATACTAAAGGAGCTAGTGGTCAGAAGTAAAGCAGACTTTTGAGGAGGAATAGGATAAAAAGAGAGAGAGAAGTATAAAAAGAAAATACGATGGAGTAAGAAATACCTAGTTAGTAATCAAAAATATGAATGTGAATGTAATGAACTTACCCATAAAACAGAAGCAGAAAGCAGAACGGATTAGAAATCAGAATCTAACAATATGCTATTTACAACAGAAAGACAGAGAGTTAAAATAAGGGGCTAGAACATAGTCTATTATGCTTCAACTGAGGCAAAAACGGCAGAGGTAATAATCATGATGTCAGAAAAACCCAAAGAAAAAATATATCTAATTTAAAGAAAAATCAGGGACACTAAATTTTGCTAAAAGGTACAAGAGATAAAGGGCAGCTAGGTGGTCTGGTGGATAGAGTGCAAATCCTAGAGTCAGGAAGACTTTTTTCTGAGCTCAAATCTGGTCTCAGACACTTCCTAGCTGTGTGACCTTGGGTAAGTCACTTAACCCTATTTGCCTCAGTTTCCTCATCAGTAAAATGAGTTGGAGAAGGAAATGGCAAACCCCTCCAGTGTCTCTGCCAAAAAAAACCTCAAATACAGTCACAAAGACTCAAACACAATTGAAATGAATGAACAACAACAAAAACCATAGACAATGAATTAGTATCAAAATTATGTATAGCAAGTGTTCATTTCTCAAATAGGGAACTGAGTCAAATTTATTTTTTTTAAAGAATTTATTCCCCAAATGATAAATGGTCAAAGGATATAAATAGGTCATTTTGAGAAGAAATCAAAGCTATCCAGTCATATGAAAAAATGTTCTAAATCACTATTGACTAGAAAAATGCAAATTGAAACAACTCTGAAGGACCACCCCAGGTTAGCTACCAGATTAGCTAATATGACAGAAAAGGAAAATGACAAATGCTAGAGAGGATCTGGAAAAACAAGGATACTAACCCACTGCTGGTGGAGTTGTGAACTGGTCCTACCATTCTGAACGATGGAACTATGGAACTATGCCCCAAGGGCTATAAAGCTGAGTATATACCCTTTAACCCAGCAATATCACTACCAGGTCTATATGCCAAAGAGATCAAAGAAAGAGAAAAAGAACCTATATGTACAAAAATATTTATAGTGGTCCTTTTTGTGGTAGTAAAGAATTGGAAATTGAGGGGATGCCCATCAATTGGAGAATGGCTGAATATAATTGTGAAGGAATACTATTGTCTTATATGAAATGATAAGCAGCATGGTTTCAGAAAAAACTCAAACTCTTCTATGAACTGAGGCAAAGTGAAGTGAACAGGAGATCACTGTACAAAATAACAGCAATATTGTAATGATGACCAGTAAAAGACTTAGCTACTCTGATCAATACAATGACTCAAGACAATATCAAATGACTCATAATGAAAAATGCTATCCACCTCCAGAGAACTGATTAACTCTGACTGCAAACTGAAGTATAATTTTTTCACTTTATTTTTCTTGCTTTTTTGCAACACAGCTAAATAATTTAAGGAATTTGTGGGTTAAAACACAAATGAGAAAAACATCACATAATTTCATCAATGGAAATGACAATAATAAAGCATCATATCAAAATGTGTAGGAAAAAATAAAAGTAGTCATTAGGGGAAACTATATCTCTAAACATTTTCATCAAGAAAAGACAGAACAACGAGTTGGACAAGCAACTAAAAACATAAGAAAGCCAACAAGTGTCAAAACCTCAAATATTAAAATAAAAATTCTGAAAGTCAAAAAAATATCAAAATTGCAATAATTTTTTTTAAGTAGCAAGGGTTTTTTGGGGGGGAGAGGATAGCTGGGAGTCAAAAAAGATTAACCATAAGATAATTTGATGTTTTTTTAATAAAAAACTGAATTGTATCAAAAAATGAATGTTCACAATGAAAAAATAATTGGAAACTACTTTGCACAGTCATATGCCAATATAACTGACAACTTAAAAATTAAAAAATTAAATAGGTGACTATTTACAAAAATATAAAATGCCCAGATTACCAGAAGAAGAAATAGGTAATTTATTTAATTCAACCTCAGAGTAAGAAACTGAACAAACCATAAGTGAATTCCTAAAGAAAATTATATAACCTGCAAAAACAGGAAAAGGAAGGATCCTACCTATGGTCTTGACACCTAAAGAAGGGGGTCAAAACAGAGAAAGAAAACTAGAGATCAATATCCCTAATGAACTCTAATGTGAAAGTTTTTAAATAAAATATTAGCAAAGAGACTGCAGAAACAAATCGAAAAGATAAAATACTTCAGGTTGGATATATACAAGGAATGTAGGGCTGATTCACTATTAAGAACACAAGGCGGGGGAAACTGAGCCAAGATGGAGGAATAACAGCATAGACTTTCTAGAGTGCTCCCCACCAAGCCCAGCCAAATGCCTGTAAAAAATGGCTCTAAACAAATTCTGGAGCTGCAGAACCCACAGAATGATGGAGTGAAGCAAATCTCTAGCCCAAGACAGCCTGGAAGGTCACTGGCAAGTGTCTCTCATGCCATGCTAGGCAGTCCAGTATGGGCTGTGCATGCACAGATGGGACCTGGGCAGGCCTTGGAGGGACTGAATCTCTCACACCTGTGGTGGTTTCCAGACTGCATGACATCAAAACGCTGAGGACAAATTGGAAGGTCAGTTGAAAAAGCCTGTGGGACCTGTACAGGAGAGTGGAGTGGTCTTGCCTCAGCCCCAGTGCAGCAGAGGGAGGAGGGGTGGAGGAACCCGCTGCAGCCACAGTTGCAGCTACTGTTTCTGAAACTCTAGGCCCACATTTTGCGGGGGGATCAAACAGGTGACAGCACATCCCCCAGCCCCACTGAAAGCAGAGAACTACCTTGACAAAGAACTCAAGAGTCAAGTAAATGGCTGGGGAAATGAGCAAAAACCAGAAAAAGAATCAGACTATAGAATCTCATGTGACAAGGTGGCAACGAAGTCCAAAACAAAAAAAAAGAGGAAAACAAAGTCAAAGTTTCTCCATTCAAAGCCTCCAAGAAAAATATGAATTGGTCTCAGGCCATGGAAGAGCTCAAAAAGGATTTTGAAAATCAAGTAAGAGAAGTAGAGCAAAAATGGGGAAGAGAAATGAGAGTGATGCAAGAAAATCATAAAAAATAGGTCAATTGCTTGCTAAAGGAGACCCAAAAAAATGCTAAAGAAAATAACACCTTAAAAAATAGACTAACCCAAATGATAAAAGAGATCCAAAAGTCAATGAGGAGAAGAACGCCCTAAGAAGCAGAATTGGTCAGATGGAAAAGGAGGTTCAAAAGCTTCCTGAAAAAAAATTATTCCTTAAAGATTAGAATGGAGCAGATGGAAGCTAATGACTTTATGAAAAATCAAGAAATTATAAAACAAAACCAAAGGAATGAAAAAATAGCAGACAATGTGAAATATCTCATTGGAAAAAACAACGATCTGGAAATAGATTCAGGAGAGACAATTTTAAAATTACGGGACTTCCTGAAAGTCATGATTCTAAAAAAAGCCTAGACATCATCTTTCATGAAATTATCAAGGAAAACTGCCCTGATATTCTAGAACCAGAGGGCAAAATAAATATTGAAAGAATACACCTACTGAAAGAGATCCCAAAAAGCAAACTCCTAGAAATACTGTAGCCAGATTCCAGAGTTCCCAGGTCAAGGAGAAAATACTGCAAGCAGCCAGGAAAAAAAACAATTTGAGTACTGTTGAAATACAATCAGGATTACAGACAATAGCAGCTTCCTGACTGGCCTTCCTGCTTCCAGTCTATCCCCATTTCCAAATGATCCTTGCCATCACTGACAACCTGGTTCCACTGATCCTTCCTAAAGAAAGAGAGTATCAAGGTTGTTTATAGTACAAATTATCTCAGATAGTAATCATATAAGCAATTCCTACAGGAAAAAAGAAAAAGTGCGGTCAAAAAGTCAATAAGGTACAGAAAGCCTAGACATTATTTTAAATACCTGATTAGAAATCCAGGATGGAAAAATGTGAGCTCTAAGTTTTTAAAGTATCACTTCACTCCTTTCACAGATAAGTAATTTCAAAACATGCATACTCCTCCTCCAATGATGCAGATTACAACCTATCTACGCTCTCTTATCCTGTACAGCTATTGTACTGCCCCTCTCATAAATCTCCCATGTGAGCTGGAGACCTTTCCTTTAGATGGCCTGACACTGCATGGCTACCAATGGAATGCTGACTATTATATTTTATTGACTATGTTAACCCATGTTCTTATTATATGCTGAGACCACCTTCTTTTCCATTCACATACCCTCTTTAAGACACAATCTGCGCAAAAAATTCTTAAATAAAGGCTTCATTTCTAAAATGCACATGGAACAAAGTCAAATTTACAAGAATGAGAGCCATTCCCCCACTGATAAATGATGAAAGGATATGAATTGGCAATTTTCAGAGAAGAAACACAAGTTACGAATAGCCTTCTGAAAAAAATGTTCAAAATCACTAATAATTAGAGAAATATAAGTTAAAACAACTAATACCTATTAGGTTGGCTAACATGACAAAAAAGGAAAATGAAAAATGCTAGAGTACATGGGGAAAACAGGTACAACTATAAATTCATTCAACCATTCTAGAAAACAATTTCGAACGATGCACAAAAACCTTTATAACTACGTAAAACCTTTGACCAAGCTATTAAGTCTATATCCCTAAAGAAATCAATGAAAAACGAAAAGGACACATATGTACAAAAATATTTATAGTAGCTCTTTTGGTAACGGCAAAAAAATTGGAAACAGAGGAGATGTTCATCACCTGGGAAATGGCTGAACAAGTTACAGTACGTGAAGAAATGATGAAGGGGATGGTTTCAGTAAAACCAGGGAAGACTTGTATAAACTGATTCAAAGTAAAATGAAAAGAACTAGGAGAATGCTGTTATACAATAACAGCAACATTGTAAAGATAATCAACTATGAAAGACTTAATAACTCTGACCATCTATGGTTCCAAAGGACTCATAATGAAATATGCTATCTCCAGATGGAAAGCTGATAGACTCAGATTGCAGACTGACGCATATTTTCTTCTCTTTCTGTTCCTTTATTTTTTGTTTTACAGGTGGCTAATGCAAGGATTTATTCTGCATAACTATACTTATATGTGATGAATTTAGATTTTTTTGCCTTCTCAATGGAGGGGGAGATAATTCAGAACGAAAAATAAAAGTGTTGCAACCTACTTATTCCCACTATTCAGAAGAAAATAGATAACATTAAAGTCAAAAGGAAAGAGGGTGTACTCTTTCAAAAAAAGTGAATGACAGCTCAAGTGGAAAGAGGAAAGCTCCAAAACTGGATTCACAATGGAACTTAATTCTATTAATCATTATTTTTTTATAGTTGTAGGAACGAAAGATTCTTGGAATTGTATTAAAATTAAGTATGTAGCTACATGTTATATACTAGTAAACAGGCGCATCCAGTACAGAAAAACTGCATTTTTTTTGAAAATTTTTGAAATTTTACATTTCAATTTTAACCCAAAGAGAGGTTAAAGAACTATTTACTGCCTTAGATTACACAGAAAATTCTCATCAGATAGTCCAAAACTCTATTACTAAGTGTGAAGTTTTCAAAAATTTTTAAAAGCTTGTTTTCTTACTAAGCCTCTGTTACTTTTATGCAAGTGGTTTTTTTCTTATACAAAATCTTTAAACGTTTCCACTAAACTCCCCTGTAGCTATTATAGTTCAAAAAATAAATGGCTAACATAGTCAATATTTAATTACTATTTTCAGGGTAAGATGCCGATGCTATATACCTCAGTTACTATATAGAAGATGGGAGCTTCCATTTTGATACATTAATATATTTGCAAAATTTTCCAAAGTTCTGATTAGAGGTCCTACAAAACTGATTCTTTCAAGAAACTGTGATCAAAATTACAGAAACATTAAAAATGTATGACGAAGTATCACACAGGAATGTGGTAAAGCCCACTAAGAAACAGTTCAAGCAATGCTTTCAAGAGTTTCCAAAAGGAGTCGTACACTAAGTGGATTTTCAAGCTTAGTTTTATTTCTCAAACCGCTACTCACAAACTTACCATTATTTGTAACAGTTTTGTCAGGCTAATTAAAACAATTAAAACAAGGTTAGTTTCATTTCTCACAAATCAAACCTTACAAACTTTTGAAAAACATTATTTACAACAGGTTTGTTAGATCAAGGAAAGGAAGGAGATTGGCAGAACAATCAAGAGGAGAACTGGAGGCCACGCAAGAAAACTAACATACTACAATCATATCTATTAACTGAAAACTAAAAGCACAAATGAGAGACCCAATGAAAGTAAAGCGGAGAGCATTTCATTTCGATGCTCAGATATATCCATGACATCATTGGCATTAGGTCATTCTACCAGCCCATACTAAAATTCCTCCTTGTAAGAAGCTCTTGTCTAGGTCTTTACTAAATTTTCAAGAGGATCCACTTAAATGCTCTGAAAGTCTTTAGGGTTTGTTGAAGATGTTTGGGTTAATTTTTTTTAATCTGAATGGTACCAGTGTAGCAATGGGGCTGTCTGTCTACTATCTCTATCTTTACTACACAAATTGGTTTGACTAATTTTTTGGTTATACTCTGCTTTGATACAACCTTTTTACCCTAGCAGTATGCCACAGCTTACTTAGAGCCACCATTATATTTTTCTCTTGCACTTCAGGGCAATCTGAAATTTTCTTAATATAATAAAATTAATAATCATCAACTAACAAACATTCAATTTTTTTGGCATTTAGCAAGGTAAAACCAAATGAATTAATCAGCAAACAAAACATTTTGCATGTCCCCCCCTTTTGGATGTATCCCACATTTAACTACCTTTGGCATTTTCTGTATTCTTCTATATAATATGTAATTACAGACATGTATAGAGCTCTGGTTCTGTTGATCTCACTTTGCACCATTTTATTTTCTTCTCTCCCTCATATTTTATCATTCTTTATGATATTATAATATTCTATTACATTATTATACCATAATTTATTCAACCTTTTACCAAACACTGGATATTTAGACTATTTCCTTTTTCAACATTATAAATAGCCATGACCATTTTTGTCTACATAGATCCTGCAGTGAAAGAAATATCCCAACCCCTCTCTGCCATGTAATCTAGTTTTTTTCTTTTCTTAATAAGCATTAAATCTATCCTAGAGGGTAAACTAGCTCAGGGGATTATAGGCCTGGGCTGCTGAACTCACTTCCTGGTTATTTGAATAAAAAAAAAAAATACCACAAGGAGCTCCTGGTACATTCGAAATCTTGGCTGGCAGAATCACCACAGTCAACTCATAGGCAAGAGAGCTTCACTCAGCTAAATCAAACGAGGTCTCCTTGATGAATGCATATTCTTGTTGAATATCTTTCTGCTATGGTTAATTGTTGAATGACTTAACCAGTGTCTCAATCTGTTCCAATACTGAACATAAAACTATCAGGGAGCTGACCTGAATCAGGCTCAGACCAGCACATGTTCTTTCCTTTTTATGGTATTTTAAACAGCAGACTCACTGGATCAAAAAGTATAACCAGATTTTTAACTTATTACAAATAGGTATATCGCTCTCCAAAATATTCACACCTATGTAAAGTCCCAACAACAAAGAATTACTTGGATTTCTTACATTTATCATTTCTAATAGCACCTAACATTGATTTTTGCTTAGAAAGAACTATGTAGGGTATTTATATATGTATAATATGCCATACTTTATTCTGCCATTCTTCAAATTTTGGACACATAGGTCATTTTTGATATTTTCCTATTACAACTAATGAAGCTATGAACATCTGTATACAGTTAAGTATATGTCTTACTCTTTTTTTGCTTTGTTTTTGGATACAGTCCTAGAAATGGAATCAACAGGTCAAAAGGTAAGATGTTTTTGACATTACCTACTGCTTTCCAAAATCTGTAGCAGTTTATAGTTACACCAACAATTTATTGAAGTACCTGTTCCCCTGCAGCCCCACCAACATTGGGTTTTATAATTCTTCCTTAATAATTTTGGCAATTTTAGTGAGTATTAAGGTAGCACCTTAAGGTCGTACTGAATTGCATTCATCTGATCAGAAAGTCTGCACATCTTTTTATATGGTTATTAGTAGTCTGTATGTCTTTCATCATAAATTGTTTGTGTCCTTCAATTACTGCTCCACCAGGGAATACGTTTTACCAGCCTCACAGATCACTATCATGATACAGGAGAAAGGGAAATGAGGCTGTTTATCTCTATAGCATAGGAGAAAACTTGCTGCATGGAAGCTTTTAGAGCTCTACTTTGTTTTATCTTAACTTTTTTTAAAGCAAGTAAAAATAAAGTAGGGTCTTATATTTTCTACACTTCCGTACAAGTTGCACAATTGTAGAGAGATGGTCTGCTACAGAAAATCATCTTCAAAAACCTATTATTTTCTCATGTTTTCAAAAATACCCTCATGTAGAGACTATTTCCATATTATGATCTCAGTAAGGCAAGACAGTAGGTAGGTGGCTCAGTATTGACAGTAGAATACCTTTCTACCATCCAGGTAATTGGAAAAAATGCAGTTTTCTTTACACACACGCACACACTTTGATATGGAAGCAAAACCAAAAATAAATGATCTTAAGAGATACAAAAAAATCCTAACTGGTTTCAGAAAGATTGACTACGAAATGAAATCACACAAAGGGCAAAGAGAAGGGGAAAAAAAGGATCCTGGAACATTTGAGGCTAAAAACAAATGAATATAAGATTACTCTCAAAGAGCTCTGAAGCAAGTGCCAGTGAAAAGAAGCTAGCTGTACTTTAAGGAATGATGACATGGGTCCACAGAAATTGTCCAGCATGAAATTATACAAGACTCAAATGAAGGGCTTTGTAGTGATAGTTGGTGACTCTCAGCTTAGGGGGACTAAGGTAACTATCTATCAACAAGATAACAAAAGAGAAGTCTCTTACCTTCTTGGGGAAATATATCCATACATACCAGGAAACTCCTCAAGATATGACAACGCAAATTACTACTATATGTTTCTAATAATTGACGTGACACAATTGATTCTGCCAGAAAGAATCCAAAAAGCATTGCTAAAAATTATAGTGTTGGGTAACACATTGGGAACACAATGCAGATTTTCATCATTGCTGCTCATCAAAAGCAAGAGCTTCAGATGCAAAAGGAAGACCTCAAAGTTAACATCTCTTTAGGAAGATGGGGTATAAAAATGGGATATGGACTTCTGGAACATAGTTAAAGAAAGAGTAATGACCAACCCCTATCCTGGGATAGCAGGCATCTAATAAAGGCCAGTAAAATAGCTTCAACTTGTTGTCTTTTAAACCTAATCAAAAGGGTTTTAACCTGAACTGGGGGTAGGGGGAAGAAACACAGAGAGAGAGACGGAGACAGAAACAGAGAGAGAAGAGACAGAAAACTATTTGTAGCCAAAAACCTAAATACCATAAACCAGGGGTTCTAAATCTGGAATCTGTGAACTTTTTTTTTTTAAAATGTTTTGATAACTGTATTTTAATATAATTTTGATTTCATTTCTAATTCTATATATTTAATGAATTTTAAAACATTATTGTGAGAAAGGGTCTGTCAACCTCACCAGACTGTCAAAGGGGTTCATAACACAAAAAAAGGTTAAGAACCTCTATCATAAATTGTAACTACTATGTAAGAAAGAAATTATACAGACACCCAAAAGTTCATAATCAGCAAAATCAAGGAAAAGAAGAAGGGAAAAAAATGCATGGCTCCCAGTGTCTGTCTACATAAAAATGTACAAAATATGTATAACATGAAAATTAAATTAAAGATCCACATTTGTATGCCAGTAAGATGACAAAAAAACTACCATTTAGGACTGCTATGTTCCATGCCTTCTCATCTTTAATCCACTTCTAGAATTAAGGAAGATAAACACAGCAGATATGGAAACAATGCTAATATGTATATAAAACAATATTAGGGCCCCATTCAAAAAAGTCTGGCGATAGTTTGAAAGGTGTTGATAGTAACCTTTAATACATTCCGTCCAATATTTTAACAGCCTTTTCCTACAATGCCAGCAGTAACATGTTGATTCTTCAATTCTGCAATGTCAGGTGGATTATTCTGACTGCTGTCAACTCGACATTTATACAGAACTGGAATGCCTCCCACAACCACGTGTTTTGAGCAGAAGGTAACTTGAAATGAGTTCAAATAATTACTGTTCAGAAAATGCTTTCAATGACATGTAGCAATCAAGGTCAATAAAAGAAAATGAAATGAATAATGGAACTAGACATTCTGATATACTCATCAATACCAGAAGCATCAGAAGAGTCAACTGATAGAAAAATTTAATTATAATTTTACTTTGAAATCAAAAATTTTCATTCTATTTTCTTTGCCTCATGGATTTAAAAAAAAATGCACTGCATGAACTGACACAGATTGTTCCTACAGGCAATCTTCAATTCCTTCCAGTGTTAAGTAAGAATTTACATATTATATGAAAACAATATCATATTCTTTTACAGGGGTCTTTGATGTTGATGGTGGGCTGAAAACTGAGAAATCATTTAAACTCTCTCTAATACATACATACATATATATATATATATATATATATATCCATAGCTCTTAGTTATCATTGCTCCCATTCAATTGTCCTCTAATCAACCTATGTATGGTACAGTAAAACAATATTTTATCCTTGAACTCAAAGGCTGGAGAAAGGTCAAGTAGCCATACCAAATAAAGTGAAACAAATGCAAGGTTCAAATAAAACTCATTCATCCTAGAGAAGTTAAAAAGTTTTAGCCACTTGGGAAACATAATGCTGGATGGGAATTCATAAAACCCCACACTGGTTACCAGAACAGTGTTATCTATTTCAAATCTTCTGGGAAAAACTCTGACAACATTATTACTTGTGGGCACTGGAATAATAACTACACCAGAAATAGCTTTATTTATACATTGAAATAGTACAGATCACATCTTCTTAATTCTTTTTTTTCCCCAAAAAGCCAGAAATGAGCAGCACAGTTTGGAAACATAAAACAAATAAAAACTATTTCTCTGATAATAACATGCATTCCCCCCCAAAAAATTCAGATGTCAATAATTTATCTCTACCAAAAAAACTGCAAGTGGAAACTCAAGCTAACAAGAAATTAAGACATGAAAGGTCTAACTTTATTGCTATCTTCCATAAATTATTTATGATGAAACAAGTATTATAAATCCAAAAATATAATCAAAATTCTCAAAAACAGATACTAAATTGTTATTTTAAAGACCCTTTTCCATAGTCTCCACTCCTGCACTCTGATCACTGAGATAACATTCCAAGGTAAAGAAAAAGAAAAAGGAAGCCAACAATTTCTTCCCAGGAGTTTTAATAATACTGACCCAAGCTTGTGTTTTGCATACCAAATTAACTTCTGAATAAAAACCTACAGGAAACTCCAAATACACTGTATTTCAGGGTTAACTATCAGCACAGAAAGCAACTATAAACACAAGCACTAGTTTCAAAATCTAAAGCAAAGCATGATCAGACTGAAACATTGAAAGAAAATCAAAATCAAAAAGAATCAAAACTGTGACAGCTATACTAAGAAAAACTTTGTGACAAACATCATTAAAAACTTCTTTAAAGTCTTTTAAATGTTTAATACCAGGCTATTTTGTTACATGCCTCATTCACTTGTAAGAATATAAACTAGAATTTTCAAATTACCAAACCTCTTTACATATACGTATGTATATGTAAAGAGGCTTGGTAATTTGAATATATTTATATTTGAATATGTATATGTGTATAGATATGTCAAGAGGATATATGGATATAAGAATGTAAGAGGATGAGAATTTACTTTTAGCACCTCATCACCATCATCATCTGTCTAAAGCAGACTACTAGCTCAGGCAACTAAAAGTATATGAATTCCTCAGAATTCAAATGAGTTCTTAAGAACTCAAATATAGCATCTTCTTACCAGTACTATTTTAAGAGAAGTAATCACAGTGAAAGTAAAAAAAGAAAAACGAAAAAGAAAAAACTAATGAAAAAGAAGAGCTTTCACAAATGCAGACTTTCCCATAAATGCAGTATGTCATTTTCACCCACTACATTTTAAGGTCCCCCAAAATTAAATAAACCTAAGACAGGAGCTCGGTAATAACTAACCTTTAGAGGATGTGGTTTTAGTATTGGAACAGAATAAGTAGAGTATATTGTTTTAATACTGGAACAGAATAATGAGGTATGGGGGTGGGGAGGAAGGGCAGGGAATAGCTTGATACGTTTCTCATTGGAAGAGTAGTGGCCAGGAATTATCAGGAAAAACTGTGTGGTACAGTGGAAAGAATGCTGCATTCACTATTATCTGTGTGATCTTAAATAAGTCACTTCACCTTCATCATCTGCAAAAGGAAAGACTGTATTAGATGACCTCCAAGAACCCTTACAGCACTAAATCTATTTAGGATCCTGAAGTTAGAGTAGGTTAGATGTTTGCACTACCCAAGATGCCTTTAGTGATATGAAGAGGCAGAAACTACAACTTAGTCCACAAGGGAAGGGGAAGATAAGGGACAGAAGTAACATAAACAGTAGTGACTCAAGCTGCCTAATGAAGACTGAGGCCAGTAAATGGAAAGCAATGCAATGATGACAGGAACACCATTCCTATGCAATGAATGAACAGCACTGGATTTAGAGATTGGAAAGAACTTTGGAGCTGTAACACAACACCCCCAAAATTTGCAGATGAAGAAACTGAGGCCTAGGGGGGAAAATGACTTTCCAAGGTCAAAGATGCTGTAAAGTACCAGAGCTAGAACTCTAACTCAAGTTCACTGGTTCTTTTTTGTGTCATGGACCATTTTAGCAGGTTAGTGAAATCTATGGATCCCTTCTCAGAATAATGTTTTTAAATGCATAAAATAAAATACATAAGATTACAAAGGAATTCAATTTTATTGAAAAACGGTAATCAAAATATTAAGAAAAAACAAGTTCACAGACTTCGGGTTAAGAATGCCTTCTTTAATTCTACTACTTGATCCATTAAGAGGTGGGAGAAGGGACACAACGCGGGCAGGGTTAAATTGGGTCCTATCTCATTACATTTCTGACCTGATAAATTTTTTCTCTCCACGTGGCTCCGTGAATGCCTATTTTCAGTGTCCACATGAATAAAGCTTTGAATGGCATTCCTAAGTATTGGATTTTGAGGGGTATGGGAAAAATAATTAAGCTCCTGGGAGGATATAAAACTGTGGGAGAGAGAAAGGTAGTCTTACCCTTCCTCATGTTCAGGTACCTGGAAGGTATAAGGCTAGCAGGGATGGGAATGGGGATGGGGAAAGATAAAGTTGGGGGGTCAGGGGACGAGGGCACAAGATGAAACAGAGGTAGAAATGAGAGGGGGGGATGAGGATGGGGATGGGGGTTGGAAGGAGGTGGGTGAGGGTGAAATGGGGATGGGAGGGAGGGATGAAAATAGAGCTGAAGACCGGAGAGGAAGGGAGAGAGATGAGATCAGGGATGGAGATGGGGGATTAGATACAGGCGCCAGCTAGGAGATGGGAGATGAGGAGGTGGGGATGAAGATGGAAATAACGTTGGGGGCGGCGATGGGGATAGGAGTTAGGGAAATGGGGGGTGAGGGTGGAGGATGGGAGGGAATTGGAGATGGGAGTGGGATGGGGAATGGATAAGGGGAAAGGGATGGAGGTGGGGGAGGGGATGGAGGTGGGGGAAGGGATGGAGATGGGGCAGGAGATGGAGATGGGGGAGGGGATAGAGGTGATGGAGTTGGGGGAGGGGATGGAGGTGGGGGAGGGCATGGAGGTGATGGAGTTGGGGGAGGTGATGGAGGTGGGGGAGGGGATGGAGGTGGGGGAGGGCATGGAGGTGATGGAGTTGGGGGAGGTGATGGAGGTGGGGGAGGGCATGGAGGTGATGGAGGTGGGGGAGGTGATGGAGGTGGGGGAGGGCATGGAGGCGAGGGAGGGCATGGAGGTGAGGGAGGGCATGGAGGTGATGGAGGTGAGGGAGGGCATGGAGGTGAGGGAGGTGAGGGAGGGCATGGAGGCGAGGGAGGGCATGGAGGCGAGGGAGGGCATGGAGGAGCGGAGGGGAGCGCTGGGAGGTGAGGGTCCTTCCCACTCACCTGCCGCCTCGGGGTGCGGGGCTGGGGCGAAGGGCAAGGGAAGGGAGGCGCCCAGCGGCGGTGAGGGGCATGGAGAGCGCAGGGGGGCGAGGGTGGGCGCGGACGAGCGGCTCTTACCCGGTGCCACAGTCCACCACGCAGGGAGGCAGGTAGCTCGCCATGCTCGGCCGGCGCTGTCACCGCACGCACCTCGCCCCGCAGCCGGGAGCCCCCCGCAGGCGCCGGTCCAACCTCTGCGGGGATCCCTGGCACGCTCCCCGCGGGCCGCCTCCGGCTCGACTGGCTCCTCTCCTCTGCCCGCCCCCTTCCTTCCCTTCCCCTCAGGGCCGAGCACCCCGAGCCACCTCGGGCTGCCGCTGGCGAGGCCGCACGGGAGCCCGGATGCACCCAGCTCGCGCCGGCACCACGTGACGCCCCACTCAGCCCCTCCTTCCCCCGGCCGCCTGGAGGTGGGGCCCCGCGTGAAGCCTCCAGAGCCATCTTAGTTAAGGGCAAGGAGGGCTCTTTGCCCGTACCTTTCCTCTACTGATTTCTCTGGGGAAGGAGGGGTGTTTATAGTCATGAAGATAGCTGTTGTTTCAGGGTCGACGTTTCAGTCCTCAAAAAGCATTGAGATTTGCCCCTGAGATACACCCAGCAAAGCCTCCTTAATACCTCTTTTTGACATCAGATGATGTAAGAGAGGGTCTGCCTGGGAATCAGACACCTGGGTTCCAACCCTGCCAGTTGCCTCTGGCTGCTTCCCACTCTCCTGGTTCTGATCTCCAGTCACCCCAGTCTCATCCAGATCCTCCGTAGAGTCCTCCTCACGCCCTCCCTAAACCCTTCCTGTCATCACCTCACACCACTGGGCCACCCCTAGGTCACTCCCAGTCTTTCTGTATCCAAGCTCCATCCTGCTTCCATGAAGGTGCGCAGATTCAGCCTAGCTGTCTTGGCCATATAAAGGCTTCTTAAGAGTCAACCCAATATGGCAGATCTTTAATAAACTTTGTTTTTCTCTGGCTGAAAGAAATGGCTTGAGTAGAATTCATTGGGGCAGGACCCCAGGGTCCCAAGCACCCCAAACCTCAACACAGGGAGTTTCTACGCTGGAAATTCTCTAATAAAATCACGGAACCTAACCGCCACTCCCAACCTCCCAAAAAAAAAAGGATTATTTTTAAAGCCTTTCCGAAGGAAAAGCAGTGTAACAAAAAGAGAACTGAACATGGGAAAGATATAACTGAGTGTGAATATGTCCTGCCACTTCCTGGCTAAGAGACTTCTAAGTCACCAAATCAGCTTTGGTTTCCTTCTGTACCAAACACTGAAGTCCTTACTTGAACTAAATTGCCAAGCATTCAAACTATGTTTCAGAGAACGCACCTCCAATGGTGTGGCCATGCTGTTCAAATGCAAAATATACGCTTGCCAAAAAGACTATTCTATGGCGAACTCACATGGGACAAGCATTCACATGATGGTCAGAAGAAGAGCTACAAGGCCACTCTCAAGGTCTCTCTCAAGAACTTTGGAATTGTGTGACATGGGAGACACTGGCATAGGACCACTCGGGATGGCGTGCCCACATCAGAGAAAGCACTGTGCTCTTTGAGCAAAGCAGAATTGAAACACCTCAAAGGAAACACAGGATGTGCAAACTTAGAGAAGCCACCCCAAATGTTCACATGAACTATTTGTGCCCAATCTGTGGTACAGCATTCTGACCTCATATTGGTCTAATCAGCCACAGTCAAACACACTGAAACTTGACTTTACCATAGTGATGTCATTTTGGTCTTCTTTGAGAACAAAGCACAGCAACCAAAATGAGGGGCTTAGATTAGCTAGATGATCTCTAAGATTCCTAACAGTATTGATAGTGAATTCGAATTAATGCATGATGCTACCTAGGAAAACAGTACATAAAATAAAAGTATGTTCACTGACCACTAAAGACTAGCATCAAATTCCACGTGTACAATAGCTGAGTGCCTCTTAGCAAGTCACTTAAATGCTACATTCTTTGGAAAATTCTCACATTGAGAGTCCACCATAATAGCACAGTTCTATGTTATACATGAGGTAGCTTGGTCCATCAGGAAAGTAGAGTTGTTAAAAACCAACCTTGCCCACTTCACATTTGTTCCAAGTACCATGAAAGAGTATGTAGATAATTCCTCTAAGATTCCTGTAAGAGCATTACCACATGACATGAGTGTTGAGCAGAGAACAAGTACTCAATGTTATAATAATATTAATAAAGAATGGATCTCTGATTTCATACAGTGTGTACTCCCTCCAAAAGTGCCAATCATAACTCATTCCTGCCTTCCCATTTTGTGCAACTTTTGTCAAAGTCATACAGTACATCTCTTCTAGGGGTTCACCTAATACGCTAGAGGCTGATCTCTTGGTATAGGTTCAAATACATCACTCTTTCTATGTTAACCACTGACCTCCTTTACCAGTCATACATCTATTTGATGGCATATTTTATGACAATTTTGCACACAATCTTTTAATTGGTTATACGCACAAATTTGAATCCTTAGAAATCACAGTGTTCCATGATTCACCTACATAAACCTGTATGTACACATGTATATATGTGAGTTGCCTGTGTGTATATACGTGTGTCTACACTAATAGGAATGCTATATATAGATATATATGCATACATGTGTTTAGCCCCTAGGTGTCACTACAGTGCCTGGCTATCTGTGTTCTCCCTCTTGTCCCTCCCAACTAGAAAGGGGCAGAGTCAAAAACCTTCTGGACTACCTAGGGCAGGACTATGCCCTCCAGTCCCATCCGCTCACCCCCTCACCCCCCACAACCCTCCTCACTCCATTCTCTCTCTCTCTCCTCTCCTCTCCTCTCCATCTCTATCTCTATGTCTGTCTCTGTCTCTGTCTGTCTGTCTGTGTGTGTCTCTCTCCACACACACACACACACACACACACACACACACACACACACACACACACACACACATAAAAACTAGGGGATGGAGGGGAATAAGATATTTGTCCCAGGAACCCACTGACCTCTTTCCTTTACAACGAGCCATGCCGGGTGATTACAACCAATCAAAATGAAAGATAGTTAAAATTGTTTTTATGTGTAACGGGAAAAATAAAATGCTAAATTTTAAAAAAGAATATAATTGGAAATTAAAGACATGGCTTGAGCTAACTGAAGAAAAAAAGAAATGAAACACAAACCTGTTAGAGGGAAAGAAAAAAAAAAGAAGCCCCAGGTTCCACTCAATTCTGTTCTTAGGAATATAACTATAAAATATATACAGTAAAATTACTCAAAAATATGCCTTCAGGTGGTGTCCTTGACCATCAAGTCAGGAGCAGGGTTCTAGCTGATGTATTCCATGAAATATAAAGCCCCTGGGGGAGGAGCCAAGATGGCAGAGTAGAAAGACACACATATGCTAGCTCCAAACCCACAGCCCATAAAATATCTGTAAAGAAGAACTCCCAACAAATTCTGGAGCAGCAGAAGCCACAGAACAACAGAGTGGAGAAGATTTCTGTTCCAGAGAGCCCTGAAAACCTGACTTGAAAGGTCCGTCGAGCACCAGACCTGGAGCAGAGCCCAGCCCTGCCTTGGCCTCGTGGCACCAAGAGGAGCGGATCCGAGCAGGCTTCAGGGACAGAATCTCCAGTGGCCGCGCAGGTCCCTCCACCCACAGGTGACAAGGGTCGGTGAGAGGGTCTCTTTGGCTGGTCAAGAGGGGAGTGGGGTATCCCCATAACTCAGGCCCCCTCGGGAGGCAGCAGCGGAGGCAGCAGTGGAGAGGGGCTCCTCAACCAGGCAGGAGCTCGGATCCATTGTTGAAGGTCTCCACATAAACCCCCTGAGGGAACTGAGCCCCTTGTGACGGCCCTGCCCCAACCTGAGCACCTGAACTTAATCTCACACTGAATAGCAACCCCACCCCACCCAAAAGCCCTGAGGCTGGGAAGCAGCATTTGAATCTCAGACCCCAAGCACTGGCTGGGTGGATCTGGAGGCAAGGTGGGGGTGGAAAGAAAACTCAGAAGTCAAGTCACTGGCTGGGAAAATGCCCAGAAAAAGGAAAAAAAATAAGACTATAGAAGGTTACTTTCTTGGTGAACAGATAATTCCTCCCTTCCTTTCTGATGAGGAAGAACAATGCTTACCATCAGGGAAAGACACAGAAGTCAAGGCTTCTGTATCCCACACATCTAAAAGAAATATTCAGTGGGCTCAGGCCATGGAAGAGGTCAAAAAGGATTTTGAAAATCAAGAGAGGTGGAGGAAAAACTGGGAAGAGAAATGAGAGAGATGCAAGAAAAGCATCAAAAGCAGGTCAATACCTTGATAAAGGAGACCCAAAAAATGCTGAAGAAAATAACACCTTGAAAAATAGGCTAACTCAATTGGCAAAAGAGGTTCAAAAAGCCAATGAGGAGAAGAATGCTTTCAAAAGCAGAATTAGCCAAATGGAAAAGGAGGTTCAAAAGCTCATTGAAGAAAATAGTTCTTTCGAAGTTAGAATGGAACAGATGGAGGCTAATGACTTTGTGAGAAACCAAGAAATTACAAAACAAAACCAAAAGAATGAAAAAATGGAAGATCATGTGAAATATCTCATTGGAAAAACAACTGACCTGGAAAATAGATCCAGGAGAGACAATTTAAAAATTATGGGACTACCTGAAAGCCATGATCAGAAAAAGAGCCTAGACATCATCTTTCATGAAATTATCAAGGAAAACTGCCCTGAGATTCTAGAACCAGAGGGCAAAACAAGCATTCAAGGAATCCACAGATCACCGCCTGAAAGAGATCCAAAAAGAGAAACTCCTAGGAACATTGTGGCCAAATTCCAGAGTTCCCAGGTCAAGGAGAAAATATTGCAAGCAGCTAGAAAGAAACAATTCAAGTATTGTGGAAATACAATCAGGATAACACAAGATCTAGCAGCTTCTACATTAAGGGATCAAAGGGCATGGAATAGGATATTCCAGAAGTCAAAGGAACTAGGACTAAAACCAAGAATCACCTACCCAGCAAAACTGAGTATAATACTTCTGGGGAAAAAATGGTCTTTCAACGAAATTGGGGACTTTCAAGCATTCTTGATGAAAAGACCAGAGCTGAAAAGAAAATTTGACTTTCAAACACAAGAATGAAGAGAAGCATGAAAAGGTAAACAGCAAAGAAAAGTCACAAGGGACTTACTAAAGTTGAACTGTTTACATTCCTACATGGAAAGAAAATATTTGTAACTCTTGAAACTTTTCAGTATCTGGGCAGTGGGTGAGATTACACACACACACACACACACACACACACACACACACACACACAGCACAGAGCACAGAGTGAATTGAATAGGATGGGATCATATCTTTAAAAAAATGAAATTAAGGGGTGAGAAAGAAATATATTGGGAGGAGAAAGGGAGAAATGGAATAGGGCAAATTATCTCTCATAAAAGAGGCAAGCAAAAGACTTTTTAGTAGAGGGAAAAAGAGGGGAGGTGAGAGAAAAACATGAAGTTTACTCTCATCACATTGGGCTAAAGGAAGGAATAAAATGCACATTCATTTTGGTATGAAAACCTATCTTACAATACAGGAAAGTGGGGGAGAAGGGGATAAGCAGGGTGGGGGGAATGATGGAAGGGAGGGCAATGGGAGGAGGGAGCAATTTGAAGTCAACACTCTTGGGGAGGGACAGCATCAAAAGAGAGAATAGAAGCAATGGGGGGCAGGATAGGATGGAGGGAATTATAGTTAGTCTTACACAACACAACTATTATGGAAGTCATTTGCAAAACTGCACAGATATGGCCTATATTGAATTGCTTGCCTTCCAAAGGGAATGGAGAGGGAGGGAGGGATGAAGAGAAGTTGGAACTCAAATTTTTAGGAACAACTGTCGAGTACTGTTCTTGCTACTAGGAAATAAGAAATACAGGTAAAGGGGTATAGAAAGTTATCTGGCCCTACAGGACAAAAGAGAAGATGGGGACAAGGGAAGGGAGGGATGATAGAAGAGAGGGCAGATTGGTGATAAGGGCAATCAGAATGCTCGGTGGTTTGGGGTGGGGGGAGGGAACAAATGGGGAGAAAATTTGGAACCCAAAATTTTGTGAAAATGAATGTTAAAAGTTAAATAAATTAATTTTAAAAAAATTTAAAAAAGAAAAGAAAAAGAAATATAAAGCCACTTCAGAGCTGCCTCCCCATCACATTATCACACTAGGATTACATTTACCATCATACTCAGCAAAACAATGAACAAACCATTTCTTTATCTGAATAAGTCAAGATTAAGGGAGCAAAAAACATCTTTGCATGGTGAAAATTTTGTGTAAAGGAAGTAAAAAGCTCTAAGTGGAAAAAAATGTCTTAGAAGATGAAGGAAATCCAAAGATAGAAAAATATCATCAAATATTTGCCTTTGCAGCCAAGGGGGTAAAAACCACTCCTATTCCTGCACCACTCTGGTTGTCACTGACCTATCTGCCTGATAGGGAAGGCTGAACTTGTTTTAACAGATCTCTGAACCAGGGATTGGGAACCTGCAGCCTCCAGCCAAATGGGGCCCCCAAGTTTTATGTTACAAATCCTTTTATTAAGAGGATTTGTTCTGTGAAGTTTGGATTCACTCAAAGGGCTACACTTGAGGATCTCAAGGGCACATGTGGCCTCAAGGCCATGGGTTCCCTACCCCTGATTCAGTCTGATCTGTCTTCTCCACTATTAGTTTGGCACCTCCAAATTTCACACAGTAACAAGATCTCACATTCTCTTGCTCAAACCCTGAACAGTTCCAATCATAAACTCCTTTTTCCTGGGGTTAAATATAAGTATGTAATGAGCATCATGAAAGAATATTATTTTTTAAAAAACATGACTTTTTGCTTTAAAAACAAGTTTGGGATAAGTGAAAATGTTATTCAATTCCTCAAATTCAAGACTGATCAGTTTCTTTTGGCTATTCAAATCTAGGTCTAGTTCATGGAGCATCTGCAATATTCAAAATATATATACTGAAAGACCAGTTTTATGGACTATCAATCCAACTGCCTATAATAGTTCAGACAATAGGCGTTCTTCATCTACTTATTTTTTCCTATGTAGACAGACTGAATTCTTCTGACTATGAATCTCACTTGGGAACTTCAATAGCAGGGGTTCTTAACCTGGGTTAAAGATTTTGAGGTTAGATTTTGGATGAGAAAAATATTATTTTATTTCTACTGATCTTTAACTGAGATTTAGCACCTCCTTCAATTATTTAAAAACCTTATTTTGAGAAGATATCCATAGTCTTCACCAAACTACCAAAGTGGTCCATGACAAAAAAAAAAAAAAGTTTTGAACTCTTGACAATGTTCTGGGGCTTTAATGAAATCAGCACAATTTCATGTGCAACAGGAGCATTTGGAGGGCTTCACCATATGATTCAGACATCTTCCATAATAATAGCAAATGCTTTGATGAACATATGTCTCTCTGTTTTGGGCTTTGCTGGTTACCAATGATCATCACTGACCATAATTCTCTAATAATAATTTAGTATGTTGCTTTATAGTTTTCAAAATACTCTAAAATCATAAAATGATTTTTAAAAAGACCTTCCAGACCAACCCCATAGTTTTACAGATGAGGATACTGAAACCTAAAGCCATATAGTTCATTAGAGACAGAAATAGGACCAGCTTTCACATGTTATTTCATGCGATTCTCCCAACAATCCTGTGAAGCAAGTATTATTAATCCTGTATTATAGAAGAGCAAATTGAAACTCAGAAAATCTAAGTGACTTGTCCAAGATTACGCGGCTATTAATAATGATGGAAGTGAAAAACTAAAAACTTAGACTTGCCATTCTACTCTACTACTCTACCATGATGCTTCTTAATTATAATACAGTATCACCTTTATTTGTAAATAATACTGCTTCCCCTTTGCTCCCAGTCATAACCATTCCTTTTTTGCACTGGCTCTCTATTTGTTCCTACAAGTGATGCTCACCTTCTTGCACTGGTTAGAGAAACTGAAAGTTTAAGGATACTCTGTTGAGGCTGTGCTTGGAGTATTCTAATATGAATGTAGCTAATGGGAGAATTCCAAACAGGCATTTTCATTTTTAACTGGCAGTGGTTTAGGACCAGGAATCCACTGAGCTGACTGGCTAGCATTGCCTTAATAAAGATCTTCCCACAAGTATGGCAAGAACTATGTCAACAAATGGGGAAAGTATCGTTTTGCAAATGACTAATCATGGTCCAATAAAAAGACCTTTCTATTCAAAAATATAAGAACCAAAGAATTCAACCTTCATCCCATGCTGACTATGTCTCCAGAAATAAGCAAACTGAAGTGCAGGACAGCTGTAAATGAATTCCAGCTGAGTCCTATCCAAGAGAACATCATCTTTGAGAGCACCCATACACGGCAACTTAAATGTACTTATTACACTTCCATCGCTTTATGATACTATGTGAGAGGTCAATGGTTTTTCAGCCTCCCTATGACTTTTCATACTTCTGTTAAATATTGTGGCTTTTGTTTTTGTTTTTGGGGAGAGGATCCAAAAGCTAATGTACTCATCCTTTTTTGGGTATCAGAAAGCTAACAAATCAGTACACTATACGTAATATACTATATAGTATACTGGACAGCAAGGTGGCACAGTGGATAGAGTACCAAGCCCAAAATCAGGAAGACTCATCTTCTTGAGTTCAATTCTGGCCTCTAGACACTTACTAGCTGTGTGACCCCAGGGCAAGTCACTTAACCTTGTTTGCCGCAGGTCCTCACCTATAAAATGAGCTGGAGAAGGAAATGGCAAACCATTCCAAAATCTTTGCCAAGAAAACTCCAATTAGGGTCATGAAGAATCGAACACAACCGAAATGGCTGAGCAACAAATATAGTATACTATATAGTGTACTCCACCTAGTAGGCATTTAACAAATGCTTTCTCTTCATCCTCAGATTTTCCTAGGACATTTTGTCTGGATCTCTCATTTGCTCCTCTCATACTCTACCTCCTACTATACTTATCTGTGTGCAAATATAATATCCTCCCTAGGAGAATGCTACCTCCTTGAGGGCAGGGACTGGTTCATTTTTAATTTTTATATTTCCAGTCCCTTGAATATAGAAGGCACCTAGTAAATGTTTATTGTTCGTTAAGATTTTGGTAAAAACAAAAAATCAAATCTGCATAAAAAATTGAAAAGTAAAAACTTTGCCTTAGAGATCCTCCTTTCTAATCTTATTTGACACATGAAAAGCCAGGCAATTTCCCTATGTCTAACTGAGCTAGTCCAAGAAGGAAGGAAAAATCAAAAGCCAAAGTCTCCCTTCAGAAAAGGCTGAGCCACTAGCACTAGGAATCTTAAATCTCAGAGCTGTGAGCAGAAGCATTTTGTCTGTTCTCAGTTGCCATGAGGATGCATGCAAAGCTAAGTGATCTCTAAGGCAACCAAGGTCTACTCATCTAAGAAGTGGCCCTGAGCACCCCATTCTTTTCAAAGCAGTTGGCATCTACTACTGTCAAAGGAGGGAGGAACTGTCACAGGCCACAATGAACTGTGCCAATAGCTCTCAGCAACAGTGAGGGACAAGAATCCAATGTGTAGGATATTGTTCCATTCAATAACTCCTGAACCTTATTTAGCGTTGGTTGAAAATCAGAGAGATAATCTAGGACAAGAGCTACAAGGCAATGAATTGCTGAGAAAAACAAGACTTTGTCTATGTTGCTTGGCCCTCAAGAATATCCTTCATTAAGCTCAAAATAATTCCTTGGGTCCAAGACTTGCTATAAGTGCAATTTTCACCAAAACCTAGATCAACTACCCAAAAAATTAATTCAGTGATAATTTCTCAGGCACTTCCGGTGTGTTAAGTGCTATGCCTGAGGAAATTCAAAGTTTAGATAAATAGATCACATTGTAGAGCACCTTAGGATTTACAAGTGCTCTCCTTCTCAACAAACTTGGGAAGTAATTTAAGTATTATTTTCTACTTTTTGATAGAGGAGAGAGCTGAAATTCCTAAAAGTAAAGTCATTTACCCAGGATTCCAATAGTTAAGGAGCATTCAAGCTAGAATTCAAAGCTACATTTCTGACTGGAAGCATTATAGTCTTTTTACTATACTGTGATTCCCCTCATGGAGCTTATTGCCTTAAAAGAGGATTTCATACATACAAGTGTTAATAATGTACAATATAATACATGAAAAGTATATTAATTATTTTCCAAGAAAGTGGTAGAGTGAGAGGTTGAGGCCAAATCAAGTTCTTTCCACCTCTACCACACAAAAAGTAAGAAATAAGTCAACTATAATCAAAAGGAAAGAATAGGAAGAAACTCTAGCACAGTAATCCCTAAAGGAAATTTAAAAAAAAAAAAAGATATTATATGATTAGTCCCACACTTTCCCAGATAGCATTCTTGGATCCTTCGTGGCCTTCAACCCAGATTCTGGCTCCTAGCTGGCTATGGTGGCTCCTGAATCAAAGAAAGTTTGAAACTCACTACAAATGATAGGGACAATCACCAAGAACCCCAGTCAGTGTGACAAAGGTGATAGGCTGCTGGACTTGAAAGGAGAAGACAAGTTTATATCCTGTCCCAGATTCTTACTAGCTGTGTGAACCTGAATAAATCAAATGAGATAAAATATGGAAAACATTCTGCAAATCTTAAAGTACTGTATTCATGTGAACTATGATTGCAGAGAGTAACTCTGCTTTACCCACCCTATTAAAGTACAGAGTTCCTCACTCTGTTTTGTTACTTCAGCAGCCACTGATTAAAAGAAAGCATGAAATTATCTGCTGGCAGAGTAAACATCAACCAAATGCCTTCACCAGTCATTCCTACTAGAGTATGCTCTCAAAAGAGATTCAATCAGAGTTCTTCACCCTCAGAGGGGTAGGAAACATACCTGTGAATACCCTGAAAAAATAATGGACAAAACAGAACTAAAAAAGTGAATCATAGAAGAAAAATCAGAGTAAAGTAAAACACACATTGAAAAAAATTAGAATGTGACGTATTTCATCAAAAATAACTCACCTATAAAACAGGACATAGAGATATAATTAAAGAATCATCAAGCTTCCAGGAGAGCATAAATTTAAAAACCCTAAATAAAATAAAAATTTTAAAACCCTTATTTAGGGTTTATGATTTCCAAAAAATCATAAAAGGAAATTGCCCAGAAGTATTAAATCAAAGACAAAATGTGGATTTGTAAAATCGTCCAATTACTTCAGACAAATACCCTTGCCAAGTGTCACCTAGAACTTCCAGGTCACAGAAAAATTTTTAAAGACCAAATTAGCAAATTTCTTAAAAATAAAGTTTGGAAACGTTCAATAAATGGAAATGAATTTTTTAATTATCATAATTATGCTTAATCATTTGTCAATCTAAAAGAAATGGAGAAACATTTAGAGAAACATGAAATATCTAGATTAAAAGAACAGGTAAGAGAAAATCTAAACAACCAGTGTCAGAAGAAGAAATTGAATAAGTCATAAATGAACTCCAGAAGAGGGGGGAAATTCCTGATCCAGATGGATTTGCAAATGAATTTATCAAATATTAACAAAACAGTTAACCTCTATGCCGTGTAAACCATTTGTAAAATTTAAGAAGGAAGACACTTTACCAAATTTCAATAAGAAAAATATGGATATAATACTCACTTTAGGGATAGATGAAGCAGAAAGAAAAGTATAGATCAATATCATTAGAGAATATTGATACAAAAGTATTAAATAAAATATTAGAAAAGAGGCAGAAGCAGCATTGGAACCAGTTTTGATTGATTTTTATCACTAATATAAAAATTATAAATATAATAAATCACATCAATAATGAAAAATGCAGCACCATAAATAACTCTATTAACAAATATGTAATGTCTTTGATCACTTAGAGCATGCATTTATATTAACAATGATAAAACATGTAAAATAAAGGGATACCCATGATTTATAACACTAAATGTTTTCTCAGTAACATCAAGGATGTCCATTGTCTGCACTATTCTCTGACATAACTCTACAAATGTTATCCATAACAGTAATATAAGAAAAAGAAATCTAATAATAAATGTAGACAAAGAGGAAGCAAAAATATCCTTATTCACATATGACATGATGAATTATAGAGAGAACACCAAAGAGTCAATGAAAAAATATTGCCTTACTAAAGTAGCAGGATACAAAATAAATAATCAATTTTTCTTTATTTTACTAACTAAATCCAGGAAGAAGAGATAAAGGACCTCCATTCAAAATAACTAAAAAATTTTTATACATAAAATAAACCTACCAAGATACACACAAGACGCAGACAAATATTACTATAAAACACTCTTTATGAAATTAAATGAAAGCTTAAACAACTAAAACATATTCATTGTTCCTAACTGGACCATGCATAATAAATGGTATATAATTATACAAATAATACATATAATATAATACAAATAAGTATAATACAAATAAGCATATACAAACAGATACAATAAAAATAATATATAATGAATAATATATAAAATATAAGTGTAATACTTAAGTATAATACAAATAAATATATTAATTTATTTACAGATTTTGATTTATTATATCAAACTATGAAAAGAATACTTTATAGAGCTGGGCAGAATAATAATAGCCAGCTTCATATGGAGGAATAAAAGACTTAGACAAGTGAAATAATGGGAAAAAGTAGGAATAAAGAAGGCTTGTAGAATCCAATTATATATCATAAACTAGTAATCGTTAACATTACATGGTACTAGTTAAAATATAGAAGAGTAGATCAGTGGAACAGACAAGATAAGCAAGACCTTGAAGCAATCAAACATATTAGCCAAATATTTCATGAGCCCCAGTAGAAGGACCTCTCTATTTAACGAAGACTGCTAGAAAAATTGGAAAATAGGTATACATTAGACTTAAATTAATATTTCATTACATCTAGCCTCATAAAGTTTCAATGGATACGTAAGCTAAAGATGACATTACTTTTAATAGCATTTTATTTTTCCAATTAAATGAAAAAACAATATTTAACATTCATTTTTAAAAATTTTTGAGTTCCAAGCATTTCTCCCTCCCTTCTTCCTCAGTCTCTCTCCCTAAAACTGTAAGCAATTTGACTTATTTTATATATGTGCAATCATTTAAAACATATTTCCATATTAGTCATGTTGTGAAAAAAGAAACAGAACAAAAGGAAAAAAAACTGTGAAAAAAGTAAAGAAAGTGGAAAATACCATGCTTCAATTTGCATTCAGACTCCATTACTCTTTTCTCTGGATGTGGATAGAATTTTTCATCATAAGTCCTTTGAAATTGTCTTGGATCATTGTATTACTGAGAAGTGCTAAGTAATTCATGGTTAATTATCACACAATGTTGCTGTTACCGTGTATAATTTTCCCCTGCTCCTGCTCATTTCACTTTGCATCAGTTCATATAAATCTTTTCAAGTTTTTCTGAAATCTATCTGCTCCTCATTTCTTATAGCATAAAAGTATTCCATTACAGTAATACATCACAACTTGCTCAGCCGTTCCCCAACTGATTGATGGACATCCCCTCAATTTCCATTTCTTGGCCACTACAAAAAAAGCTGCTATAAATATTTTTGTTCCTATGTCTTTTTCCATTTTATATGATCTCTTTGCAATACAGACCTAGTAGGGGTATTGCTGGATCAAAGAGTATGCACGTTTTGATTGTCCTTTGGGCAGAGTTCTAAATTGTTCTCCAGAATGGTTGGATCAATTCACAACTCCACTAGCGGTACATTGGTGTCCCAATTTTCTCATACCCTCTCCAACATTTATCATTCTCTTTTTCTGTCATATTTCTAATAGTTTATATCTCCGAGTTGATACCGATAACGCCAATGATCACAGCACACCTGAGGGCAGCTGCTGTGAATATATTTATATATTTATTTAGGGTTGAATCACAAAGTAATAAACTCTATTTACTCAAAACCACACCCTGCTCAAGAAACCAAAGCATTCACAATACAACTTCAAAATCCATAACAACTTATTACTGGGGTAGCCACATGACTTTAGACACAAAAGTATATAACATAACATAGACTGTTGCAAAATATTTGTTCATACAATCAGGAGATCCCAGGCCAAGTTCTTTCCTTACACAGCACATTCCTAGGGATATCAGAAAACACAACATCCCCCACCCCTAGGTCACAGTAGGTTATAATTCCCTCAATCCAAAACAGTGTCCAAGTAAAGTCTTCTTTGGGGGTCTCCCCATGTTGCTTCTGCAGGCTCCCACCTGGTACTGTCAAGTGCATACATGCTTTAATGAGTCAAAGAGTTCAAATCTTAACTCTACTCCAGACCCTGCTTCCAAGTTTGGAGCAGCAGCTGGGTGACAAAGTCAACACGGAGGGTCCCTGGGGATTATGGCACCTTCCTCATACCACCATAGACAACTCCAACCCCTGGGTCCCAACTCATCCCAGGGGAACATGGCAGGAAGCGCTTGCACTGCTCCTGCCCTTCTACAAAGCCTCTATCTTGGCTATGGGCTGATTTCTGAACTCTGAGGTTCCTCCTCCTGCAGGAGCCAACCACTCCCAGGCTGGGTTCACACATAAGTAGGTCTCTGCTCCTGGTCCATGTCCCACCTCACAAGGGAAGGGACTACTCCATTCCAAGTTCTTCCTACTCCTGTTTGGGTCAGGCACAGCAGGCTCCAGAGGCTCCTGACCCCAGCTTCTTTCTCTGGCCCACATCACCCCAACCCTGGGACAGGGTGTCCTCCTTCAACACATGGAGAGGGGCCGCTCTGGTCTGGGCTCTGGGCACAGCAAAATAACACCATATCTGGGACTAACATAATGATCTAATATACAGGGCTCAAACTTTCTAAACAAGGTAAAGATATATATACATCACCACACTGAGGGAGCATCAGCACCTGGGTTTACAAAGCCGGGGGGAGAGGGGGCTTAACAACAGCTACCCAGAATCTCTCATCTGGGAAATCACAAAGACCTCAAAAGGAACATTCTTCCCATGAATGAACCCCAGGACAGTATTTCACCTCAGAATATATATACACTCTCAATCAATAGGAGCAGAGCCAGGAGGCACAGAATCCATGTGACTTAGTTCAGCTCTGAATTATCAGGGTTCAAAGGACATTAATCCTTCAGATGTTTGCAATTTAGCATGAGCCTGGGAAATTGAATTACAAGAAAAAAACAACAAAAATCCCATCTTGCTTGTACTTATAGTATCTCATAATTGTTTTAATTTGCATTTCTTTAATCAATAGTGATTTAGTGCATTTTTTTCACATGACTATAGATAACTTCTATTCCTTCTTCTAAAAACTGCCTGTTCATATCCTTTGACCATTTATCAATTGGGGAATAAAGGTCCCATTATTTTTTAAAATTAGAGGAAAATAAAATAACCTTTCAAATCTTTGGTTAAAGGAGGAATCATAATGATCCTAAAAGATAGAACAAACATTTTAAAATACATAAAAATTCAAAGATTTCTACACAAATAAAATCAGTGTTGTGAAATGAGTGGTAGAATTGTCCTTTGGAGAAAATAAGCTCTGGATCAAATCTCTGATAAAAGTTTGATATGCAAGATATATAAGTAATTGACATGATTATACAAGCCCTAGAGCCATTCATTCCTCAGTAGATTAATGATCAAAGGGACTCAACAATTAGTTTTCTGAAGAAAAAAATTATTAGTAACTATATTCTAAATGTTCCAAGTTACTAATAATACTAGAAATGCAAATATAAATAAATTTGAGGCTTTACTTTGCCATCAGCAATTTTAACAAAGATTATTTTAAAAATGGAAATAGTTCATGTTGGAGGGGTTATGGGAAAATAGGTACCATAATATGCTATTATTAAGGCTGCAAATTGGTCTAACAATTCTGGAAAACAATTAGAAACTGTGAAAGAAAAAAAGGTAGGGAGTGCTACAGATGTGGAAATGCTCTTTCATGCACTTTCAGATTTTACCTAACTGCTTTACTTTGTTACAAGACACCTCTCATGAGTAATCCATAAATGTTAGTCATTTAAAAAACAAAATAAATGAATAAAACTATTTTTAAAAAGAAAAAAAATCAATAAGCTATTTGTGCCCTTCTCCCAGTATCCTGCTACTCAACACATATCCCCAAGGAATCAATGACAGAAAAATAAAGTTTTCACAAATAAAAAAATTATTCACAGCAATATTTTTTAGTGGAAGGAAAAACCTGGAAATAAGGTCAATGACCATGCATTGATTAGGGACTGACTCAACAGCTGAAGACATATTAAAGTATATAGATGCTATTGTATTGTAGAAAAAGATGAATGAGGAATTCAGAAAAACACAGAAGACTTTTATGAATCAATACAGAACAAAGAAAGAAAAGACGTGTGTGTGTGTGTATGTACTGATACAAATGAAAATAAGACTAAAAAGGAACCCAAATTAGCTTCAAAGAATAATTCTCGTTCTAGAGTACAGAGGACATAATACACATCCCTCTTTCAGTATGCAGAGTATTATATAAATGGTTGCTTTGTCAGTAAGTTATACTTAATTACTTTTTTTTTGTTACAAAAGGAAAGTTCAGCGGTGGTTGGGAGGTGGTAAGAACTATATCTGGAAATAATTGAGATATTTAAAAAAAAGACATCAATAAAATTAAACAAGTGTACTAGAGAGATACCACAAAAAGTGGATGGTGAGGTCTGAAATAGAAAGTTGTTACCAATACAGATCAGAGAAAATTTCTTTGGGGGATGGGAAGTATAGTAAAGCTATAATAGGGATATAACATCAAAAAGAAATAGAGATAGAAAGAGGGAAGGAAGGAAGGAAGGAAGGAAGGAAGGAAGGAAGGAAGGAAGGAAGGAAGGAAGGAAGGAAGGAAGGAAGGAAGGAAGAAAGGAAGGAAGGAAGGAAGGAAGATGAGTCACTAAAGCAACTTTCTAAAAAATGTGAAGACATGAACAAAAGGAAAGCAAGAAAATACAAACAAGATATCTTTGAAAGCTATAAGTTGAACTTAATACTTGAAAAGTATACTGTATATAATAGAGATCTGCAGTTTCATATACAACCCCCTTTTCTTATTCTATTATATAGATAGAAACACCCGTTTTATTTCGAATTTGTTATGTTCACAATAAAAGAAAAGAAATTGTTATAAGACTTCATTGCAGAATTTGGCATGTGAGTTGTTTTAAAGGATGGATAAGAATTCATAGGTGAATCAAAGTGGTCAACAAGTATTTATTAAGCATTTATTATGTGCCAGGAACTGTGCTAAATGTATTATGCTAGATGAAGAGGGAATAGATGGTAACAGGTCATTACAGTTGCAGAGAAAGGCATGATGAAAGACAATAATAAGAAAAAGTAGACCATGTTCAGGTTTCATGGGGTTGAAAGAATTTCTTCAATTTTCACTGTTAATTACACTGTGTTTTGTTTTTGACAGAGTCAGTATGATCTAGTAGATAGAATGATGGAAATATCAGAAAAACCTGAGTTCATATGCCATCTCTTGCTTTTAATAGCAAGAGTGTGAATATGGGGAAGTGACTTAACCTCTTTGAAGATCATACAAGTAAGACTTATATACCAGGTTTTAATCTGTGTGTATAGATGGAGGTCTCACACTAACAAAATTAGTTCCTTGGTAAATTGACATATTTTTGCTGCTGCAAAATATTTTGCCAATAACTGCTACGTAATATTCAGCTGAACTGAATTCTTATTCCAGTTATAAGAAAGGCTCTCCACTTGGTCGAGAGAGGTCTTTAGGGTTAGAAGAGTATTCCTTTCAGTACTCTGAAGTATTCTGGCATCACAGGCTTTTAACAACAATAGCTTAGTTTTAACTACATATCACCTGCCCTGTGTTCTTTGTCCCACTTCATTCTTATCTTGTTTATTGGGAAGTAGTAAATGAGCCAAGGTCTCCCAGTGCATCCTGGGTCATCTCCAATCATCGCGAGGAATATTTGGTCACTGAATTCAGATGGCTCTGGAGGAGAAGTGAGGCTGGTGACCTGCACAGCTCTTCCTCACTCAAAACAAAGTCGAGTGCAAGACATGTCATCATTTCTCTGATGGCATGGTCTTCTTCGGCAACAAAGGACGAACACCATTGGGCAGCAGACATCAAAAAATAAGAGAAGAATTCACTTTTTTTTCTAAGAAGTATCTGGCCCAGTGAGTTTTAACTTTTTTGAAATTGTGACAGCCTATTGCTGTTTAATTTTATAGTACACTTACGCTTCCTTTCATTACTATAAGGTGTTAGATTGAATTTCATTTAAGGACTATAATAAAGCATGATTCATTTAATTCTGGAAATTGATTGGGAATTTTGTAACATTGAATCAGAAGTGTGCTAGAACCAACTTGTAGCAGTTCTTGAGTCAGTTGTTAAATTTTCAGTGTTTTTTAGTTTGAGCTTTCACAACTTGGAAATCAGCAAACACTACCAATCAGAGCTTGATTTATTGTTTTATTGATTGTCTAGCCACAAAGAAGTGATGGAGAAAATGTTAATAGTACAGATTAAACTTAAAAGTGTTCCACTTGTACATTTTTATTCTACAGACCTAGTTGCTAAACATTTATAAGCACATCCCTATAACATTCCCTTGAGATAACTAGAGATACCCAAGAGTGCAACAATAATAGGAGTTATTAATGAATGTAATGTGACTGTCCCAGAATTTTAGAGATGAAAAGGGACATAAGACTGCATGTTGTTGCATCCAGTATGTTCACAAATTCAAATATGCTTTTCTGCTTTTGAGATATTTACAATGATTTTTCTATTTCCACTAGCATGTATTCCACAACCAAATCAGGAGATTGCTATATATTTTGGACACTGAGTTGTACCCAATAAAAATCAAATTCTGTGGCTGCTGAGAAATATAGTTAGACTCCTTGCAATGTAGACAGAGATTACTGCCGAAAATTAATTCTCAATATTTCTTGTCATTGTGTAATCTCAAAAACAATAGGTTTCAAAGGATAGAGACTCCCTGAGGAAACTTTTTCTCTTCCCTTACATCAATTCCACAACACTGTCAGAAGTGATGACAGCAAGAGCTACCATATGATTATGAATGAGTGAATGAAGCAAAACTTTACTATTATACAACATCTTTACTAGAAGGCAGTAATTCATTCCTTTCATCCAATAAAAGAAAAGCAGTTGAAGGTAACTGATGAGGTTAGCATAACTGCATTAGATAGAGAATGTCCAAAGAATGGGGGATTATAAGATTCTAAAACAAGATTGCATAGGAAAAAACTGAAGTGAGAAGATACTGAACCTGACACACTGAACAAATGATACTCCAAAGTTCTATATCAAATTATTTGATATAACTGAAGAGCTGAAAAATCAAAGCAATAAGTAGATCAATAAATAACTGTTCTGCTATCAAAGTATTAGGTCTTCTCAAGCAAAGACAACCAGTAGACTATAATACCAAGGGACACAGTCTCCAAGAACCAGTATCTGCTAAAATAAAATATAGTCAAAGTCTCAAACCAAAGAACAATTGTTCATGCGACTTCTGGTCTCACTTTGATCTTTTCAACTCTATGCACATTTGAATAATTAACATCGGTGGTATAAACTTTGAATTAGTAACTCATATTATTATAATAAACTGACTTATTCAGTATTTACAGTTTATGAAGTACTTTCATCACAACTGTCTAAAGTAGGTATTTATCTACCTTATTATAATACCCACAAAAATGAGTATTATAATCCTAATTTTTCAGATGAGGAAATTTAAGCAACCTGCCCAGGGTCAAAGACCTAGCAGCAGTTTGAGCTGAAGCTTTTATCTCAGGTGTCTTCACATGTCATGGCTCCAAGTTCATTGTGTTTGATTCCCAGCTCTGACATTCTGAGATATATCACCCTGATCAAATCATTCAACTTTTGTTTGCTTCATTTTCTTACTTTATAAAATGGGAATAATAATAACACAATTAAACAGGGCAGTTTTGGGGAAAGTACTACATTCTTTTATATCATTGCCATACAGGAAAATGTAGATACACGGAGCAACATCGAAACTTCTTAAATTCTGAGGAAATTTTAGTGTCCTTCAAAATCATTAGGGCTATCAGCATAAACTTGAATCAAGTAAAGTAAACAACCCCTTCTCCCTAATTCAGGACTGTTGCTTTTAGAAACTCATTACAGGCTTAAAGTGTGAATATCTTAAGTACTTGCTAATGGGATAATTGCTGAGTTTAGTGCTAGTCAGAGACAACTTGAAATTTGTTTAACCAATGGCTCTCTTTCAAAGTGTGTTGATACTTCATTTTGTTTTAAATGGTCCTAAAGCAGCAATGAATGGAAATATCAAGAGGCATCCTTCTGAGAAAGAGAGAATGTTTACCTGGGAAAGGAAAGGATTCTGGAAAAAAAGAGCTGCTTGCTAAGGAGAAAGACAGTGGAAATGAAGTTGGTCCCCAAGTTGGGAGAGTAACTGAATATTTTGATTAGAATCTGGAATTGCTTTAAAACATATATAACTCTAACAAAGTCAATGCAACCAAGATTAGAAGGGAAGCAGAAAGCTGGGAAATAATTTTATGGCCAGTGTCTCTGGTGAAGGCCTCATTTCTAAAATATATAGATGACTGAGTCAAATTTATAAGAATACAAGTCATTCCCCAATTGACAAAGGGTCAAAAGATATGAAGAGACAGTTTTCAGATGAAGGAATCAAAATTATCTATCTTCATACAAAAAAAAAGTCCTAAATCACTATTGATTAGATGTAATGCTAATTAGAGAGTTTAAGATCTTCCCCACCCATTGATGGGCCTGCCCATTAAGCTTGATTAGGGGAGGTCTAAATCTTTTGTTAATTTAAATACACTGGCTCTCAAGGGTTGTGATACTCTCTGGCTCTGAAAAGTGTATAAATACTCTGAGATCTTCACCTGGTTTTAGGGCTTACTCAATTGGAAGTGTTTGTTTGGCCAGAAGAGAGTCTGGGCAGAGCTTAAGTTGGTGGGATGCCCATCAGTTGGGGAATGACTGAACAAGTTGTGGCATATGCATGTAATGGAATACTATTGTTCCATAAGAAATGGTGAGCAGGTGACTTTCAGAAAAACCTGGCAAGATTTACATGATCTGATACTGAGTGAAGTGAGCAGAACCAGGAGAACATTGTACATAGTAACAGCCACGTTGTGTGATGACTTTGATAGACTTAGATCTTCTCAGCAATGCAATAATATGACAATTCCAAAAGACTCATAATGAAAAATGCTATCCACATTCAGAGAACTATGGAGTATGAATGCAGATTGAAGAATATTATTTTCTCTTTTTGGTTCTTTCTTGTGGTTTTTCCATTTTGTTCTGATTCTTCTTTCACAACATGATTAATGTGGAAATGTTTAATATGATTGCATATGTATATCCTATATCAGATTGCATGCCATCTTGAGGACAGAGAAGGAGGGAGGGAGAAATTTAGAAATCAAAATCTTATAAAAATGAATACTGAAAATAAAAAAATAATTAATTTTAAAAAACAAAACAAAAACCAAAAATGCATGAGATTTCCATTCTCTGAGGACAGAAATACTGCATATGCTATCAAACATGGTCACTGTGCTAGATGATTTTGTTTAACTAATTTTATTATAAGGGATGGTTTTATGTGAGTGGAAAAATTATATCAGGAAGTGACTAGTGTAAAAAAAAAAGGCATCAATAAAATTCAAAGAAACAAAAAACCTTTGTGTCTTCACTCCAAGGTTCTGTCCTAAGGCCTCTTCTCCTTCTATATTCTCTCCCTTGATGATCTTTTTGAGCTTTCAAGGATATAATTATTGTCTCTTTGCATATGGGTTCCAGATTTATACATTCACACCCAATCTTTCTATTGAGTTTTAATCCTAAATCACCAGCTAGCTATTAGACATTTCCAAATGGCTATCCATAGAAATCTCAAGCTCAACATGTCTAAAACAGAACTTACTATCTTTCCTCCCAAAACCCTAAACTTCTTTCTATCACATAGCAGCAATTTCCTGATTTAATTGCAGAGTACGTGCTAATAGAAATGGAAAAATCATTGTAAATATCTCAAAAGCAAAAAGCATATTTGAATCTGTAAAAGGACTGGATACAACAACAGGCAATTTCTTTGTCCTTTTTCCTCTTTAAAATTTTGGGACACTCACATTACATTAATAACTCTTGTTATTGTAGCACTCCTGGGTATCTCTAGTTATCTCAAGGGAATGTTGCAATGGTGTGCTTGCAAATATTTTAACAAGTAACTCTGCAGGAAAAAAAAAATGTATGAGTGGAACACTTTTAAGTTTAATCTGCATTATTAACCACCATTCTGCCAATTGCCTAGATTTGCAACTTGACTTCTCTCCCTCCTCTCCATTCAAATGGCCACCATCTTAGTTTAGACTCTTACTGTCACTTCTCTCACTATTGTAATAGCCTCCTAACTGGTCTCTTCCCTCTCCAATCTACACTGGACACAACTGCCAAAATAATTTTTCTTAGTCACACATAAGACCATGTCACCCCCTATTCGATAAACTCCAGTGACTTCCTATTGCTCCTAAAATAAAATATAAAGTCCTCTGTTTAGTTTTAAAAGCCTTTCACTTCCTGGACCCAATCTACCTTTTTCAGTCATACTATTTATTCTCCTTTCCCCTGCTCTATGGCTTAGAAACTGGAATTTTTGTTGTTTCTCACACAAGTCATTCCATCTCCCATATCCATAATTCAGTACTACCTGTCCCCTTCACCTGGTATAATACTCTTTCCTCACCTCTGCCCTTAGAATCCTTTATTTCCTCTACAACTCAGCTCAAGCACCACCCTCAGGAAGCCTTTCCTGACCCCCCCTCCATATGCTAATGCCCTGCCCACAAAAATTACCTTGTATTAATTTTGTATGCATCTATTATATACTTTTATGTGTATAAGTTGTTTTCCTCAAAAGAATATAAGCCTCTTGAGGGCAGAAATGGTTTCATTTTTGTCTTTGTATACCTGGTACCCAAGACAGTTTCTAACACACAGTAGGTGCTTAATAGATCCATGCTAATTGATAGGTCCTTGGCTCCTCTTTTAAAATAAAAGTTCTTGACTTTCCTACTTGTGCCCATAATGCCACCTTTTCCCCTCAGTTCTATGACCTTCCCCATCAATCATTTCCTGTCTATTTTGCATCTTCAATTTTTTCTTTTCTACAAGTTCTCTTCTGCTTATAAATATGGTCATGTGTCCTGTATTCTGAAAAAGCCTTTTGGTGCAAAGTGGGTGCTTGTCAACTAGGGAATGACTGCACAAAATGTGGTAAGTTAATGTCAAGGAATGCAACCACACCATAAAAAGTAATGAATAGAAGGACATACAGAAACATGAAAAGACTTGTATGAACTATCACAGAGCATAACAAGTAGAGCTAGAACAAAGTGCATGGTGACCACAATAATGTAAATGAAAATAAAACTAAAATGCAGGGACTACCAAAGTCAAATACTCAGCAGCACAGAACTGGAGCAGAAAGGGAACTCAGAGACCAATTCTTTTACAGATGAAGAAACCAAGGCTTATCAAGGGGGAGAAGTGATTTTCCTAAGGTAACAAAGGTAATTAGTGGAGGTAAAATTTGAACCAAGGTCTTCTGATTCCAGAGTGAGTACTCTTTCCACTGTACAAAACAGTGCACTGATAAATGTTTAACAGGGCTTGAGGAGGGGCAGGAAAGAGACTGGACACAGGACACACTCTTAAAATTTAATTTGCATGACTAACATTTCTTCATCACTTTCATATGCATCGACAATCAACAAAACAAAAAATCAAGCCCTGATTTAGATCATTTGCCTATTTTCAAAGCACAAATGCTTACGATGAAAATTTAACAATTGTGGCGGAAAAAAATTTATTATTTATTAATATTGTTTGAACTCAGCTTTATCCGAATAGAAATTATATAACCCAAAGCTTACAACACAAGTCAGGCTGACTTCAGAGATGTTCTAGGGAAGTTGGACACTACCTGGAGGAGTGCTTGCATTACCTACCTATATATATGTATATATATATATCAAACTGCCCTTTACTGGAAACTGCCTAACTGGAGCCAACTAGCCACTAGTCCTCATGCACTTGCTTGAATTCTATATATTATAAATCTCCCAGAGACTTGAAGAGAGTCACACATGTTTCTGACTCTATCTTTTACCAAATGGACATAAAATACTTTCTAAAAATTGTTATAGGTTTTGGGGTTTGTTCTCCACTGACACAACTGGTTCTCATGACGTGTTAGAGTTTGTTCCTACCCCTCCCTTATTATACCACACTCTCTCCTTTAATGGCAATGATCAATAACTTGGTTCAAAAGAACAGATGATAGAAGGATGAAACACCCTTCTCTTTTCTCACTAGAGAGATGGGGGATTACAGGTGTGTAATGCTGCTATGCTGTCAGATGAATATTTTCTTTGTTCATTTTCGCTTAACTGCTCTTTGTTGTAATGGGTGAGGGGAGGGAGGGGTAATACTGGGCAATGATTATAGTATAAAAAATAAAAAGTACAAATTAAACTAAAAGAAAGCCCTTCCTTGAACCTGCTGCCTCTTTGAATTAATCCCCCATGTATCTTTTCTCTTAGTGCCAAAGTTCTTGAAAGAATGATCTATATTGGCTACCTCTTGGTATTTTCCAAATCAGGAATATCCTCATTCCTCCCTCATTTTTGCCTGTTAAAATTCTACCCATACTCTAAAAAATGCAGCTCAGTTGCCATTTCTGCCATGAAGCCTTCTCTGATCCCTCAATGGGAAGTAATCCCTTCCTCCTCTAACTCCTCAGCATTTCCTTTTTGACTTTCTCAACTGTCCATTCCATTTTATTTTGTATTATGTTTATAGTTACAGATGCAATACCAGGTTTGTCACAGAGTGATGAATTTTTCATCCACATGATGGTCTTTAGGCCATAAATTTAGGTCAATAAAGGGATGCAAGAGAAAATATTTATACAGACAAAATTAGGGGCCTTTGGAATATTATATATATACATTATATTGCATATATATTATGTATAAATTTGGAATGTTATATGAATGTAAAGATGGAAAATATCTTAGAGGTTATCTAATCCATACTTCTCAATTTAAAAGATAAATAAACCAAGTCCTGAAAGGGCCATGTAACTGACTGACCCAATATACATGTCAGGATTTGATCTCAGACTTGCTGGATTCCAGATCCAGGAATCTTTCCACTTTACTATGTACATCTACTATCAGGTATCTTCTCTCTATTACTAGATTATAAATTCTTTGAGAAAAGAGTTATATTTTAGCATCTACCCTAGCACCTAATTCTGTACCTTGCTTGTAGATGCTTATAGTCACTTAACCTCTTTTTCCATCAGTTTCCTCAGATGTAAGGGGAGGGTAATAATAGCATCCACCTCAGCAGGCTATTGTGGGAATCACATGGGCAAATTCACAGAGGTGGGAGATTTTATGTCAAAAGAAAGCAGCGGAAAAAGGTAGGTTGAGGGCAGATTGTATAGTCAGTCAGTGAATAAACATTTATTAAGTGTCTACTATATGCTAAGCCCTTGTGATAAACCTATGCAGGGCCTTAAGTACCAGAGGTTTTTTGTTTGTTTGTTTTTATTGCATTTATCTTAGAGGAGAACCCCTGAAGGTTATTGAACAGCAAAGGTTACACAGTCAGAACTGTGCCTCAGGAGAAAGGGGGAGGGAATAAGTATTTTGTAAGCACCATTTGCTAGGCACTGTATGAAGTGCTTTACAAATATTATCTCATTTGATCTTCACAACAACCTTTCAAGGTAAATGCCATTATTACCTTCATTTAGTTCATATTGCTCAGTTTTAAAGATAAAGAAACCATTTTGTGGTTATCTTTTTATTGGTAATACCTTATACAATGCTTGGCACATAGTAGGAACTTAAATATTTGATTAATGGAGTCATTTTCAAAATAAAATAGAATTTTGTTAGTGGCTTATTTCTAGTTTCTTAGTCTTAAAATACGTATTAAAATAACTTTTGAATCATCTATGAAAATTCTCCTCTGAAGCTGCACTGTTCCAGACTTGAACCTGAGTTCTAGAATGCAAAGTTCTACCATATTTAAGAAACTTCAGATAAAGTCTTAATGACATCCATTAGGTGAGGAATTCTTTGACTGTTGCAACCCAAGCAAACGAAACAATAGAACAACATGCTCACTTTCCATTTTAAAAATTCAAGTGTTTCAAGAGACATTTTCAGTGTGATGCCATGTTTTTAGGGAGGTTTTAGTCAGCAAAACAAACCATCCATATGCTTTCCTGTTGGAGGTGGCTTTAATACCAGCATTCTCTTAGTTCACAGGTGATGTTGGGATGAAATGAGGCACTCACAAGAATTGGTCAGTTAACAAAAAGGAAGTTAAGTTTGTTCTAACACAGCTAGACTGTGCAACAGGATATAATTGCACTTAAATTCTCTGGATGGGGCTCCTTTTGTCTCCATGTGGAAACGTTTTTGGTCATAAGGGCAGGAGATGATGAAGGAAATGATGACTCATGAGGTTCTCAGAAATCCACCAAGCTGAAGGGATCCAAATGCACATCGTGTGGGACTTTTTAACTCCCTTAGGTGACCAGGAAAATGCATCAGGGAAACAGGGCAATCAGGTGCTAGGATATCTTTGTCTCTTTTTTAGGGAAAACTAATCCCTCTCTCAGCAGGGAGAGGAGTGGGTGAGCTTAATCCATGGTGTAGGGAAATACTGGTAGATATTAGTCCTATTACAATCCTCGCAATTGTGGTACTAGAGCCCTAGAAGGTTTTAATCCACCATTAGTTCCAAGGATGAGCCTGTGTCCAAATAGTCAGCTATCAGTTATGGTGAAATAAATACTTTCATAACCCAAATATATTTGAAGTTAGTAATTTACAATGGTAGGAGATAAAAATGTATGTTGCTTCTCCCTTAGCAGGCATTTGCGTTCCCATTAACAGCTGTTGCTGTCCCCTGATAATCTCCACGAATATGGAACTTGACTGAGTCCATGGCATATATCCCAGTTTACTGACTCCTTCTCTGACTGAATACAATATGTGTGAAAAAGAAGGAATTGATTGTCCTTATCCAAAGATGGTGCTACAGATCTTGGGTATAGATACCCACCTTCCAAAGGGCATAAGATGCAAGTTGTTTATTAGTGGTGGGGTTAGCTTGTGCTGAGCCATTCACACTCTCTTGTCAGGTCTGTTTTGTGACTAAACGTGCTCATTTTCCAGTTTGAGCTATGTATGATACATATTGCAACCATGAAATAGACGTTTTCTCAAACTACACAACAATAAATTGACAGCCTTTGTCTTGTCTGCACTGTCCTTTAAACAACTGAACTAATTAAGCCATACAACATAAATGACCATTGACAAATCAGAGTTTTTTCTAGGCCGCCCCTGTCCAAGAGAGTAGCAGCACTGCTGGCTTTCAAAAAAAAGGGGGGGGGGGAGGGGCGAACAAGGCAAAACTTGTTTTTTTGATGATTAAGAATCACAGAGAGTTGTTTGTTCCTTTTGCATTTCTCAAGTCAGTGGCTTCCTGGCACAGGTTTAGTTCCCACTGTGAGGGGATATCATGAATATAGTTTCACAATTTCAAGTTGGCCAAAACTTCCAGATATGATCCAATCTGTCAAATCCCAAGGAAATCTGTGAATTTTCAGGTAGGGTGAATGTCTTGTGTGTACATATGCACTCATTCTCTCTCTCTCTCTCCTCAATATCTTCACCCTTTTAAAAACTCAATGAGTAAAAGGATAGTTACTGAGTTTCTTGCTAATCGGTTGAATAAAATGTAATTTTTGCTAGGTTTCAGCAGAAGAGAATCATAGACAATGTTTCACTGGAGCTGGCTCAAGAGAGCCAATTGCTAATTTCAGTGTGAGCCTGTATAACACAGAAATCAGCAAATGCTACAAATTAGGGCTTGACTGATTGCTTTGCTGATTGTTTAAATTTAAGAAAGTGATTAAGAAAGTGCTAATAATGCAGATTAAACTTTAGAGTCTGCTCTACATACATCTTTTCCTCCCCACCCCCCAGAGAGCTGATTGTTAAACATTTACCAGCATGAGCTGTCTGTACACTATCATCCTTCTGCCTTTGAGCATGGTTAAGAATGGCCTTAGAAGGAAAAATGTAGGTTAAAAAAAAAACTACTTTCACTTGTAGAAAACTACTAGACATTCATTTTTGTAATAATACTTCATTTGCATAAAGGAAGATTTCACAGAACTGGAAAAGTTCCAGGAAAGGGCACAAGATATGAATATGACACGATAGAGCCATTGTCTAGGATCACAGACTAAAGAAGTTAGCTTTCCATAGGGGAAAAGGAAGGATGAATGGAGACAGGATCAAAGTCCACATAAATTCATGAAGGATTTGGATCATGTGACTATTTACCAAATCCTAGAATACTACAGTAAGAACCTTTGATGAACTATAAAATAAGAGATTTGGACTACATAATCTTTTTTGCTTATTCCAGTTTTGGTAATCAGAGATAAATTATGGTTCAAAACAAGAAAGAACTTTGTAACAAATGGACATGACAACAATGGAATTGACTGCCTCAAGAAACAAGTTCCTTCTCAGTGGATGTGTTCAAGCAAGGGCCAGATGACCACTTACCAGGAAGTTGTGGAGGAGCGTTGGGCTTTGATATATGAACATAATAGAGTACAACTGAACTGTAAGAAATGAATAAAAAAATTTTCAAAAAGATTTATATGAACTGATGCAAAGTGAACTGGGCAGAACCAAAAGAACAATTTATAGTATAACATCAATATTTTTAAAATAGACAATTTTGAAGATTTTTATGCTGATGAAGAATGAAATAAAATAATCAGGAGAAATTTTATATATATATATATATACATACATACACATATAATAATAACACTGTAAGGCAGTGTAGTGGATAGAGCACTGGGCTTGGAATCAGAAAGACTCATCTTCCTTAATTCAATCCAGTCTTGGACAGTTCCTAGCTGTGTGACCCTGGGCAAGTCATTTAACCTTGTTTGCCTGTTTCTTCATCTCAAAAATGAGCTGAAGCAGAAAATGGCAAACTATTCCAGTATCTTTGCCAATACAACCCCAAACAGGGTCATGAAGAGTTGGACATGACTGAAATGACTGAAAAAGATAAATAATTTTGTAAGCTCTAAGAACTATGATCAATAAAAAAAACTATTCATGATTCCAGGAGACCAATGATAAAACAGGCTATACATGATAGCTGACAGATTTGGGATCCAGAATGAGACATTTACTTTTGTATATTGCCATTGAGGGAATTTGCTTTGCTGGACAATGCATATTTGTTACATGAAATTTTCTTCTTTTTTCTTTCTTTCTTCACTGGGGTAAAGGTTAAGAGAGAGAAGAGAGAGATTTCTGTTCATTTAAAAAAAGAGTGGCGAGGGGTGCTACATATGTGAAATCTTATATGCGCTTTCAGATGAGGTCACTGTATTATTAATTGTAGTCAACTGTTTTACTTTGTTACAAAAAAAACCTCTTAAAGTGAGAATAATCTGTAACTGTTTATAATATGAAAATGAAATACACTGATAAAACTTTTTTAAGATTGAGATTTATGCTTTGGGTAAGAGTTATACTAGATTACTAAAGTCCTTTTAACTTTGAGATTTCATGATTTTAAGCAATTTTAGAAAAAAATACAGAATGAATTACAAACTTGGCACAGGTAACACTCAACTTTGGATTCTCATGAACTATTGGTTCAACATGGGGCATGTTGGGTAAGTGGGCCTCAGTAAACTCAAGCTCCCGTCCTAGCTCATCTGGGTACTTCTAAAATCAACTCAGTTTGAATCAGGCTAACAGACCAGAGAAGTATTATTTTTAAAAAATAAAACATTTAATTAAAAATGAAACATTTAGCAAAGTAAAAAGGAAACTAGTATTTATATACATAATATAGAGATTAGGGTCATATGTCTTGGTCAATAGTGGAGGAAGACAATCTACTAGGAGACTTATGTTCTCTCCTCAATTTGAAATGAATTGGGCAGACTCGTTTGAAGAATATCTGAAGCTTTAGGGTGCTTCATTTTATCTCTTCTTGTTCTGTGGGATCTCAGGAACATGCTAGAACTTCCAGGATTCTGGACAAAATCATAACAATTTATACACTACATGGCTCCTCATTCTTCTGAAAAGTCTTTTTGTCCCAGTGGCACAATCAGCCTATTCCAAGAGCACACACATCCATAGGAATTAAAGTCCTAGGAACTTGAATCAGATCCATCCTTAAGGCCTGAAACCCCAAAGGAAATGCAGTTCTTCCCTGAGACATGTCCCTATTACAGTAAACATGTGCAATTTCAGAACAGTGTAGGTAATTTGTTCTATAACTAATTTGTAATCATTAGTTTTATCATTAAAAACAATAGAAGTCATTAACATCTTCTCCTCTGGAGTTTCTAGGGTACCGAAAGCAGATCAGTAGTCACTCACACAGAGAAGCAGCTTGATAACCAATGATTGTGTATTTCACTGCGGCATGGGGATTTCATAAGATAACATTCCAAATAACAGGCTCTGCCCTTCTTCTGACACCAGAATCCAGAAAGGGTTTTCTTACTCTCTTTGGGGGAGGCAGAGAAAGAAGTTTGCATTAGGAAGTACAGAGCAATGAAAAAAACACTAAATTAATATTCAGAAGTCACAGTTTAAGTACTGTGACTGTGGAAATCATATCACCTCTCTCAGCCTCAGTTTCCTATTTTATAAAATGGGAGCAATATCTGTTCTGCTTCACAGAAAGAAAATACTTAATTGTTTTAACTTTGGATCTTTAAGTAAACCTTGTATTTTGAATGAAGTGTTTCATCTAAAGCAATATAAAATGTAATTTATAGTCAGTTAGCATCATTTAAAGGTAGTGATGTCCTCCAGATGTTGAGGAGGGAAAATGAAAGAGGAAGGAAAAATCCCACCAATTTGGTTTTTTGTTGTTTTTTTTTTAATTTAACTTTTAACATTCATTTTCACAAAATTTGGGGTTACAAATTTTCTCCCCTTTTATCCCCTCCCCCCCCAAACACCAAGCATTCTAACTGCACCTGTGACCAATCTACTCTCTCTTCTATCATCCCTCTCTGCCCTTGTATCCATCTTCTCTTTTGTCCTGTAGGGCCAGATAGCTTTCTATACCCCTTTACCTGTATTTCTTATTTCCTAGTGGTAAGAACATTACAGTTGATCCTAACACTTTGAGTTCCAACTTCTTTACCTCCCTCCCTCTCCACCCCTTCCCTTTGGAAGGCAAGCAATTCAATATAGGCCAAATCTGTGTAGTTTTGCAAATGACTTCCATAACAGTTGTGTTGTATAGGACTAACTCTATTTCCCTCCATCCTGTCCTGTCCCCCTTTACTTCTACTCTCTTTTGATCCTATCCCTCCCCATGAGTGTCAACCTCAAATTGCACTCTCCTCCCCATGCCCTCCCTTCTATCATCCCCCCCACCCTGCTTGTCCCCTTCTCTCCCACTTTCCTGTATTGTGAGATAGGTTTTCCTACCAAAATGAGTGTGAATTTTATTCTTTCCCTTAGTGCAATGTGATGAGAGTAGACTTCATGTTTGTCTCTCATCTCCCCTCTTTATCCCTCCACTAATGGGTCTTTTGCTTGCCTCTTTTATGAGAGATAATTTGCCCCATATAACTTCTCCCTTTCTCCTCCCAATATATTTCTCTCTCACTGCTTGATTTCATTTTTTTTTTTAAGATATGATCCCATCCTCTTCAATTCACTCTGTGCACTCTGCCTCTATGTATGTGTGTGTGTGCATGTGTGTGTGTGTACTCCCACCCAGTACCCAGATACTGAAATGTTTCAAGAGTTACAAATATTGTCTTTCCATGTAGGAATGTAAACAGTTCAACGTTAGTAAGTCCCTTATGACTTCTCTTTGCTGTTCACCTTTTCATGGTTCTCTTCATGCTTGTGTTTGAAAGTCAAATTTTCTTTTCAGCTCTGGTCTTTTCATCAAGAATGCTTGAAAATCCTCTATTTCATTGAAAGACCATTTTTTCCCCTGAAGTATTATACTCAGTTTTGCTGGGTAGGTGATTCTTGGTTTTAGTCCTAGTTCCTTTGACTTCTGAAATATCCTATTCCATGCCCTTCGATCCCTTAATGTAGAAGCTGCTAGATCTTGTGTTATCCTGATTGAATTTCCACAATACTTGAATTGTTTCTTTCTAGCTGCTTGCAATATTTTCTCCTTGACCTGGGAACTCTGGAATTTGGCCACAATGTTCCTAGGAGTTTCTCTTTTTGGATCTCTTTCATGCGGTGTTCTGTGGATTCCTTGAATATTTATTTTGCCCTCTGGTTCTAGAATCTCAGGGCAGTTTTCCTTGATAATTTCATGGAAGATGATGTCTAGGCTCTTCTTTTGATCATGGCTTTCAGGTAGTCCCAAAATTTTTAAATTGTCTCTCCTGGATCTATTTTCCAGGTCAGTTGTTTTTCCAATGAGATATTTCACATTATCTTCCATTTTTCCATTCTTCTCTCTTTGTTCTGTGATATCATGCTTTCTCACAAAGTCCTTAGCCTCCATCTGTGCCATTCTAGTTTTGAAAGAACTATTTTCTTCAGTGAGCTTTTGAATCTCCTTTTCCATTTGGCTAATTCTGCTTTTGAAAGCATTCTTCTCCTCATTGGCTTTTTGAGCCTCTTTTGCCAATTGAGTTAGGCTAGTTTTCAAGGTGTTAATTTCTTCAACATTTTTTTGGGTCTCCTTTAGCAGGGAGCTGATCTGCTTTGCTTTTCATGCTTTTCTTTCATCTCTCTCATTTCTCTTCCCAGTTTTTCCTCTACCTCTCTAACTTGATTTTCAAAATTCTTTTTGAGCTCTTCCATGGCCTGAGCCCATTGGGTGGGCTGGGACACAGAAGCCTTGATTTCTGTGTCTTTTCCTGATGGTAAGCATTGTTCTTCCTCATCAGAAAGGAAGGGAGGAAATGTCTGTTCTCCAAGAAAGTAGCCTTCAATAGTCTTATTTCTTTTCCCTTTTCTGGGCATTTTCCCAGCCAGTGACTTGACCTCTGAGTATTCTCCTCACACCCACCTCGCCTCCTGATCCTCCCAGCCAGCGTTTGGGGACTGACATTCAAATGCTGCTTCCAGCCTTAGGGCTTTTGGCGGGGGCAGGGCTGCTATTCAGTATGAGATTATGTTCAGATGGTCAGGTCGGGGCAGGGCCGCCTCTCAGGCTCAGTTCCCTCAGGGGGTTTATGCACAGACCTTCCACAATGGATTCAGGCTCCCGCCCGCTTGGGGAGCCCCTGTCTGCAGCCGCCTCTCAGCTTCTACCTCCCGGGGGGGGGGCCCGAATCATGGGGGCACCCCACTCCCCTCTCGACCTGCCAAAGAGACTCTCTCACCAACCCCCGTCACCTGTGGGCGGAGGGACTTGTGCGGCCGCTGGAGATCCTGTCCCTGAAGCCTGCTCGGGTCTGTTTCTCTTGGTGCCGTGGCCACAGCAGGTCTGGGCTGGGCTGGGCTCCGCGTCTGCAGCGCGATGGACCTTTTGCGAGAGGTTTGCAGGTCCCTCTGTGGGTGGAGGGAACCACGTGACCACTGGAGATCCCGTCCCCAAAGCCCGCTCGGATCTTTTCCTCTAGGTGCCGTGGCCGCGGCAGGGCTGCCTTCAGCTCCCAGTCCCAGCGCCCAGTCCGCAGCGTGAAGGACCCCCCGCAAGAGGTTTGCAGGTCCCTCCGGAACAGAAATCTCCCTCGCTCCAATATTCCGTGGCCTCTGGGTGCAGAATTCACCGTGAGTTACTCCCCTGTAGCCGTTCTGTGGGTTGTGGGTTCGGAGCTATGTGTATGTGCGTCTTTCTACTCCGCCATCTTGGCTCCGCCCCTCACCAATTTGTTTTTGTAACAGTTATCAATATTATGAACTGAGTATGTGTGTCACACATACACGTATACATATATATATGTATATATGTAGAGAAAGAGATATACGAAAAGAAAGGAAATAAGCATTTGTTAAGTGCCTACTATATGCCAGGCTCTGTGCTAAGAACTTTACAATATTATCTTAATTTGGTCCTCACAACAACCCTGGGAGGTAGGTGCTATTATTATCCCCATTTTACAGATGAGGAAACTGAGGCAGAAAGAGGTAAAGTGGCTTACCCAGTATCACAGTGCTAGTAAGAATCTGAGTCAGGACTTGATCTCTGGTCTTCCTGACTCCAGGCCCAATGCTCTATCCACCTCCCTACCTAACTGCCTATAGGTCTTTCTTTAATATAAGCTGAGTCACCTTCTCTCTAATATGGCTTCTTCCCAGGGTCATGGCCAAGCTGCCAGGGCCTGATTAATGCATTAGGAAAGGCTCAAAACTCTTGCCCTACTTCACATCCCCCAGTGATTTCTCTTGTCAGAGGACACAGCATATGAAAAACTTAGGCAGAGGGAAGTGCTGGGGATTTGTAATCTTAACAAGGAGCGTGACTTGGAGCTGTGTTCCAAAGAAATGCAAAATGAGAACCTCTTCTTCTCCGGTGGCTCATTGTGAGTAGTAAATGCCCACATGATAACAGACTGTGGAAAAAGTGTACAAAATCCAGTCGTTTCCAAGTGATCCAGAATGCAAACTGGGTTACCTTCATAGCTTTGTGCGGAAGTCTCTTTCCAGTGTCATGGGGTGAGTTCTTTATTTCATTTCAACACACAACATTGCTTTCCTTCTCAATTTATTACAGATGACCAGTATCCAAGTCATTATACCCACAGGCTTGCTGCTATAGTGTGATTGAAGGTGGCTTTACACAGCAGTATAATAAGCAGTCACATCAGTTGTGTGATTTGAAGGGTACCAGGAAGGGCATCCTCCCCCATCCTCCAAACTTTTGTCTCTGACCTGACATGGTGCTTCCTTTGGGTTAAGGCAGTGTTTTCCAATTAAGTTGCTTCACCTTCACAATATCTCTCACATATCCACTTTCTTCTCTCCACTCACACAGACACCACTTTACTCTAAGCCCTCATCACCTCTCATCTGGACTATTACAGTAGTTTTCTAATTGATCTCAATGCCTTGAGTCTCTCCTAACTCCAAAAAACTTTCACTCAGGTGTCGAAGTGATTTTCCTAAAGCATAGTTCTGTCCAAATGTCTCGCTCTGCTTTAAAAAACAGCAGTTCCCCATTACCTCCAGGATAAAATTTAAAGTCCTCTGACACTTAAAGGCCTTCACACCTTCCCTCTACTATCCCACCAGACTTTTCCTATCTATTTATTATTCACTCTTCTCCATTCACTCCCTGATTAAGCTCACTGGCCTATTTGTTGTTACTCACAAAGAATTCCCCATCTCCCAACCCTGCACTTGTACTGACTACTCTCCCAGGTCTGGAATACTTGATTTTCTTGGATCCCTTCAAGACTCAGTTCAAATCCAACCATCTAAAAGAGGCCTTTCTTAGTCGCCTCAGGTATTAGTGCCTTCCTCTCCAAGATTACCTTTAATTTATACTACAAATCGTTTGTGAACATAGTCAATTGCATGTTTTCTCCCCAATTAAAATGTGAGCTCTTAGAGAACAGGGACTATCATTTTTTGCATTTATTTTATTCCCCACACTTAGTTCAGTTACTGGCACACAGTATATACTTAATAAATGCTTGCTTACTATGTTCTCTAGTGTTCCATGTATCGCAGGAAGAAATCAATTTATTAATTGGGCTAGCAAATAATCAATAAATTGAAACCAGTGGTCTCTCTTGGTGATCAAAGACAAAAAAAGAAGTTTCTGGGCCACCTTAAATCTGGTGTTTTCCTTTTACTGGGACTTATACTTACAGGTGAAAAGGAACACTAAATTGTTGAACATTTAATGAAGAGGTAGGTTAAGAGTTCTTAACTCCTCTGGTTGTGTGTGTTTGGGGGAGGGAAGGCGGGGCATGAAGGGCAAGAGGGGAGGAGTGAGAGTTGAGAAGTGCCGCTAAGTTATGAGAATCAAGCCACCTCTAGCAATCTAGGCAAGGAAAGCCATCCCAATCAGGATGTCTCTGGCTAAGTTTCTCCTTTAAGGTCAGGTGCCCCCAAATCTGATGAAAGAAACAAAAACACACAAGTAGCTCTTGATAGTGTTGACTGGATCAGTTTGGTTTCTGTTTACAAGAGTAAACAAAAAGGCCCAGATCAAACCTTAGGAGAGGCAGGAATGTGATGACATTTCTCAGCTAAAATGGGCTAACTGGGTTTTCTCTATAAGTTAGTATGGGGCAGCTAGGTGGTGAAGTGGATAGAGCACCAGTGCAGGAGTCAGGGGGACCTGAGTTCAAATCTCACCTCAGACACTTGACACTCATTAGCTATATGACTCTCATCCTGGGCCATCTCCAGTCATCCTGATGAATATCTGGTCATTGGATTCAGATGGCTCTGGAGGAGAAGTGAGGCTGGTGACCTGCACAGCACTCTCTCACTCAAAACAAAGTCAAGTGCAAGTCATGTCATCATTTCTCTGATGGCATGGTCTTCTTGGACAACAAAGGACAAATGCACCGTAAGTTAGTATAAGATGGTCTTTTGAACCAAGAAAGGAATATTACAAATTAATATTCATAATCAAATGATACAGAATTAAAATAAATTTTCCTCATTCCCCTCTTTGGTTCACTGAGAGATCTGTTTTCTTTCTTTTTTTTTTTTTTTTTACACTAAAAAATTTAATCAAGTAAGATCAATTAATTAAAAGGAAACAATACAATATTAGGCAACCTGATTTCTAATTTGTTTTTTTTTTTTTATTAAACTTTTAACATTTATTTTCACACAATTTTGGGTTACAAATTTTCTCCCCTTTTTTCCCCCTCCCCCCGCAGACCCAAGCATTCTAATTGCCCCTGTGACCTATCTGCTCTCTCCTTTATCCTCCCTCCCTGCCCTTGTCTCCGTCTTCTTTTTTGTCCTGTAGGGCCAGATAGCTTTCTTGACCCCTTAACCTGTGTTTCTTGTTACCCAGTGGTAAGAACATTACATTTGGTCCTAACACTTTGAGTTCCAACTTCTTTAGCTCCCTCCCTCTCTACCCCTTCCCCTTGGAAGACAGGCAATTCAATGTAGGCCATATCTGTTTAGTTTTGCAAATGATTTCCATACTAGTTGTGTTGTATAGGACTAACTATATTTCCCTCCATCCTGTCCTGTCCCCCATTACTTCTATTTTCTTATGGTCCTTTCCCTCCCCATGAGTGTCGACCTTGTATTGCATTCTCCTCCCCATGCCCTCCCCTCTATCCTCCCCCCCTTCCTGCTTGTGCCCCTGTCCCCCACTCTCCTGTATTATGAGATAGGTTTTCCTATCAGAATGAGTGTGCATTATATTCTTTCCTTTAGTGGAATGTGATGAGAGTAGATCTCATGTTTTTCTCTTGCCTCCCCTCTTTATCCCATCACTAATAAGTCTTTTGCTTGCCTCTTTTATGAGAGATAATTTGCCCCATATAACTTCTCCCTTTCTCCTCCCAATATTTCTCTCTCACTGCTTGATTTCATTTTTTTTTTTTTTAGTATATGATCCCATCCTCTTCAATTCACTCTGTGCACTCTGTCTCTATGTATGTGTGCGTGTGTGCATGTGTGTGTGTGTACTCCCACCCAGTGCTCAGATACTGAAATGTTTCAAGAGTTATAAATATTGTCTTTCCATGTAGGAATGTAAACAGTTCAACTTTAGTAAGTCCCTTATGATTTCTCTTTGCTGTTCACCTTTTTATGTTTCTCTTCATTCTTGTGTTAGAAAGTCAAATTTTCTTTTCAGCTCTGGTCTTTTCATCAGGAAAATTTGAAAGTCTTCTATTTCATTGAAACCATTTTTTCTCCTGAAGTATTATACTCAGTTTTGCTGGGTAGGTGATTCTTGGCTTCAGTCCTAGTTCCTTTGACTTCTGGAATATCCTATTCCATTCCCTTCTATCCCTCAATGTAGGAGGTGCCAGATCTTGTACTATCCTGATTGTATTTCCACAATACTTGAATTGTTTCTTTCTAGCTGCTTGCAATATTTTCTCCTTCACCTGGGAATTCTGGAATTTGGCCACAATGCTCCTAGGAGTTTCTCTTTTTGGATCTCTTTCGTGCGGTGTTCTGCGGATTCCTTGAATATTTATTTTGCCTTCTGGTTCTAGAATCTCAGGGCAGTTTTCCTTGATAATTTCGTGGAGGATGATGTCTAGGCTCTTCTTTTGATCATGGTTTTCAGGTGGTCCCAGAATTTTTACATTGTCTCTTCTGATTCTATTTTCCAGGTCAGTTGTTTTTCCAATAAGATATTTCACATTATCTTCCATTTTTCGAATCTGCGTGGTATGTTCTGAGATATCTGTCTTTCTCGAAAAGTCCAAAGCTTCCATCTGTACCATTCCAGTTTTGAAAGATCTATTTTCTTCAGTAAGCTTTTGAATCTCCTTTTCCATTTGGTTAATTCTGCTTTTGAAAGCATTCTTCTCCTCATTGGCCTCTTGCACCTCCCTTGCCAGCTGAGTTAGGCTAGTTCTCAAGGTGCCAATTTCTTCAAGATTTTTTTGGTTCTCCTTTAGCAGGGAGCTGATCTGTTTTTCATGTTTCTCCCTTATTCCTCTCATTTCCTTTCCCAGTCTTTCCTCCATCTCTCTAACTTGATTTTCAAAATTCCTCTTGAGCTCTTCCATGGCCCGAGCCCATTGGGTGGGCTGGGACACAGGATCCTCGATTTCTGTGTCTTTGCCTGATGGCAAACATTGTTCCTCCCCATCAGAAAGGAAGGGAGGAAGTGTCTTTTCTCCGATAAATTACCCTTCAATAGTTTTATTTCTTTTCCTTTTTCTTGGCATTGTCTCCACGTAGTGGCCTGACCTCTGAATGTTCTCCTCACACCCACCTCGCCTCCTGGTCCTCCCAGCCAGCGTTTGGGGACTGAGATTCAAATGCTGCTTCCCGCCTTAGGATTTTTGGCGGGGGCAGGGCTGTTATTCAGTGTTAAATTTAGTTCAGGTGCTGAGGTCAGGGGCAGGGCCGCCTCTCTGGCTCAATTCCCTCAGGGGGTTTATGCACAGACCTTCCACAATGGATCCAGGTTCCCGTCCGTTTGGGGAGCCCCCGTCCGCAGCCGCCTCTCAGCCCCCACCTCCCGGGGGGACCCGAGCTATGGGGGCACCTCACTCCCCTCTCAACCCGCCAAAGAGACTCTCTCACCTACCCCGTCAGTCACCTGTTGGTGGGGGGCCTGTGCAGCTGCTGAAGATCCCGCCTCCGGATCCCTCTCAGAACTTTGTCTCTCGGAGCCACGGCTGCCGTCGCTGCCGCAGGTCCGGGCTGGGCACCGTGTCTGCAGTGCGACGGACCTTTTGCGAGAGGTTTGCCGGTCCCTCTGTGGGTGTGGGGACCTGCGTGGCTGCTGGAGACTCTGTTCCACAGCCCTCTCGGATCTCTTTCCCACGGTGTCGCTGCCGCGGCAGGGCTGCTCTCCTCTTCCCGCCCTGGCGCCCAGTCCCCGGCGTGAAGGTCCCCCCATGAGAGGTTTGCAGGTCTCTCTGGAACAGAAATCTCCCTCACTCCAATATTCCGTGGTCTCTGGGTGCAGAATTCGCCCTGGGTTAGTCCTCTCTGCCGTTCTGTGGTTTGTGGGTTCGGAGCTATGTGTATGTGCGTCTTTCTACTTCGCCATCTTGGCTCTGCCCCCAAGATCTGTTTTCTCAATGAATCAGTAACTGGTATGACAATTATAAATCTCAGATTTGACTCACCAAGAGTACAAGATCCAAAGCTCTTAAACACTTCATCAAGAGTTTTTAACTATGAGGCTTACCATGATGGAGATAGTATGAGGGAAAGAGGAAGAAAGATTGACCAATATATTCTTGGAACTACTGAGGGCAGTTCCCACAGGCAAGCAGAACTTACAAAGAACTATAATGCATGAGGAAGGAATAAAAGGGAATGACAAAACAGTCTCTTTCTCAGTAACACATTTCCACTGTCCATTTCATCAACTCATCATCTCTTCTGATGCAGCTATTTGGTTTCTGGGAACATCTCCTGCTGCAGTTGTCTGATCTTCTGAAAATCTCCCCTCTTAGGCATTCTGGAATAGCTTGGTTCTCAGAGCAGCTTCTTCTAGCATATCCCTTTCTCTTGTTCAGGTCATTGCAAAATACATCTTAATGCAATTTAATTTGCTTTTCCACTAACTAGATCATGTGGTTAAAAACCTAGTGTAAATCTTATAGCTCTAATAAGAATGTATCCAATTAGGAACCTCTACACTAAAGAATTTGCATTTTTTTCATACTCCTTGCTGTGCCTATCTCTATCTAAACCAGGTACTTGATTTAAACATTGCCAACAACAGGGTGAAGGAGAAATCTATGAAGATCTGACTTATACAGTGAGCCCTTCCAGCTAAAAAAATATTATGTTCACCAATGTTCCACTCTGTTTACTTCCCATGGGTTGGGAATATGAGGAAATGTTAATGTTGACGCTATTTCCCTTCTGAAATATCATACACGGAATTACATGTGTGTAACAGGGTTTTCCCTTTCCCCCACTCTATTCCTCTCTACCATGGAGCATGATTAGTTGACATTTCTAGTGAACATACAAAAGTTTTGGGTGAGCTAATTTCGAGCCTTGCATGACTCATTACCATCTCCTAATTGTCTACTGAGCCCGAAGACTGATGACTCAGATTTGTTTAAAAAAAAAATGAAAAGCACACACACAAACAAACAACAAAACCCTTTCAGCTCTTGACTGAAGCTCTCTAAGTGGCAATATGTGATTCCAGTAAGGGTTAGAGAAAGACAGTCCTTTTCTTCCACAATATAATTATTACCTTCCATGAGTGTGTACTTACTCAGCTAGGTAATCTCACAGCAGTGGCAGCCTTTGTTCTTTTGTGTTTGTTCTTCTGATTGTAGGTCACTAAGAAGAAAACCTCGAAATGAATATGCCCAGGCAGCAATCTTGGAAGTTCCAAAAGGTCAGGAGGTCCTGAGAAGTTTGCAAGGCACTGACAACAGTATATACTAGAGCAGTAGTGGCCTCTACTATAGTGGTAGCAGATGGCAACAGCGGAAGTTCCTATATCTGAGAGACTGGCCCTTATCAGAAGAAAAACTGGGGTGGCAGGGGGCAGGGGAGGGAATCAAGCTTGGCTGTCAAATAGAGAAGAGAGAGCAAAATCTAATATGGCTATTCAACTTCCCTGACAAAACTATTTTATGTCTTGATAAGTCTTAACTACCAGCCTCCTAACAAACTATACCTGTATTGTAAATTGTTACTTAATTCTGCCCTAATCATTCTGTTCATGCACTCTAAGATTAATTTGTGGTTATCATTTTCCCTTTAGGAATAAACTTCCTGTCCCATACTGGATTCACATTTTGCATTGGATAGCTCTTTTATTTTTTCCTCTTTTGGGGGAAACTCAAGACTTTCAAGAGAAAAAGGAACATGGAATAGTGGCTAGGTGGTTTGATATGTATGAAAATGGAGAGATTACTTTGCTGAATTAGAGGTCAGGCTTCCACATGAATGAACACAGGGCAAATGACAGAGATTGGTACAAGTCATCAGTCCCAGTAAGTTTCAGCCAAGTAATGTCTCTGTATCAAATATGTAACAAAAAGAAGAGGAACCAAGGAAGTAAAGTGTGAAAATTAAGAAGCCCCAAAACATGGGATTGTCTCCCTTCCAAGTCACAGACTCCAGCAGGATTTCAAGCCTGGCCTCTTTCTGGAAATGGAAAAAAGGTCTGAACTAAGCAGTGCAGAAGAATCTTAGGATCCCCAAAGTATTAGGCCCTCTGCCATGAGTGAAAGTGTGATGAGAGAGAGTATCTTATTAGCACTGGAGGAAGTGGCCATTTATTCTCACCCACTCTGGCCCAGAGAGGACCTTGGCCCTTTCTTCCTATATCTTGAAGGTCCTCCTTTAAGAGTGGAGAAAGAGATGACCAGTAGAGTTATTCCTGTGGATATGGAAGGAAAGGGAGTCCTTTATGAAACATCAACAATTTACTACCACCTCACCAAGACAGATCACATATATACATAAGGTGGAGATGAGGTGGGGAATACAACCATTCAGGAATGCTTCCATGTGTTTTGAGTCATTCTGTCAGTAAGACAGATTGACCGTCCCCACAACATCTGCACTTCTATGAAGGATGCTAACCCTTTGCCATACTTCCTGGCTGGAACCTCACTTCCCTGCCCAGGTTCAAACCTGCCCAAGGGGTGGTGGTGATGGAACCCCTAGACTAGTTATACAGTCAAATTAGCACCTAGTTACTAAGAATAATTGATTAAAATAGAAAATAATCATCCTATATCCATATTCTCTAACAAAACCAAACTCTGGGGCTACATTCTTTATCAAGGGTCTTAACCCTTGATAATTTGTCTTCCCATGTCACCATTCAATATAATCTGTTGATTTCAGTTACCAACAATCTCTTAATTGCTAAATCTGATAGCCCTTATTCTGTCATCATCCTTCTTAACCTCTCCACAGCTTTTAAGATGACTGGCCACTTTTTTTCTCCCTTATACTCTCTCTACTCTGCTTTTGTGACACTGATCTCTCTTGGTTCTACTCCTAGCTAGTTAACTACATCAGCTTCCTTTGGTAGGTCATTGTCCATGTTCTACCATGGCCACATCCTAAAGCTCTTTCCTCGACTCTTGTCTCGTCTATTTTCACCTTCTCATTAACTATCCTTGTTACGATTATCTCTTTATAGCTGATTCCTAGATCTGTTTCCTGTCCTATTATCTAGCTCGGGTCCCACAAGGCCAGCTGCTGTTTTGGACATCTATAGATGTCCCATGGGTCTTTGAAACTCAAATTGTCCAAATGAAATTCATTTTCTCTCTCTCGCAAACTTTGCGCTTCTTCTAACTATCCTTCTTATCAATATATACTTATCCTATATCACCTGCTAGACATCTCCACCTGGATGTCCCATAGACATCTCAAACTCAACATGCCTAAAATGTAACATTATATTTCCCCCCAACCTCCTTCTTCTCTTAAACCTATCTCTTCTCCAAACTTCACAATTTTTCTCAAGAACACTATGATCTTCCCAGTTACTCCATTTCATAACCTCTGAATCATTCTTGCCTCTTCCCAATTTACATGGTGAACACTAATCACACCCTAGTTCGATATCTCATCACCTCTTCTCTGGACTACTGTAATAACTTCTTAATTGGTAAACCTGGATAGAGGTTGACTGAACTTTCCACACAGTTGCAAAATGTACATAAGACTTGAAGCACAAAGTCCTAAATCAACTGTTAACTATATGAAAGGAAAATGAATGAGAACAGACAAACATTCTTGATGGAGACCTAGATGAAAAGCTGCAATGATATTTTATAAATTGATAATAATTCTTTATAATGTAAATAGTTTCTAAATAGATTTATTTTATTGTATTTTCTATATTAAGTATATAATAATAAATATTTAAAAAAAAATACATCAAGTGTTATCCCAAGAAGGAGAATATAATTTTTGAAATGTTTTTTGGTGGAGAAGGAGAAAGGGCAAAACTGTTCAGAGAATCGTATGTATCTTCTGTTACCTACACTCAGGTTTTACTACGATTATTTTAGGAATGATAACTAACCAAAGGCCTAAGTCCCCACCTATTGTCTAACTCCTCCTGTTAGGCATACCAAATACACATAAATCCAATAGGAGAAGGTTCAATTAAAACTTGAAACATTGGAAGGGAATCAAAGAGTGAAAACATATTCTGTGCCTTTATGCAAAACAGATCTATCTTTCTCTGTCTTTAAGGAAGTTATGATTTAATTCCCTTCCTATTCCTCTAATTCCCCAGAATAGTACAGTCACTTCTTTGTAATTCTTACTCTTTGTGGTGGAATCTTAGAACTGGAACAGATGGGAGAAAGGCTGAAAGCTCTTGCTTCTTTATAGACATCATTACGACCCAGAAAGGATTCTTGGATTCAGGACATAAAGACTGTTTTCTTATATGGTTATCATTTCTTTGTCTACCCCAAACACTTTTCTGCATCTTGTTGCTCCTGTCTGCTTGTCTCCACGGTTACTGTAGTACCACTTTTCGAATGTGCTACTTTGTATAGCATCTTCACCAATCGAGGGTCTTTGCCTGGTGACACTTGGTAGATATTCCTTGTAGGAAATAAAGTCCTACAGATATAAAATTTACACATATAATACCTCACATTCCTTCTCTGGAATTTGAAGAACTTTGTCTTAAGGCATTAAACAGCTCAGTTTATCACCCAGAGCAGTACTGCAGGCAAAGGAATTATCAAAAGTCATTTCATATACCATTGCAGCAATAGAATACTTCATAGCAATTCAGATATAGCTAAAACCTTCATTATGATTGCTTTCTCTTGAAGAAAGAAAAATAAGAATTCAAGCTCTTGTGCTATATCTGTTAGTTGGATGGAATCACACATTCAGATACATTGCCTTTTAAAATTTATATCATACTTTTTTTGGATATAGGGAAGAGATTGAATAGAATGAGGGAGGAAGGAAACGAGCAAATCTTTGGAAAATATCTGAAATTGACAGGGAGAGGGCAGAATCTATGAAAACCAATTTAATATAGAACTGAAACTATAGTGATATTTTTAAAAATTTTGTCACTGTCTTTTGTTTTTATACAACAATTACTTCCCCTTTACTCACCCTTCTTCCTCTCCCATTAAACTCTATCTTGTAACAAAGAAAGAGCAAACAGATCACATCTGGCAGCATATATTACATTGCATATCAATAATCTCTTGCTCTCTACCAGCCGAGGAAGGTACGTTTCCTTACCAGTTCACTGAGAGGTATGAGTCACTGCAGTTCATCAGAGTTTAGTTGGGTTTTAGTGTTGTCTTTATGTTAATGTAGTCATTGCAGATAAAATAATGAAAATAATGCTTACCTCACAGAGTAGGGAAGTTCAGATGAGCTAAGAATGCTAGGCTAGTTGCAAACCTTAAAGCTTATATAAATGTCAACTGTTGTGGTTACTGTTGTTGCTAAAGATAATTAAGAAAGAAGTAATACCAGCTTCTCAAAGAAGATTCAACAAAAAACAATTATTAAAAAATTGTTTTTCATGTAATTGGGAAAAAAAATATTATTTAATCAAATCAAACCAAAAGATCTCCACATGGATGTCCCAAGACATTTTAAACTCAATATGCCCAAAATACATTATATTTCTTCCCAACCTCCTTCAAATATCCCTGGCTTTGTTGACTATAGCACCAATGCGACATTCACAGTGTCCATGGCAGACATGAATATCATGGTGCAATTCAGAATCAAGAAATACCACAGACTCTCCACATGGAAGGCAGAACCGAAACATTTAATTAGGACCCAAATCCATCACAGCAACAAAAGTCTATACACAGTAACAACACAGAGGACAATACCATCCCCAAGCCTTCCCCCTGCTAGGCTTCCCACAAACCAGGTCCATTACACTCCTCACAAGCAGGCTCTCTTAAACAAAATCACAATCAATCACAAAATCCTTCATGCTACCCAGGACCCTGCATCCTTCCTAGCTCTGACTGCTCTCAAGACTAGCTTCCTCTCAGCTCTGCTCTAGCTCTGCCTCTTCCTGCTCTACCCATTCAGCAAACTCCTCCCACCACAGGCTCCATGTGACTTAATGGGCCTATTAATGAATAGGCAAGATTTTTCAATTCAAATTACCTTGACTCTGATAGAACCACCACCTTCCAGGCACCCACATTTTCAAACGATGTCATCCTTGACTCTCTTCTCTCCCTTGACTCTGATATTCAATCAATTGCCCAGGTTTGCTGCTATCCCCCAGCAATGTCTCACATCTTTCTTCTCTCTATTCGTACTACCTCTGTCCTCATTTAGCTTCATCATCTCCCACCTCAATTATGTCAATAGCTAATTGGTCTCCCTGCTTCAATTCTCTCATATCTCTAATACATTCTCCACATAGCTGCTTTCGTGCAAATACCCTAAAACACATCACCCTGTCCCACTCAAAAATATTTAAAAATTTTCATTGCCTCTAAGATAAAATCCAAATTGAAAGACCTTGACAATGTGCGTCTCCTCTACCTTGTTTTGTTTTTCATTACTACCTTTCTCATATAGTATGTTGCAGTTAAACTGGTCTGCTAGCTATTCCCTATTTAGAACATTCGAGCTCTTGCCATCATGGCTTGGAACAAGGAGTCCCTCTTTTTCTCATGTAGTTTTCATTTATGGTTTCTTGAAATAGAGCTCTGAAAAAAACAGGCTTTGAAAAAGTCCATTGCCATTCAAATAGAGCTACTTGACTATGCCTTTAAACTCAAATCACTCTGGCTTTCACTAATTGCCCAAGAATAGTTCCCAGCCCAGCCTTCTCTTGTTCGTTGTTTGGGTTTTGATGGCTCGGAGTAAGTGTAAATAGCAATTGTTTTCTATTCTGGCGAGAAACTCTGGGGGTCTTCCCCTCCCAGACTGATTCATTGTGATGGCAAACTAGGCCATCTTTTGTCTCAGTTCTTACCTAGCCTTTAATCACTGAAGAGCTGTTCCCTCAGAAAAACTGAGACCTGGGAAAGACCTTAATTGAGAAAGGCCAAGGTCTCCCACTGCATCCTGGGCTATCCCAGTTGTTTTGACTTGTGTCTTGCCACTGAACTCCAGTGACTGGAGGAGACAGTGAGGCTGATGACTTGGCACAGTTCTGCCTCACTTACATCCAATGCTCTTACAAATCAAGATACCATCTTCATGATGTCATGTTCCTCTTTGAGAACAAAGGACAAACAAAAACAACAACGATCTCTTGGAAGTGAGTGGAGGCCATTCTGAGGAATGTAAACTCTGTAAGTCTGGAACAGAGTCAACCCTGAACTTCCTGAGCTGAGCTAGAGAGAGGAACAGGCCCAGAAGTCAAGCTGAGCGAAGAGACTACATCCAAGAGGAAACAGCAGGAAGAAAAGAAAGGATATTGAGCCCTGCAGCATCCGAGGCCTGATTTGTTAGGGCAATCGATGCATGTTCCCTAAACGTGTACAGTTCCACTAGTATACTCTTTGTGTGCCCGCCCTTACCAGTACTTCAGTGTATACTGTGAGAATGAATCCCATGTCTAGGTGGAGGGGAAATTCTGTTTTTATTCTTATCATGCCAACTAACTAAATGCCTTTGCTTTGAGCTCACTGTCAACTGTTTGTCTAAAGGGAAATATACCACTGGGGACTAGTGAGTTATAACTCACTGGTTATAACTAGTTATAAGTGAAAATCCACAGAGTACCTTGAACCTTATCATAATGAGTATGATTCCCCCTGCGAATCCAACCTACAACCAACAAATGCTAACTTGTGGTGCCTCTAGAGGAGGTGATACATACATACATGTATATATATACACACATGTATATATGTATGTATATGTATATATACGTATGTTGTTGTCTTTCTTGATAGAATATAAATTCCTTAAGATCAGGGATCACTTTACTTTTTATTTTATCCCCAGCACTTAGCACAATGCTTGTTATATAGTAGAAACTAAGCAAATGCCTATCAATTGAGAAAGTGATTATTTGATTCATTTGGTACCAGATAGATTAATATACTCCTAAGTAAGATAGTTACATTTTATCAGGTAACTATGGAGAAAGTAGATTACTCTCCAAAACACTAAGTTTTTAATGATGAGAATTTTAGTTTTTAAAATGTATTTATTCATTTTTATAAGATTCTGAGTTCTAAATTTTAACCTCTCCCTCCCCTCCTTCCTCCCCAAGACAGCAAGCAATCTGAGATAGGCTATACATGTACAATCATATTAAACATATTTCCACATTAATCATGTTGTGAAAGAAGAATCAGAATAGAAGGGAAAAATCACAGGAAATAAAAAACAAAAAACAACAACAAAGAAAGAGAAAACAGTATGCTTCCATCTACATTCAGATTCCATAGTTCTTTCTCTGGATGTGGATAGCATTTTCCATTATGAGTCTTTTGGAATTGTCTTAAATCATTGTGTTGCTGGGAAGAGCTAAGTCTAACAAAGTTGGTCATCATACAATGTTGCTGTTATTGTGTACAATGTTCTCTTATATCTGCTCACTTCACTCAGCATCAGTTCATACAAGTCTTTCCAGGTTTTTCTGAAATCTATCTGCTCACCATTTTTTATGGAACAATAGTTTCCATTACATTCATATACCACAACTTGTTCAGTTATTCCCCAATTGATGGACAATCCCCTCATTTTCCAGTTCTTGGCTACCACTAAAAGAGCTGCTATAAATATTTTGTACGTCGGTCCTTTTCCCTTTTTATTGATCTCTTTGAGATACAGACCTAGTAATGGTGTTGCTGGATCAAAGAATGTGCAAGTTTTATAGCCCTTTGGGCATAGTTCCAAATTGCTCTCCAGAATGGTTAGATCAGTTCACAATTCTGCCAACAATACATTAGTGTTCCAATTTTCCCACATCTTCTCCAACATCTATCATTTTTCTGTTTTGCCATGTCAGCCAATCTGATAGGTGTGATGTAGTACCTTAGAGTTGTTTTAATTTGCATTTCTCTAATCAACAGTGATTTAGAGCATTTTTTCATATGACTATAAATATCTTTAATTTCTTCATCTGAAAACTTCCTGTTCATATATTTCGACTATTTATCAATTGGAGATTGACTTGTCTATATTTTATATGTTTTAGAAATGAGGCCTTTATCAGAGACACTGACTGTAAACTGTTTCTCAGCTTTCTGTTTCTTTTCTAATCTTGATTGCATTGGTTTTGTTTGTGCCAAACCTTTTTAATTTAATGAAAATGATGAGAATTTTATATACCATGGAAGGCTGGTAAAGGAAATATTTTGAGGAGACCAAACTGTTGGGATCATTCAAATCATACTACATAGTCAGCTGTCCCAAAATAAACCCCACTTGGTCACTGTTTGGGCCCTGATTGACTCAGAGTGAATGTAAAGAGAAATTATTTCTGTTTTGGCCAGAAACTCTGAGGATCTTCCCCTCCCAGGCTGACTTTTTTTCCGAACTAGATTAATGGCCACTCTTTGCCTCATTGTTTTGTTTTGTTTTTTAACCTAGCCTTAATCACTGAAGGATCATTGCCTTAGTCAAATTGAGACCTGCTAAAGACCTTAGCTTTAAAAGATCAAGGTCTTCCACCACATCTGGGGGAAAACCTGTCATCTTGATGTTTATCTGGCCACTGGACTCAGCACTTTTCTTTCTTTCTTTTCTCCCTTCGGAAACATCACAAGATATTTTGGGTTTACAAGGATTTATTAAGGATTATACCTTAAACCCAGATCAGTCTGGCTCTCACTGATTGGCCAAAAATAGGTCCCAGATCAAACCCAAATTGGCCATTATTTGGGCCCTGGTTGACTCAGAATAGGAATTCATAGGAATTTTTTCAGTTTTAGCTAGAAACCCTTAGGGTCTGAAGTGGACATTATTTCCCCTGCCCCCCAGAGCCCCTGGGTTGAGAAATGTCTGTTGAGTTTCTAGGCAGCTTTGGGCCTAGTAGCCACTTACTGTTAGTGGCTACACTTTCTGTTGTACCCCTTTGCCTAGCAGCTGCCTGGGCCCCCCTCTCTGTTGTACCCTTTTGCCTAGTAGCTGCCTGGGCCCCCATCTCTGTTGTACCCCTTTGCCTAGCAGCTGCCTGGGCCCCCCTCTCTGTTGAACCCCTTTGCCTAGCAGCTGCCTGGGCCCCCATCTCTGTTGTACCCCTTTGCCTAGCAGCTGCCTGGGCCCCCCTCTCTGTTGTGCCCCCTTGCCTAGCAGTACCTAGGAACCCCTGTCAAAACTGTTCTGTGAAAAATGTGTGCTATTGGAACCACAAGGCTGTACCGGGAGGTGCTAAGATGCTTAAAAGGCACACACATCTTTGTTCAGGGCTGCTTCCTTTGTGGACAGGCGCCGGCTAATAAAGACGCTCCCAAATTCTCAATTAACTCTTACCTGTGCTTGACTCGGTCTGTCCATTTCAGGTCTTGTCCTCCCAGTTTGATTTTTTTTTTTTCTGAACTAGATTAAAGAGGGCATTCTTTGTCATATTTTCTTTACCTAGCCTTAATCACTGAATGGGCATTGCATCAGTCAAACTGATACCTGCTAAACACCTTAGCTTTAAAAGACCAAAATCTTCTACCACATATAGGGCCAACTCCAGTCATCCTGATATTTATCTGGCCACTGTACTCAAATAGGTCTGGAGGAGAAAGTGAGGCTAGTGACTCTACACAGCCCTCCCTCACTTAAATTCAATTTACTTGCATGTCATGGCATCACCTTCATGATGTCATGGTTCTAGAAAATCAACAACGTAGTCAGCTACCCTACTCTGAAATAACTCCTGGATTGTAAAGTCAAAAGATCTGTGTAGTAGTACTAGCTCTTCCACAAGCTAACTGTGTAACCTTAGGTAAGGCACATAACATGTTTGTGACTCAGTTTCGTTACATATAGGGTGAGGGGATGATTTACATTATCTCTTAAGTTCCATTTCAATTATAAAATTCTGATTTTTTTTGATTCTACAATATGAATAAGGTTTGTCCAACAAATTTCAGTCATCAGTAAAAATGTAGTCATCCACAAATTTATTGAGTGTATTTATATTCCTTCATGAAAGGCAAAGAGGTAAATAGTAAATAGAATATTGTCTAAATTAGGTAATACTTTTTCTGAAAATCTTGCTAATATAAAACCTGAGTTTGGAAAAAAAAATTAATCTTATTTTCATGTAAACATATATATATATACACATACATACATACACACACATATACACATGACATTTTGTATCAGTAAGCACCTTGACATACACATCGGCTGGGAGGCCTATCACAGGTTGTTAGATCTGTATTTATAAAAGGAAAGGCAACTTTTGAGGGATCAACAATCACTTTAATTACATTCAACATACAGGGACCAACAGACAGGCTTCCAATTGTCTGACCATTACAAACATACATAGCTACAAGACAGGGAAGCACCAGCATCTGGGTTTTCAAAGCTGGGGATCTGCTTAGTGGATTCCCAGAGTCTCATCTGGTACATAAACCTTCTTCCAAAACTAAGTCCCAAAACAAAACCTCCCCTCAGAGTATATATACTCTTTTCAGAGGCAGAGGGCATGACCCCTCATGACCCAGTGCCTCTTTAGCAATCAGCAAAAGGTGTGAGTCTTCATAGGAAACAAGCCTCCCTCAATAGCCCCACCTAAGGCCTATCAATGGGTGGGGAAGATTTTTAACTCCCATTACACATTTAAACACAAATATATAGCACATATATATGTATATGCAGGTAGATATAGATATATGTGTAGAGATGTATATGTATACATCTATATGTCCATATATATATATATATATATATATATATATATATATATATATATATATATATATATATATACAAAATGTGTTATAGTTTGGTGAGGTTTTTTAAAAAGATTCTGGAGTTAAAAGACCTGAATTCAAATTGCCTCTGACATTATCTATATGATGCTGAGCAAATAAGTTCATTTCCCTGATTTCAATTTCATCATCTATAAAATGATATGGTTGGAACAGATGATCTCTGAGGCCCCTTCCAATTTAAGATCTGTATATTTACATATATATATGGGTAAAGATCCACTGTAACAATCTATTATCCCCATCCCACTAAAAATTAACTAAAAATCAAGAAAGAACATTTCTGTTGAATCAAATAGATCAATCATAGGCATTAAACTAGGTGACAAGGTACTTAAATCAATTTGGAGGGAGTAAAAGCCATTGAATGAAACGAGATGATACCTCAAGGGAAATGTGTTGAAATTAGCTGAAGAGACTCAGTCACACCCTTTGGGTTTTGGATAATATAGCAAGCTGTTAGCAGCTCAGGCATCAGGCCTAGGAGAAAGAAATGTCCAGTGATGTCCTTAAGAAGGAATCACTCAGGGAGAAGAACATCTGTCTCCTTATCTAAATAATTATCTTGTGAACTTAGAAAGGAGAGAAGCTTTTGGATCTCTCATAGGTATCCTAGCAATGGCCCTGAAATAGCTGTGGCTAATGACAATGTCTTGCTTTAAGACAAGCAAACTACATTGAGGAAAGGCAGTTTCAGGGTTCTACGAGTAGCCCAGTCAAAAACTATATTACAACTAAAGTGAATTTAATGAAGAAAGGACTTCTAGCTGTTCAACTATGAGTTACCCCATTATGTTATCTTCTTGGAGAACAGTTACCCTGCTCTCTAAGTTTATGCCCACTTTCCCCTGGACTCTGTATGTATTTGTGGGAGTATGTATTCCAGACTTTGAGAAGGAATATTTTGTACCAACTATTTTTACATCTTAATGAATACCCCTAACTAAAGTCTAATTAAGTCTGGCTGTCTAACTGATATCAACCAATAATAAATGGTGGAAACACGAGTGGGATATTATAAGCTACAATGTTAGAAAGACAATCCTAACTTTTAAGGGTTTTTTCTAGAATTAGTTGGGGAAGATAACTGTGCCAGGACAAGGTAGAAAAGTCTAGAGAATCAAAAGCACAACCAAGAGGAGAATAAAACGTGACCTACCTAGGTCTAATCTCAAAATGAAGTTCCTCCAAAGGAACGCACCAGTGGGAGAAGGGGGCCAGGTTGGGGCAGAGGCAAGACAGCAGAGTAACAGCACAGACTTTCTAGAGCACTGCCCCCAAGCCCAGCCAAATACCTGAAAAAAATTACTCTAAACAAATTCTAGAGCTACAGAACCCATAGAATGATAGAGTGAAGCAAATCTCCACCCCAAGACAACCTGAAAGGTCATGGGGAAGTGCCTATCTCACCATGAGGGGGCAGGGTGCAGTTCAGCATGGTCTGTGCCAGCACAGACAGGACCTGAGCAGGCCTTGGGGACACTGAATCTTTTGCACCTGTGGCAGTTCCCAGACTTCAGGACCCCAAAATGCTGAGGACAAATTGGAAGGTCAGTGGAAAAAGTCTGTGGGACCAGTGTGGGAGAGTGGAGTGGACCAGCCCCAGCCCCAGGGTGGCAGAGGGGGAAGGGGGTGAAGGAATGTGCAGCCACAGCAGCAGCAGGGGCAGAGACAGCTACTTTGTCTGGAGCTCTAGGCCTACAGATTGTAGGGGAATGGAGTGGCTGACAGTACACTCCCCACCCCCACTGGAAGCAGAGATCTTCACAAAGAGCTCAAAAGTCAAGTATATGACTGGGGAAATGAGCAAAAACAAGAAAAAGAATCAGACTATAGAATCTTACTTTGGTGACAAGGAAGACCAAAATATGCAAACAGAAGACAACAAAGTCAAAGCTCCTCCATCCAAAGCCTCCAAGAAAAATGAATTGGTTTCAGGCCATGGAAGAGCTCAAAAAGAATTTTGAAAATCAAGTAAGAGAAGCAGAGCAAAAACTGAGAAGAGAAATGAGAGTGATGCTTGCTAAAGGACACCCCAAAAAATGTTGAAGAAAATAACACTTTAAAAAATAGACTAACCCAAATGACAAAAGAGATCCAAAAAGTCAACAAGGAGAAGGATGCCCTAAAAAGCAGAATTAGCCAGATGGAAAGGGGGGATCCAAAAGCTCACTGAAGAAAATAATTCTTTAAAGATTAGAATGGAGCAGATGGAAGCTAATGACTTTATGAAAAATCAAGAAATTATAAAACAAAACCAAAGGAATGAAAAATAGCAGACAATGTGAAATATCTCATTGGAAAAACAACTGAACTGGAAAATAGATCCAGGAGAGACAATTTAAAAATTATGGGACTTTCTGAAATCCATGATCAAAAAATTAGCCTAGACATCATCTTTCATGAAATTATCATGGAAAACTGCCCTGATATTCTAGAACCAGAGAGTAAAATAAATATTGAAGGGATCATCTCCTGAAAGAGATCCCAAAAAGGAAACTCCTGGAAATATTGCAGTCAAATTCCAGAGTTTCCAGAGCTCCCAGGTCAAGGAGAAGATATTACAAGCAGCTAGAAAGAAACAATTGGAGTATTGTGGAAATATAATCAGAATAACACCAGATCTAGCAGGTCCTACATTAAGGGATCACAGGGCTTGGAATATGATATTCCAGAAGTCAAAGGAACTAGGATTAAAACCAGAAATCACCTACCCAGCAAAAATGAGTTTAATACTTCAGGGGAAAAAATGACTATTCAGTGTAATAGAGGACTCGTAAGTATTCTTGGTGAAAAGACCGGAGCTGAATAGAAAATTTGATTTTCAAACACAAGAATCAAGAGGAGCATGAAAAGGTAAACAGGAAAGAATATCATAAGGGACTTACTAAAGTTGAACTGTTTACATTCCTTCATGGACAGATAATATAACTCTTGAGACTTTTCTCAGTACTAGGGTAGTTGGAGGGATTATGTACATATAGACAGAGGGCACAGGGTGAGCTGAGTAGGAAGGGATGATATCTAAAAAATAAAATTTTGAGGAATATATTGGGAGGAAAAGGGGGAAAATAGAATGGGGTAAATTATCTCTCACCTAAAAGAGTCAAGAAAAAGCTTTTTCAATGGAAGGGAAGAGAGGGAAGGTGAGAGGGAAAAAAATGAACCTTACTCTCATCACATTTGGCTTAAGGAGGGAATACCATGCATACTTAATTTGTCCTGAAACTCCATCTTACCCTACAGGAAAGTAGGGGAGAAGGGGATAAGTAGGGGGTGGTAGGATGATAGAAGGGAGGGCAAATGGGAGGAGGGGGTAATTAGAAGTAAATACTTTTGAGGAGGGATACGGTCAAAAGAGAGAACAGAATGAATGGGGAGGCAGGATAGGATAGAGGGAAATATAGTCTTCCACAACATGACTTTCATGGATGTCTTCTGCATAACTACACATTTTAACATACATTGAATTGCTTGCCTTCTCAGTGGGGATAGGGAGGGAGGGAGAAAGAAAGAGAAGTTGTAACTCCAAGTTTTAAAAAAGAATGTTAAAAATTGTTTTTGCATGCAACTGGGAAATAACATATTCAGGCAATGGGGTATAGAAATCTATCTTGTCCTCCAAGAAAATAGAGGGGATGGGGATAAGGGAAGGGTGGAGTGTGATAGAAGGGAGGGCAGATTGGGGGAAGGGGTAATCAGAATGCATGCTGTCTTGGGGTGGGCAGAGGGGAGAGATAGGAAGAAAAGTTGGAACTCAAAATCTTGTGGAAATGAATGTCGTAAACTAAAAATAAATAAATTAGAATTTTTTTAAAAAAAGAAGGGAGCCATTGACAGAGGAATGTTCTAGGGTGAGAAGGCCCACATGCTGAGGGAATTTCAAAGGTAAGTCATGGTGGTGAAGTCCAGAGGGTCAGAAGCATAGCTGAGAAGGGAAAGGAGAATAGCTTGAATTCAGCTTAATATGATAATAAGTCCAACTATTTGGGGGCTTATTATAGTTCTTTCTGTACCAATCCAATTGCCCTCACCCTCATTAACCATAAACCATGGATACATTTGTGCAAGTTGCTAAAGGACAGGCTAGTAAGAATATAGAATAAAAAGTTAGAGGAAATCAAGATATGCCTGTCTATTGTCTAGCTTCGTTGAATGACTGATTCAGAATAGTTTCTCAGTTATAAATTTGATTGTTATGAAGAGAAAAGATCTTCAAAAAACTGATTATCAGGAAACTTTTTTTCACAAATTATTTTTTAATGATTTGTTATAATACTGTTTTAGAAACTAAAATCAAATGCATGCAGATCTTTAGTGCTGTCCTTATTCTAGAATCCCTCTTTGATTTGTAACTGCACGCACGACATTTATCTTTTTTTTTGCACCTACCTCTATTTTTCAGGAGTTCTTAAAAATAATAGCTAGTGCCCTTCAATCATGTCAGTCACTTAAGTCCTCAGCATGGTATTTCCAGGGCAATTCATAGCTGCCCCCAGGAATCCAATATGCCAGCAGGAAATATACCCTCCCACAATAAGACTTCTGTAATTCATTTTTACCAGGTCTCTTATGGTGTCAACAAAAAAACAACCAGCTGAAGGGCCATACAAAGGCTCTTAGGAAGCAAATTTTATCTCTTCCTCTTAAAGGGATACTCACAAAGTTCTTAGTTTCTATGTTGCAGGATAGCATTGAAAAGGGGATGCTATAGTTTATGTGGGCTTGCCTGATTGTACCTGGGCCATCCCTTCTTCCTAAAATGCGCTCCTCCAAATGTCCCCTTCTTCATCTTATATGAACCAATGCAAACTAATTTGAGTAGAACCAGGAGAACATTGTACACAGTAAAGCAATATTGTAATGTTGATCAGCTATAAAAGATTTAGCTATTCTGCTCAATACAAATATCCATGACAATTCCAAAAGACTCATGAGGTAAAATGTTATCTACCTGCAAAGAGAGAACTGATCAGCTCTGAGTACATACTGAAGCATAGATTTTTCACTTTATTTTTCTTGAGTTTTTTAGGGGGATGGTGGGCAACATGGTTAATATGGAAGTATGTTTTACATGACTTCACATGTCAAATGGGTATTGTATTTCTTGCCTTCTCAGTGGGTGGAGGAGGAATAAGAGGGTGGAAGACAATTTGCAATGAAAATCAAAATAAATAAATAATAGCTAGCATTCATATAGAACTTTAAGGCCCACAAAGCACTTGATAAATATTATCTCGTTGTATCCTAACAACCACCCCAGAAGTAAGGTACTATTATCATTCTTCTATAAAAGTAAACTGAGTAAACTGAGGCATTCAGAAGTTAAGTGGCTTACTCAGGATCACACAGGAGGTAAATATCTGAGGCCAGATTTAAACTCTAACTTTGCTGGCTAAAAGTCCATTGTGCCATGTAGCTGTCCCGAAATATATCTCATTCCTCATGTACCTTTATGACCTTTAAAGCTTGACTTGCCTTCCTTATACACACAAATTACAATGATTACATTTGTGAGTATTCTTTCTATATACCTTGGTAGTGATTGTTTGGTGTTTAAAAATAATTAATTAAACTCCACAAACATTTATTAAGATACTGTGCTCTTCTTTCCTTCCTTCCTTCCTACCTGCCTTCCTTCCATCCTTTCTCAGAACCTTAAACCCAGAGCACTATGAAGTCCATACATTGCACACCAATAGGTCTCTGCCCAAACTCCACTTAGGCTATTTTCTGGACCCTCCTGGCTTCAGAGTGATTATTAAGCGTAACTGTCACTCTTTCCCTCCCAGCTTGATGTACTTATTTTTTTTCTTTGGCTCATTAAAGGGGCAATTCCCTGATTACTTCTTAGAGAGGCTTATTCACTGAATGGCCTTACCTCACTCTAAGTGAGTACCTGAATGGGCCAACATCTCCCATTGTATCTTGGGCCTTCTCCTGTCATCCTGATGAATATCAGGTCCCTGGATCCAGATAGCTCTGGAAGGGAAAGCGAGTCTGATGACTTTGCACAGCCTCCCTCACTCAAAACAAAGTCAAGTGCAAATCATGTCATCATTTCTCCGATGTCATGGTCTTTTTTTGAAAATGAAGGATGAACACAGATCATCCCTTCCACAACATTTTAAACTCTGTGACAACCAGGACTCTGTTAGTTTTCACCTTTGTATTCCAAGCACTAAGAGCACAGTACCTTAATAAATGGTCCATGGACAGATTTCAGGGAGTCTATAATGGATAAAAAATGCTTCTTTATTTCTGTTAACCTCAAACAGAAATTTATCATTTCCTTCAATTATGAATGTAGGCAACAAAACATTATTCTGAGAGAGTCCATAGGCTTCACCAGAATGCCAAAAAGGTCCAATCTCTTTGTTTCATGCCAGGGGTACTCTTGAAATATTACCTGATTCATTTTACTCCATAAAAAATTGACTTTAACTTCCCTGAGACCACTCAAGATAACTTCAATAATTAATTGAAATTAATGACATGTGTCATTAATTTTTCCACTAAACTGACCTCTCCTCCTAACTTGCCTAAACTGGTCTCACCCATCACCAGCACTCCACTTATACAAGTCTGTAACACAGAAGTTGTGCTTAACTCTTTCTTCTTCCTCATCACTACCAGAGGAAAAAAGAGAGGCTGGTGACTTTGCACAGTCCTCTCTCACTTAAATCCAGAATCACCTGCATGTCATGGCATTAATTCCCTGATGTCACAGTCCTCTTTGAGAATGAAGGACAAATAACAACAACCCCATAACCAAATAATTGCCAAAATTTGTTGATTTCACCTGCTAGTAATCTATCATATCCAATTCATAATCTTTATTCTCACACTAACATAGTAGTCAGGGCACTCATTACTTCTTACCTGAATTGCCCTCCTCCAGTTACATTTCAGTCTAAACGAGTCAGTCTATTGAAAATGAAAATTAGAAAGATCTGACAAGATTTGTTCTCAAACTTGTGTCTTGTAATTGATTGATTGATTAATGTCAGCTAGTGATAATACTCTAGGTCAATGTCTTAGCTGAATAAGTTGAAAACTAGATGTAATTTTTAGAGAGAGGATCATTTGAATCTCAGGAAAAGTAAGTTACATTTATATTTCAATATTTCAAAAAAGCTATGATTTCATTAGTGGAGGGTACTTCCTCCATTAATAAATATCCCCACCACCCTTCATGCCTTACTGAAAACATTCATGAATCATTATGACTAAAAAAAAAAAAATCATCCAGTGACCAGCCCTCTGGTGTTATGTGATATTTAGGTTAGTCTTTGGATTGCTGGTTCTGTACTCAAAGCCTTTGGGAGGATCTGCCAGACCTTGTGTTCCCCTATGATAGGCTTAAAGACACCACAGCCACCGTCAATCCATGATGAAGCAGCAGAGAAAGATTTTATGTACTATATAGTACATAAAGATTCAGGCTCAAGCCTTTGTTTCCCATGGAGTAGGAATGAAGAATTGTATTTCACAGCAATTCAGCTTTGACTGGTAAATACAAAGAGTGGGTGGGAATATTCCTTTTCCTTGATTTGAATGCAAGTAGCATGACCCTAGAGGCATAACTAAACCCTCTGGTCTTGTTACAACCAGAGATGATCTAGAAGCAACTAATTTCCTGTACTGAGTTACTTGACTAGGCTTAATCCATGCAGGGATGTTTCACTGTTTTCCAAAGCTAAACCAAAGTGGGGACCTAGGATGGAAGTTTTATGGGGGCACACTTATGGTTAATGGCTTCTATACTCAAATGGGTCTCTGATCTCATCAATTCGGGAGTTTCCTCCAATAAGGCAAATCACAATCCATAGACCCATCGAGTACAATGCCTAAAAAGTTTGCTAGCAGGGGTCCACCTGATGCGTTAGAGGCCTTCTTTATGCTCTCCCAACATTGCACGAATACCAGTGGAGCAAGCTGGCTACCTTGGAGTCATCCCTCAATCTTGTTACATGGCAGCTACCTTTTCTTTCTGTCAAAAAATTCCTTGATGACATCCTTTGATTCTGTCCCTTGAGGTATCATGTTGGTTATGTGTTGTAGCTCACTCAGAAACACCATTCAATTCTCCACTGCCTTAGGTATAATACTCATGTTAAGCTATTTTGAGGCAGCGATACTCCATACCTGAATAGCAACACCAGCAAAATGTTGGTATTGAAAACATGGGCCTTTGCTTTTGTGTGAAGCTGAGAATTAGTATAGGAGCTTTGTAAGTTTACAAAAGTAATCCAGCTTGCTCTCTTCCTTTTCAAATCTAGGCACAACTCATTGTCTATCTATACCATCCATCTCAGATACACAAATTGTTGAGTAAGTTCTGTAGTTCTCATCCAAATGCATTTTGAAATCTGGAAAGACCACTTGGTCTTTCTTCTTTGGATGGACAAACCAAACTCCTTTGAGTGATCAATTACAAATCTCTTTTAATAGGTTCTGCAATTGCCTTGGGTCAAACAGAAACATCTGGAAGACCTCACCATCCAAAAAGCATTGCTCCTAAATCTAGAATCTATGCTGGATCTTCTCTATCACAGTGGTAAATATCTTTGGCAAACATCTATCTTGCTGGTTTATGTCTTGCTAGATGCATAGGGTCATTGAGTATGGTTATTTCTATTATATACACCTTCAAAGGATTCCTGAATGATTTTAACATATGAAGAGAAGACACTTTTAGTAAAAGAGCCTGTAAGGTGGCATTTTGTTCTGACTCTTATAGTTGACTTTTGCATTTGATGCAAAAGAGCATCTGATGCTTTTTTTGTAATCAACAAACAATAGGCAAGATAGAATTTTATAATCTCTACATCTTTCAGTTAGTTGTGACATGTAAAGATGTAGTCCTTTCTTGAATATACCTTTTATCAAAGTATGTTTCAACTTGGGTTCAAATTCTATCTCTGACACATACTGGCAGTGTGACTTTGGGCAAATCAGTTAACCTCCTAGTACTCTAGGCAATTTTCTGAGATTAAAAGTTGCAGAGAAGGTACCAGACCTCATTGGCAGAAGTAGTTTTCTCACCAGACAGTTCTGTAGCATCAGTACAATCACAAATCCAGTCCCTGCTCCCATATATGTACAGTGTAGAGTGTGTGTGTTTGTGTGCACATGTGCTCATACACTTGCATACCTGTGTTTGTGCAGGCAAGGGTAGGCTTACACTGCTAATATTCAAGTGCAACAAAAATGTGTATTTTTAAAGTGCAATCCCCCAAATTATTGTTCAAAATAATTCTTATTTTAGCATTTAACGCTCCCTTTTGGTGTAGGCCTCTGTTCTCTGAGCCCAGCAGGGGAAGCCCTATCCAGAAACTCAACATGTCTATTTACAAGATCCAGGAAGAGAGATCTTTGACTCTCGTGGAAACACCACTGTTGAAGTTGATCTCCACACTGAAAAAGGTCAGTTCTGAGCTGCTATGCCCAGTGGTGTGTCTACTGATATCCATGAATCCCTGGAGTTCTGAGACAATGAAAAGATCTGCTACATAGGGAAAGGTGTCTCCAAAGCAGTTGAGCACATCAGTAAAACTAATGCCCTGACCCTGATTAGCAAGAAACTGAATGTTGTTGAGCAGATCAACAAATTGATGATAGAGATGGAAGGCATTGAGAATAAATCTAAATTTGATGCAAATGCCATTTTGGGAGTGTCTCTGGCGGTTTGTAAGGCCAGGGCTGCTGACAAAGGTATCTCCCAGTACTGTCATATTGCTGACCTTGCAGGCAACAATGAAGTCATCCTGCCAGTTCCAGCCTTCAGTATGAACACTAGTGGATCCCATGCTGGTAACAAGCTGGCCATGTAGGAGTTCATGATCTTCCCTGTTGGAGCAGCAAACTTTAAGGAGGCCATGCACATTGGAGCTGAGGTTTACCACAACCTGAAGAGTTTGATTAAGCAGAAATATGGATAGGATGCCACCATCATCAAGGATGAAGGTTCCTTTGTTCCTAACATCCTGAAGAATAAAGAAGCTCTGGACCTGCAAAGAATGCTATTGGTAAGGCTGGCTATACTGATAAGGTTGTAACTGGCATGGATGTTGCTGCCTCTGAATTCTTCCAATATGGGAAATATGACTTGGACTTCAAATCTCTTGATGATTCCAGCAGATATATCTCCCCTTCTCAACTTGGAGTCCTCTACAAGAGCTGCATCCAGGATTATCCAGTGGTATCTATTGAAGATGTCTTTGGCCAGGATGACCGGGAAGCTTGGAAGAATTTCACTGCTACTGCAAACATCCAGGTAGTAGGAGATGATCTCCCAGTGACCAATCCCAAGTGCACTGAAAAGACTGTAAACAAGAAGGCCTGCAACTGCCTCCTACTCAAAGTGAACCAGATTGGCTCTGTGACTGATCTCTCCAGGCGTGCAAGCTGGCCCAGTCCAATGAGTGAGGAGTAATGGTTTCCCCTCATTCTGGTGAGACTGAAGATACCTTCATTGCAGACCTGGTGGTGGGTCTCTGTACTGGGCAGATCAAGACTGGTGTCCCCTGCCAATCTGAGCATCTGGTCAAGTATAACCAGCTTCTCAGAATTGAGGAAGAGCTGGGCAGCAAGGCTAAATTTGCTGAAAGAAACTTCAGAAATCCTCAGGCTAAGTAAGCTCTGTGGCCAGAAGGCCTGAGAGCTTGCAGGCACCAGTCACCTCTGTAGAAGTCTGCTCCTGTGCTAAGAATGGGCAGCACCAAGTATTAGACCAGTCTTGTTTTGGGGGCATGGGCCTCTACTGTTTAACTTCCCTCTCCCTTCCACCTTTCTGTGATGTTCTCACTGCTTGCTTAGAACTATCTTACACCAGACATTACCTCAGAAGACCCTTTATCATTTTGTGACTGGGATAGAATGACCTGTTCTCACCCCCCAAACCCAAACCTTGGTGTTGATATGTGGAGCCATGTATTTGTGTGCAGCCCCAATGAGCCCACAGGCCAGATCCTTAGTGGCTTCTATGTACAGAATAAAAGTATTCAGTAACCCACTGAAAAAAAAATCTTATTTTATTTGACCAGAACCCAATAAAAATTACAAGTACCCCCCAAAATTCCTATTATTCTCATTCTGCTCCTCCATCTCTCTGACTGTATGCATTTATGTGACATTGGTGCACCACGTTACGTGTTCTAAGATTAAAGAACTGAAGATGGTGCTCTAGAATCCTGAAGTCCTTCTCTTTAGTTTGGCTCCATCTGAAGTGACAGCTGAACTGACCTTAGCCAAAACAGTGAATCCCAGAATTGTCATATCTCAGACCAGTGAGGGACTTCAGAGATCATTTGTGCTCATACCCTTATTTGACAGATGAGGGAATTCCCATCCAGAGAGATTAACTGACTTGCCCAAGGAGATACAAGTTAGTGACACAATCAGTAACAGAGCCCAGTTTTCTTGCTTCCTAGCCCCATGCTTTTGCTTTCTTTCTTTGGAGGGAGGAGTGGCAATTGGGGTTAAGTAACTTGCCCAAGGTCACACTGCTAGGAAGTGTCAAGTGTCTGAGGCCTGATTGAACTCATGTACTCCTGACTCCACAGTTGGTGTTCTATTCACTGCGCCACCTTGCTGTCCTCATGCTTTTCCTTCTACATCATATAAAGGTATCAAAAACAGATATTTATTGAGCCCTATAAGGCTTGAAAATGATGAAAAAGGTTCATTGCTCTCCTTGCAATTGAAGGAGAGAAGTGATCATAATAGCCATGCTGAAGCACCTTGTAACATGCTTCAACATCCAATGACAGCACATTCATGGTTAGCTAGTCAATCTCATGCTGGTGAAATGTGTTTATCCAAACCAAAGATAAGTCTCTGCTAGTTAGAATTTCAGATCAGGTAAGAGTGGGAGCATCATGGTGACCAACTGAGCTTAAGCTCTAAGTTATCCAGGACATAGCCTACTATATTTGTCAAGGGCTAATAAGGAAATCCTAGGCAATACAGGATTTCATCTACTTCGGCTTTAAGTAGTTCAGAGAAGAGTTGCAAAGTGTCCTGACAAGGATTCTGGACTCAACATAAGAAGGCCTAGATTTAAATCTTGGCCTTGTGAGAGATTTTCTAAGTGACCTTGGACAAATAATTTCACTTTTCTGGGTCTCAGACTCCCTATCTGTAAAACTAAGGGATTGACACTAGGTAATTTCTGATGCTTCTTTTAGCTCTGAACCCTGTGGTTCAGCTGGAGTTTTGCAGCGTATTTTTTAAGTGAAGTGTGACTGTGTTTTTGTGAAATAACTGATCATTTATTCTTTAGAGATGGGTAAGCCAGAGTGAGAAGGCTAGTGTCCATATCTTTCTCTAGGAATTTTGACATGTTCCATTCTAACCTAGATCAATTTGTCCCTCCCCGGGCTTTCTGGTAGCCTCTCCCTTCCCTGCCTGCCCTACTCACAAGGATAACCTTGTTAGCATAGACACTATATAAGCTTAACCCTATAGTAGCTCTGAACTCCCAAGCTCAAGAGATTCACAGCCTCAGCCTCCCCAGCAGCAGGGATTATAAGCATACACAACCACTCTGCATCAATCTTTCATTCTTTAAATTTGCTGGAGAATATTATTTTGGAATCTAATTTCTCTCCTAAATCTAAATTATAATACTCAGCTACCCCCCCTGTAGAGGTAGAAAAGTCCAACTCTTAAAATGAGGTCAAAATGCAAAAAGTACCAAACTTTAAACAGAAATGTTATTTGTTCCACCCTAAATAGGGATAGGGAACATCTTGGAAAAGAAAACAATTTCTTATAAAACCCCATTCCCAACTTTTTTCTGCTAATATTTGTGTATTATCATTTTGAGCCCTACCCCCTTTACTTAAATGTGCACATTTGACTACAACTTGCACGAGTTGGACTTTCTTAATATTTACTTTTTATACATACCTAATACCTAGGAACCCCTGATGGACTGACAAGGGCTAAAGTACAGTATCTACTTCTCTGTTAAGTGGGCCTTCTGCTCTGGTTCTAGACAAGAGATCCAATAGGATTATGTTCTAGGGGAGTCTAGGCCTCCCTGACATTCTAGGAACAAATTATTCAAAGTTTAGGTTTAGGGCCACATCTATGGCTTCCCTAAAAGGGAAACTCAATCCATAACATGAATCAGGTATTGAACAATTAATTTCCTAAACTCAAAAGAAATGTACGAAAAAAACCCTCATAAGCACATTGACATTAAGACTTAAAACAGGATCCAGTAACTCAACATAATTATAGCTATACTTTCTCAGGAGGCTGATACTTAAACTTCAACAGAATATGCAATGTTGGGGATTGCTGATTAGGCATTTTACATTATCACCCTGGCTCTGTACTGGTAAATAGTGAAACAGCCAAGTTTAACCCAATCCTTTTGTCAGTGACCATCCTTTCCAATAAAGAAGCTTCTCCTCCAGTCAGCCAGCTCCACTCACTGGACCCAGGACCTCTGGAATTCAAATGTTCATCTCCAAGCCTAGACTTGTCCACCTCAAGGCTGATGTTGGACCATCTACTCATAAAAGGAAACCCGGGTTGGAAAAGGCAGCTGAAGTCCACCTAGTTGAGTCAGTGTTCCACGTTGTAGAAGATGAAGAGAAAACATATAATCCCTTCCTCTACTCCTCTATCAACAGTCTAAAAACAGACCATGCTATTTGCCAGACCAAAGAGATGAGGAAAAATGCAAACTGCAAACTTCCTCTTCTTTTAGGAGGCAAAGCTCTACAGCACCCTGCCACTGTCACTGGATGGAAAAGTACTGACCACATAGTGTTTGCCACATCACACCTTTCAGCAGGGTATTACCACACAGCCAGAAGCAGCCAGGAAGTTCATTATCTCTGACGTGTCCAATTGCCATGTCACACATGTAGTTGGCCAGAAGTAGGCAGAGAATATTTGCATGTGTTCTATACAACCTGTATTATGTATCATTCATTTAAGCAATGAATTTTACAAGAATTTACAAATTAGTAGTAGTATTACTAGTAGTGGTGGTGGTGATGGTAGTGGTAGTAGTAGTTAGTAGCAGCAGCAGCAATAGTTTAACAAGAAACTGGCCAATGAGTTTAGTCCTCGGTGGTGGTGGTGGTGATGGCAGTGATAGTAGTAGTCGTAATGTAGTGGGAATAGTGGTAGTGGTAGTAGTAGTAGTAATAGTTTAACAAGAGACTTGTCAACAAGCTTATTTCTGGGCGGAGCCAAGATGGCGAAGTAGAAAGACACACATACACATAGCTCCGAACCCACAAACCACAGAACGGCTAGAGGGGACCAACCCAGGGCGAATTCTGCACCCAGAGACCATGGAATATTGGAGCGAGGGAGATTTCTGTTCCAGAGAGACCTGCAAACCTCTTGCAGGGGGTCCTTCACGCCGTGGACTGGGCGCCGGGAAGAGGAGCAGAGGGCAGCCCTGCCGCGGCCACGACACCGTGAGGAAAAGATCCGAGAGGGCTACGGGGACGGGATCTCCAGCGGCCATGCGGGTCCCCCCACCCACAGAGGGACCTGCAAACCTCTCGCAAAAGGTCCGTCACGCTGCAGACGCGGAGCCCAGCCCGGACCTGTGGCGGCCGTGGCTCTGAGAGGCACAGATCTGAGAAGGCCCCAGAGACGGGATCTCCAGCGGAGGCACAAGCCCCCCCACCAACAGGTGACTGACGGGGGTAGGTGAGAGAGTCTCTTTGGCGGGTTGAGAGGGGAGTGGGGTGCCCCCATGGCTCGGGCCCCCCCAGGAGATAGAAGCTGAGAGGCGGCTACAGACAGGGGCTCCCCAAACGGGCGGGAGCCTGGATCCATTGTGGAAGGTCTGTGCATAAACCCCCTGAGGGAACTGAGCCAGAGAGGCGGCCCTGCCCCTGACCACCTGAACTCAATTCTCACACTGAATAGCAGCCCTGCCCCCGCCAAAAACCCTAAGGTGGGAAGCAGCATTTGAATCTCAGTCCCCAAACGCTGGCTGGGAGGACCAGGAGGCGAGGTGGGTGTGAGGAGAACATTCAGAGGTCAGGTCACTGGTTGGGGAGAATGCCCAGAAAAGGGAAAAGAAATAAAACTATTGAAGGGTATTTTCTCGGAGAAAAGACACTTCCTCCCTTCCTTTCTGATGGGGAGGAACAATGTTTGCCATCAGGCAAAGACACAGAAATCGAGGATCCTGTGTCCCAGCCCACCCAATGGGCTCGGGCCATGGAAGAGCTCAAGAGGAATTTTGAAAATCAAGTTAGAGAGATGGAGGAAAGACTGGGAAGGGAAATGAGAGGAATAAGGGAGAAGCATGAAAAATAGATCAGCTCCCTGCTAAAGGAGAACCAAAAAAATCTTGAAGAAATTGGCACCTTGAGAACTAGCCTAACTCAGCTGGCAAGGGAGGTGCAAGGGGCCAATGAGGAGAAGAATGCTTTCAAAAGCAGAATTAACCAAATGGAAAAGGAGATTCAAAAGCTCACTGAAGAAAATAGATCTTTCAAAACTGGAATGGTACAGATGGACGCTAAGGACTTTATGAGAAAGACAGATATCTCAGAACATACCACACAGATTCGAAAAATGGAAGATAATGTGAAATATCTTATTGGAAAAACAACTGACCTGGAAAATAGAATCAGAAGAGACAATGTAAAAATTCTGGGACTACCTGAAAACCATGATCAAAAGAAGAGCCTAGACATCATCTTCCATGAAATTATCAAGGAAAACTGCCCTGAGATTCTAGAACCAGAAGGCAAAATAAATATTCAAGGAATCCACAGAACACCGCATGAAAGAGATCCAAAAAGAGAAACTCCTAGGTACATTGTGGCCAAATTCCAGAGTTCCCAGGTCAAGGAGAAAATATTGCAAGCAGCTAGAAAGAAACAATTCAAGTATTGTGGAAATACAATCAGGATAGTACAAGATCTGGCACCCTCTACACTGAGGGATAGAAGGGAATGGAATAGGATATTCCAGAAGTCAAAGGAACTAGGACTGAAGCCAAGAATCACCTACCCAGCAAAACTGAGTATAATACTTCAGGAGAAAAAATGGTTTCAATGAAATAGAAGACTTTCAAATTTTCCTGATGAAAAGACCAGAGCTGAAAAGAAAATTTGACTTTCTAACACAAGAATGAAGAGAACCATAAAAAGGCGAACAGCAAAGAGAAATCATAAGGGACTTACTAAAGTTGAACTGTTTACATTCCTACATGGAAAGACAATATTTATAACTCTTGAAACATTTCAGTATCTGAGCACTGGGTGGGAGTACACACACACACATGCACACACGCACACATACATAGAGACAGAGTACACAGAGTGAATTGAAGAGGATGGGATCATATACTAAAAAAAAAAAAAAATGAAATCAAGCAGTGAGAGAGAAATATTGGGAGGAGAAAGGGAGAAGTTATATGGGGCAAATTATCTCTCATAAAAGAGGCAAGCAAAAGACTTATTAGTGGTTGGATAAAGAGGGGAGGCAAGAGAAAAACATGAGGTCTACTCTCATCACATTCCACTAAAGGAAAGAATATAATGCACACTCATTTTGATAGGAAAACCTATCTCATAATACAGGAGAGTGGGGGACAGGGGCACAAGCAGGAAGGGGGGGAGGATAGAGGGGAGGGCATGGGGAGGAGAATGCAATACAAGGTCGACACTCATGGGGAGGGAAAGGACCATAAGAAAACAGAAGTAATGGGGGACAGGATAGGATGGAGGGAAATATAGTTAGTCCTATACAACACAACTAGTATGGAAATCATTTGCAAAACTAAACAGATATGACCTATATTGAATTGCCTGTCTTCCAAGGGGAAGGGGTGGAGAGGGAGGGAGCTAAAGAAGTTGGAACTCAAAGTGTTAGGACCAAATGTAATGTTCTTACCACTGGGTAACAAGAAATACAGGTTAAGGGGTCAAGAAAGCTATCTGGCCCTACAGGACAAAAGAGAAGACGGAGACAAGGTCAGGGAGGGAGGATAGAGGAGAGAGCAGATAGGTCACAGGGGCAATTAGAAAGCTTGGGTCTGGGGGGGGGGGGGATAAAAGGGGAGAAAATTTGTAACCCAAAATTGTGTGAAAATAAATGTTAAAAGTTAAATTTAAAAAAAAAAAAAACAAGCTTATTTCTAAGTGGTAGTGGTAGTAGTAGTAGTAGTAGTAATGGTAATAGTAATGGTGTTGGTGGTGGCGGTGGTGGTTTAACAAGAGACTGGACAAAAAGCCCAGTCTTTATGAGCATGCACATTGTGTATTTGACTATTACAGTACCTATGTTCTTTAAAACATGCAGACATTCTGTTACTGGTTCTCATCCTTTAGATAAGTGGTAAAAGAGAAAGCTTCTTTGGCTATGTAACTGGTACTGGAGTATAATCAAAAGGCACTAGTATACTAGAGATTGAGTCTTTCAGTCTGACTGATGTGGTGGCCTTCTAGTAAGAGACAACGTTGAAAGGGGAAAAGCCTTTTGCCCTCACCATGCACAACCAATAGCCATATAGGCACTTACCTCTTTTTGCTTATTTTTCGTGCTTTTAGGGGAAGGAGATTGGAGGTTCAAACTTTGCAGATTTCAAAATGTTAAGATGGTGAGCCTCTAAGAGGTACAGGAATAGAATCCATGTCTGGGTCTGTAACCAGACAGTATATCTTCAATGATCCATGAAATAAGAATCAACCTTTAGGACCCAGCCCACCTAGTGAGTGAGACAACTCATTCAGCAGTGGTACTAAACTTGGTGAGACCATTGCTGTACAGAAAGTTAAATCTGATTTCACTCTCCACAGAGACAGAGGTGGTATAGAGGAGAATGTGCCCCAGGTATTGGGAAGGAAATGTCTATACTTCTTTCTACATCTCTGAAGTAAATATCCCTTTGTAAAAGCTGGAGTTTATTTGTTTGATAGGGAATTAATCATTGGCAGCAAAGGGGCAGGGAAAGTGGGTAGAATATACTGGAAAGTGCCTTGAGCTGATAGCAGCAAAGAAAGACACTTGCAACCTCTCAGGAGTACCTCTAGAAACCTAAAGGAGAAATATAGCCAGTCTTGCCCTGAGAGAATAAAGTCAGAGCGCTCCCTATATTATTATTTAGTATAAGAGCTCTGGTCTTGATTTTATCATTATTGCGCTGTACAAATATCTATTTTTCTGAGTCTACCTCAGTTTCCTAATTTGTCACATAAGACCAATATCTTTCCTGACCTGCCTTTCTTATTTACTTTATATCTCTGTTATAAGTCTCTAATTAGAAAATATGTGAAAGTTCCTTGATATATAAAGGAGGGTTCTTCAAATGCAAGCTGTTATTATTATCAGTGCCCAACCCAGCACTCAGCACATGGAAGGACTTTATGAATACTTGTTGAGTGACTGATAATTATTGGGTCAGACAAGCACTCCAGGGAGCCCTATAAGGGCGTACATCAGTACAAAGTGTTATAAAACATGCCCATGCTGCTTTCCCCCACCAATGACACTAGTATCATATTTCCATTCCTGTGAGATTCTGAAATGAACCTTCACATGGTTTTGAATTGAATATAATGTTAAAACACATGATCAATTTATTTGCCTGGGTAACGAGCCAGAATGGGTATGATTAAGTCAGAGTAAAATAAGATGGCAGCTGAAGAGTGGGTGGAAGGTTATTCTGACTTAACTGGCAGCCCTTTGACTAGCTGACAGAGTAGCATGCTTACCATATGCAGAGGAGCATGTCAATACAGATATGTATAGAGTGAAGGGTGGGAGCAGCCAAGATTGTTGAGAATCTCATGGTGGGAATTCAGAGAATAAGAAGTACCCTGCTCCAAAAGTTCTTTCTGACTCTTGAAAAGATATGTATTTTTAAGTTCTCAATTCCGAATCTTATATTAGGCGTTTAATAATACATTTGCTGAATCTGAATTTGAACCTAAATTTCTTTTGATTGTATATGTTTTCTATTACCATGTGCTTCTATGATTTCACACTTCTTAATTATTCTAACTTCATATGCTTTTAAAAATTGAACCTGATGTCTGTATTAGCTTACCAGATAATCTGTTGAATACTTGATATAAAGTAGAACTGGAGGAAAATAGCAAAAAGAAGACAATCTGCCTCTTTCGGAATGAGGTTTGGATAGTCCTTGTATCCACCAGAACATCTGGCCAGCTGGGACTGGATATTTGTTTCTAAAATCTTTTTATCTTTAAGAAACTAGACATAGAAAGGAGTGAAGCAAAATGAAGGCACCAGGCTGTTTCTAATACCTGTAGGCTAACACAGATGCTATAAAAAGATAGTGTAGGCCTTGAAGTCAGGAAGATCTAAATTTAAATCCTGCCTCAGATACCTCCTGAGCCAGGGGTGGAGAACCTGTGGCCTCAACACCACATGGCGTGACCTTCAAGTGCCATCCTTTTACCAGATCTAGACCTCGCCAAACAACTCCCCTTAATAAAAGGATTTGTTCTGTAAAACTTGGACTCAGTTAAATGGTCTCTCCCCAAATCCTAGAAAGGCACAGATTCCCCAATCATGGCCTGGGCAAACCAGTTAATCTCTCTCGACCTCAGTTTCTTCATCTGAAAAATGGGGATAATAATAGCACTTACCTCCCCAGGTTATGGCAAGGGATCAAATAAAATAATATTTGTGCTTTGCAATCCTTAAAGCCCTATATAAATGCTAGCTATTATTGTTATTACATGGCCTACAGATAATTAAGATTTCTTAGGAGCATTTTCTGTCTTAAGTAGAGCAAAGTCAGGTGATGTGAAAAAAAGTGGTGGGAGTCAGGAGATTTCAGTCCTGGTTTTTTCACTTAACTAGCCATATAACTTTGGGCAAATCCTTTATCTGTGGTCCGTGTGGGAGGAAGAGAATAATATTTGACCTACAACAATGTATTGGAAGCTTCTTTAAGGCCATAACTGTCTTCAAATTTTCTCTTATATGGTCAGTACAGCAGATAATGCCTGACCCCTAGTAAGTGCATACTAATGTTTGTTGAATTGATCTGATTCACAACCTTATCCGTGAGTGTCCCAACACCAGCCGCTTATTAGCTGTGTAACTTTGGGTAAATCACTTAATCTCTGCCTCAGTTTCATCATCTGTAAAATGAGGACAATAATAGTACCTACCTCCCAGGACTGTTGTGAGGATCAACTGAAATAACATTTATAGCACCTAGCGGTAGTAGGTATTATAAAAATGTTAGCTATTGCCATTCTTGTTATTAGATGTTAAAATGCTCTAATAAAAAGACTTATAACCTATCAGGTGTTACTAATGATCCATCAATTGAGAATCACTCATTTTTACCTCCTTACTCATATGCATTTTAAACTCAGTCAATTCCCACTAGAATTTGAACTTCTTATTTCATTAGTCTTGGTTTTATGAAAGGGTAGCCTCTTATTAGAAATTGGAAATGAAGGGGGGGATCATTAATTCCTAACAAGTTGTTTGTATGCAGGCCACTTAAAATCAGAGACTTAATATGTCAACAGAGGCTTAATGAACTCAAGGCTGAAGCCCATTGTACAACTAAAAAAAGAGGGGGTTAGAAAAAAAGCCTTTTTAGAATCTCCTCCAGCTGAAGCTTTTGGAGGGGTGCTGATTGCCAGCAGGAGTAAGAGCCATTTAACTGGATGTGATGACATCAGCTTGAGTCACACTGGAATGCAAAACAGGTGAGATCATTTTAAGCTAATCAATTGGGTGGATGAAGAAAGATACCATTCACTATTTATTATCTCAATCCTCAATAAAAAGGACTGGCTTTAGTAAGGAGAGGCTGAGGGCATAAAAGAAAGTTGAAACCAAATGAGACTGGAATTTGGACAAAAAGGTCTTACTGGTGAACAATCTGTCTCCTTCACATGCTGGCCTAAGGGCAGTTTTTCTAGGGGTCATCTTGAGGGACCAAATAAAACAAAGCTTCCAGTTTCAGATTAAGGGAATTTGCCTATAAATGTGGCTCTACTCTGAGTTGCTAATGCTGGTCTAGGGCCTGGGAATGTTTTTTGAGTGACAAGAAAATTCTGTCAAAAGGTACTAAATTTTTTGCACTAGGGACAAATGCCTAGTCAGTTAGCAGTAAGAATAGAGTAAGACTATTTTCTTATGTGCTTAAGGAATCAGCCTCATTTATAATGAGACCACATGTCTATGAAGCTTCATTTGGTATCATTAAATATCTATGTTTATGGGGCTCAATGGCTTACCTAGACATATATTTTAATCTAGGTAAGTTGGTCCTAGGATTTTAATAAAAGCTGATACTTATGTACTGCTTAACAAAATGCTCCATATATACACACTCATTTTTGAACCCCAGAACAGTCATGAGATGGGTACTACAGGGTGTTATACTAGCCTCATTTTTATATAAAGAAGGTCAGTTCCAAGGAGGTTGCTTGTACACAACTAGTAGGTCCAACAGGTGAGATTAAAACCAGGTCTCTTAGTCCTTCACAGCAATACAAGGATCTAAAACATTTCCAAAGGACTCATGATACAAAATGCCATCCACATCCATAGAAAGAACTATGGAGTCAGAACACAAAATGAAGCAGACTATTTTCTCATTTGTTATATTTGGTTTTGTTTAGTTTCACTCGTGCTTTCTCCCATTTGTTTTAATTCTTCTATTGTTGGAGGGATAGATGGAAGAGCTGGTTCAAAATATGAATGAATTCACTTAGACCTTCTCTGTAGCCATTGGGAGCTTTATTGACACAAAAGCAGCAGGCCTGAGATTTAGCAAGGAGCTAAACAAAGGCAGTGATATAGAAAAAAGACTGGACTTATGTAGGATGATTTTAGGATTTTCTTATGGGAGTTGGAGATCTAGGGTGAGTCTAGCAAAATAAAGAAGTCTTGCAAAACAAAGGCGCAGGGTGAGGACGATGAATGTCACAAGATAAGGTAATCCTATTCCCCAAGAAAACGGGTTGGGACAGGGAATTTTACGTTCCGGGATAAAGGGAAGTTATGGTAAGGGCACCACAAAGTGGTAAGGGCTTCACAAAGTCAATCAATATTATTTTAACTCTTAGGGCACTGTTTCTATCCACGTCATTATGCAACATGACTAATGTGAAACTGTGTTTAAGTAGAATGCATGTGTAAAGCCCATATAAGATTGCATGCTATCTTGGGGAAGGAGGGGGACAAAATTTAAAACTTTTGGAAGTGATTGTTGAAAATTGAAAACAAATAAATAAATAAATTTGGAGGGATAAAAAATACATCTCACCTTTCTCCAAAACCTGTTCTCTTTCTACAATAAACTACACCACCTTGCATAAAAGGCAATCACCAGAATATTGTAAAGATCCAACTCCTAAGTTCTTTTTCTAGGACCACAAGATAGTTTCCTTTGGCCAACCTACATAAGGCTTTGATGAGTACTCAAAAAATACACATTAATGTTATAATTAGCCTAACTAGGAAAAAAATTGGTTGGGGGGAAAACCTATCTTATGCACTAATGCCATTCCCAAGTCCAACAGACATAATTTTAAAAATCTGTTTTACAGATTATCTATACTGTTTTTCCCACATGTAAATAATTGAGAGTTGACCATACTGGCATTCAAATATGCATTGTAAGAAGAACAATGAGATGGACAGAGTGAGAAGTATATGTAACGGGGATTTCTTTCTGTGTGTAAGAATACCTGAAACTGTTTGGCTCCCCCATCTCATCATCCTAGGTTATGTGGGAGGAAGCCACAGGTATAGCAGAGACAAACAGATGTAGACAGTTGAAAAGAAAAGGTGGGAAAAAAGACACAAACTTTTGAAAGATTAATAGGAATCTCTGAGCTGGGCAAGGAAAAGAAAAGCTAACCCTCCAATATATCTGTGTTCACAAACCCAGAAACTGCTTTTTTAAAAAGTAGTGAAAGCCTTCTTTTCTTGATTAAGATTTTATCTTGCTCTTCAGTAAACAAGACCATTTATTCTTGTGTATTCTCTGGTATACCATAAATCTGTGGAATTTCCTGGGTTACTATTTTATTGCTTGCTTGGAAATATGTCTTTAGTTTTTGTATGATCAGCATCGGATAGGAAGGAGCTAAACCATTTGAGAGTAAGCTAACTATTGCATTCGTACCCTGAGGCAGAACCATTTCCTATCCCCAGTAAGAGGTGTAATGTTAATGTGCTATTAATGGTGGGTGGGGGAAAGAGTTAAAGATCTTCCCCACCCATTAATAGACCTCAGATATCTTTTGTTAATTTCTAATGAGGCACAGGGTCATAAGGGTCTTGCCCCCCCAGCTCTGAAGTGTATATATATTGCTCTGAGGTAAGGTTTTAGTTTGCGGCTTATTTTTTGGAAGAAGGTTCATGTGCCAGATGAGACTCTGGATAGCTGCTGAGGAGCCCCCTCAGCTTTGAAAACCCAGATGTTGGTGCTTCTCTCTCTGGTAAAGATGTATGTATTGTTTATGGTCAGACAGTTGGAAGCCCTGTCTGTCGGTCTTTCTGTTTATAATTTCTGCTTATAATTTGTTTGTATTTTCTTTGAAGTTCAGGGTGCTGATTTTTTCCCCTGAACTAAGTGCTTGATTATATATACATGTGCTTGATTAAAGTAGATTGCTGACCTCTCAAAAGTTACTTTCCTTTTAGAAAAGCAGATCTAAGAACCTGTACAGCAGATCCTACTTACTGTATATGCTATACTGTATATGTCCTTGCTGTTACACCAAGGAAAATGGTTTTTATTAGGAATCCCCAAAAGAACAGCCATCTGATGCCTAGCTGATTGATATCATTCTAACACAATACCTCTCAGAGGTAGAAAAGTAGGAGAGTAGAAGAATGAGTCACAGCCCTCTTCCTATTTCACTTTCTTAGAGACTTGGAATGGAGCTTTCCAGATACCAGATCTTATCTCTCTAAATATATTCCTGCAACAAGGGCTCTGCCATGTGCCTGTAGCCAAGATATAAACTCTCACATGAACCAAGAAACAAGGATTCTACACAATTGCTCCTATGCAGATTGCTGGAGCCTTAACGACTTTGGGGAAGGAATAAATGTGATTTGGGAAGATTTTACAGGAAATCTATTACTCCAAGGATGGGGAAAAGAGGACAACAGATCAGTAAAGTCACCCTGTCTCATTCCAGTGTCATTCCTGACTCCTAGATAAACCTTATAGAACTAGAGGCCAGTGGGAAACAGGTTAAAGGAAAGGTTTTAGAGTAAAGATAACCTGGTGGCACTGTGATGAAGCTCAGAAATATTCTGTTGTCCACAGCAAGGCCCATGACCAAGAGGTTTTTTTATTTTTGCCTGAAAAAAGGGTTAGTAATTCCAATCAGGAGTAGTCATTGAGAAGCTACCAGGGCAGAATGCTAGAAAAGTGATGACTGACATTACATGTGGAGAAATGCCAACATTGGTTGGAAGATCTACTCTGCCTCCTGGGGCCTCTGAGACTACTGAAGACATGTTGGGGAGCAACATGCTAAGAGACTATGAAATACAAGGACTTCCACAAGTCCTAACTACCTACCTTGGAGGCACCTAGGTAGTACAGAAGGCCTGGGTCTGGAATCAAGAAGACTAGAATTCAAATCTAGCCTCCACTTACTACCTGTGTGACCTTGGGTCACTTAACTTCTATGTGCCTCAGTCTCCTTGATTGTAGAATAGGGATAATAATAGTACCCACATCAAAAGATTATTGTGAAGATCAAATAATATTTGTAAATTGCTTATCCCAGTACTATATAAACCCTTATTCCTTTTCCCCCTGTATTTTCCCTAACTATAAGTGACTAAGTCTATATGTAGTAAACTTTGATTACTGTGCACAGCAATCAAATCAATACTACCACTGCTCTTGGATACGGTGTGTTTTTAATTGTTTGCCATATAGATCAACTCACCATCACTGTTAACCCCTAGACCAGGGGTGGGGAACCTGGGCCTTGAGGCCACATGTGGCCCTCTAGGTCCTCAAGGGCAGCCCTTTGACTGAATCTGAACTTCACAGAACAAATCCCATTAATAAAAGGAATTTTTCTGTAAAACTTAAGTCTAGATTAGGGCCTAGACTCATTTCCCTTCCCACCATGTCCCTCTAGTCTCCCTCTAGTAGAACTTAAGTGTCTTAAGAGCAGGAAGCATTCCATTTTATGTTTCTATCCTTAGTGTTTAGTAAGTAAAATAAATGCTTTTCTGTGGTGATTTATTCATTCATAGTTCTCCTGCTTGACACATAGTAAGCACTTAATAAATACATTGTTAACTGACTGGTCATCTCTACCAGGTTATCTCACATATCTGGGGAATGGTTTTTATTTTCATTCCTTAATTTTTATTTTTTTATCATTATTAGCTATTGACCTTAAACATGCCACCACCACCCAACCTTGCTGGGCCTCGGATGTCTCATCTGTATGATGGAGATAGCTCTACTTTGCCTGCCTAAAAGTAGAGGATTAGAACAGGTAACATTGCCAGGCAAAGTGGTACAATTTAAAGCATTTAGGATTTAGTGTCAGAGGACCTAGGACTCTGATTTCTTGGTTCAAATTCTACTTCAAATCCAAGGTTATTGATATGACCTTGGGCAAGTCACTTATTCTGTCATTCTTAAAATGAGAGGTTGTAGTAAAAGGTTTTGCAAGACCTTACCAGGTCTAAGTCTATGATCTAAGACCTTTTCAGTTTGAAGCTTTTTAAGCTACTGATAATATAAAAATACACACACACACACACACATATACATATACAGTATATCCTTTTAATTGTGTGGTACTGATAAGTCCCAACAGCAAAAACAAGAACAATAATGCTACATTACAGAGGTGATGATGCTGTCTCAGTGCAATGTCAACTGGACATAAAACCCATTTCAGACTATGTGAGAGTATATTCCTTAAAGGAATGCAGACTTGGAGCTATAGATATGGACATAGACACAGATAGACATAGATACAGATATGGTACAAGAGAGAGGAAGATGGGTCCATGTGTCACAATAAATAACACCCCCCCCTTTGACTTTTCGCTGCCATATACACAAAAGGCAGGAGGACAAAGCAGCAAAATGAACTGAGGCTGTTACTAGCATCCTCCTAGTGTTTGCTAAAGAGGGAAGTTAGGAGGCAGCTTGTTACTTATGTCCAAGGTGAAAGGAGAGAGAATGCATAAAAAATCATCCCTGGCATAAGGCCACATAATCACTTTTGACCTTTTTAACACTTGTAGCATAAAAATCAACAGACCAACGATTTTAGAAACTTCTTGAACTAAAACAGGATGCAAAGACGGGGAAGAACCCCTCTTTTCCTGAGGTGATTAGACTAGTCTTATTTCACAGCTTTCAAATCTCGGTTATAAATAAGGAAAATGGGCCTGAGGTAACAAATACCTTGGCCAAGAATAAAGTTGGTGAATTAGTTATGAAACCTAAAACATGTATGCTACCCAGAAAGAACACATGCCAAAGAATTGTACCATTGTATGTATAACCCGGTCCTGGCTGCACATCAATACAACTTCTCCAGAGTGTCTCTGACCTCCCTCCCTGTTAATTATGGTTTCACTACCAAAGAATAGATTAGAGGGAGTCTCTATGGCAGACACAAGGAGGCAGTATTGCCTAATGGTCTGCTCTCAAACCCACAATTCAGGTATTTTTCCTTTTTTCATCTCAGCCTTACCTGCTAAGTAACTTAAAAGAATTTACCAACTCCATGTGTCCTTTTTTCTTGGCTTTACACAATTGAGGAAGATAAGTTTTTGCTTACTTGAAGTAAACAAAAAGCAAGACTTACCTGGATATATTACCCATTCAGGATAAGCTTTCTGAAAGAAAATGGCAAAGACCCTTTTAAAGATTCAGGATTATCAACCTAAAAACCTGAAGATCAAATTCTGGCTTCAGTATGCAGGAAGAGAAATCACATCAAGGCCCTGCTATGCTGGAACTGTGAACTGCCTTGGCCACATGTGTTGTCTGCATATTTACTTCTCTACTTGTGTTCTCTTGTGTTTACTTTTCCTATCGACACTGTGTGTATTCCTCAGGGAGTGTGTGTTTGTGTGTTCCCAGACTTTGGGGGATTGGGGTATTCCATTCATGTTATACCTTCTTTATGGGTTATGCATTAATCACAATCTCACAGTATTGCAGGTTTTAGATGTTTTTTCTTAAACCCCCAAACTGGATTTGATAAGCATGATGCAAAATGGAGCCTGAGGCACTAATGTTGACCTGGTAAGGGGAAAATGCATAGGTGACACTAGATTTCTTTGGTCTGGGGCTTTTGCATTCCCCATATAGTTACTACAGAGTAAGAAATCAGTAATGAGACCCCTGTGTATAAGGGTCATTGGCTACACTCCAAGAAAACTGAAAATTCTTTCATTCAAAAAATATTTGAGTGCCTTTTATGAGCATAAAGGGAGTACAAGTTGGGAAGTGGAGGCAAATGCAAAGACATGTAAGATGTGGTTAAAGGCTCTCTAACAGTTAATCTAAGAGGAAAAATTCAAATCAATTTAACAGATATCTATTGACTACCTACTAGAAGCAAAATACTATTCAAAGCACTTTATGTTAAGTGCCTTTTAAGCAGTATAGACATTAAGTGGCAAAGGCAGTTAGAAAAGAGAAAAATTGTTTCCAGCTGGGCGTGGTTAGTGAAGGCTTCATGTAGGTCAAAGGAAAGTCCTGGATATCCCAGTAAAACTTTTGATAAAATCTTTCAAACCATCCTTGGTATGAAGGATATAGACTAGTTAGGTGTATTCAGAGCTTAGTGAATAAGTAAGTCAATAATGAGATATTGACAAAATGGAAGGAGGTTTCTAGTAGAATTCCTCAGAGACCTATCCTTTGCCATCTACCATTCAACTGTTCCATCAATCACTTTGATAAAGACATATATGACATCTTTATCAAATTTTTGTATGACAAAAATCTTGCAGGGATAGCTAACCCACTGGATGGCAGTTAATATCCAAAAAGGTCTCAATAGGCTAGATAAAGGACTTATTAGAAAAATATGAAATTTAACAGAGAAGTTATGCCCTCAATTCTGCCTCAGATACTTACTGCTCACAAGACCCTGGGCAAGTCACTTAAGTTCTGTCTGTGTCAGTTTCCTCAAATATAAAATGGGTATAATAATAACACCTGCTAGGGTTCTTGTGAGGATCAAATGAGATAATATTTGTAAAGTACTTCACACAGTGTTTGATACATAGAAGGCATTTAATAATAAACGCTTGTTCCCTTCCCTCTTCCCCCTAATATCCTTTCTCTGCTCATGGTAACTAACACTGCTCTTTTAGGGCAAAGCATTTCTGCTGGTTAAGTTGTTCCAGTAAGTTCCCTGAACTTGCTTTTCTCCACAACTCAATGCAGCTCTGCCTAGGCAAATCTCAGATTGGATTTAGGAATGGCTCTTTTGTATTTATTATTTCCTGATTTTAGGCAAATGATTATCTATCCATGACAGGAAGGGAGAATGTAATAACAAGAACCCCAGCATACACAGGAGGGAAAGGCAACTTTTGAGGGGTCAACAATCACTTTAATGAAGCACATAAATCATTCACAGGGGAAAAAGTCAGCTCCCTGAACTTCAGAGAAAATGCAAACAGAGAAATAAAGATCAACAGACAGGGCTTCCAACTATCTGACCGTACATACATCACAGATCAACAGGCAGATTCAACTGTCTGATCATACATATATAGTTACCAGAGAGAGAAGCACCAATGTCTGGATTTTCAAAGCCAGGAGGCTACTTAGCAGCTGCCCAGAATCTCCTCTGGCCAAACAAACACTTCCAATAAGTAGGTCCCCAAAGTAAAACCTTACCTCAGAGTATATATACATTTTTCACAGCCAGAGAGCATCACAACCCTTGAGAACCAATGCCTCATTAGAAATTAACAAAAGGTGTGGACCTTCCCAACAAAAAAAATCTCCCCTAATCCGACTTCCCTTAATGGGGCAGGCTCATTAATGAGTGGGGAAGATCTTTAACTCTCATTAGCATCATACCAATTATAACAAAATACAATTATTTAATTTTTTTAAAAGCTCATAGGCCTCAGGTTAAAAACCTCTAAGCAAGTAGGAACCTCTCTTTGACTGGGACTGTATTTTTTGAAAATCTTTGCCAAGCTTATTACTCACCTGATATTATCACAGGTTTTATGTGTGTGTGTGTACATATATACATATTATGTATATACACACATAAAACCTACATATGATACAAAACCCTTGTATATAGATAACCTATATATGTACATATATATGTGTGTATATATGCATATTATATATTTTGTCACTCTTATTATATCTTCCAAGGAGTTTTACATAATTTTCCTTTTCCCTCCAGGGCCTACATGACTGTTCTGCTTTGTCTAAATGATTAGAGTTGTAGAGGATGTGCAGATTCCCTTTCTGCCTTTGACCCTCTACATAACTTGGCACTTGGAGATAATGGGGATATTTCTCTTATTGGTCTTTTAGTAGAAAGAAGTGATGGCTCAGGCTCACTTTCCTTACAGCTATGAATCATGTCAGAATTAAATCAAGTTGCTTCTCACAAATGGTGATAAAGGGACAGTTTTCTCTACTCCCTCCCCTCCCTTCTTCTCCTAGCCTTGCAGCAGTCAGCACAGGGTAGGTAATGCACACATCCTGCCTTGGTACACTGAGGCTGGATTGGGGAATGGCTCTCTTGTGTCTATTCTTTCCTGATCTTAGGCAAATGATTATGTATCCTGAAATGGACACGTCCAAGTTTGGAGGCAAACTCTGTGAGTTGGAGAGGTTCAGGGGTCCTGGGTCTTTTTGGTTAGAGCTGATTGGTGGTCCTGGAAGGATACCCTGGCAACTACTTCAGTGCTCTAGGAGAAGAGAATTAGTCCAAGACTGGCCCACTTTACCAGATAATATGGACCAGGGTTTGTCTGGAGAATGCAGAGCTGAAGTGAAATGTAAGTTGTTTAATCAGGAATCCTATAAACTGCTTTCTATTTTGATGAGGTTTAAGTGCCAGTCTCTGGAGAGACTGTAACAGAAGTTATAAATTTAGTAACTTGATCCTGCTTTGTCATTCTGTCAATCAATGTTATGAGTCTCTTGTAGCATTTCTTTTATGTATACGAAATAAATATCTGCCCCATATCTGATTTATATTATACATTGAGTACTTTTTGCTTCCTCCTTTGGGGAGATTCAAGATATCAGTCACAAAATAAGTTTTAAATAATTAGTCTCTGGGGGCAGGGGCTTAATGAGACTGAACAGGAGAAAAAGAAGTCTAGCCCCCTTCTCACTACAATCTGGGTTCTCCCAGGACTGAACTCCATCTAGACTGTGTAAATGGGTCCAGAGTAAAGCATCCCCTTAGTAAAGAAGCAAGTGGGTACAGTGCCCTAACCCCAGGGGCTCAGCTGCAGTTTCTCAGTATTAGACCTATATCCCTTATTTCTCCAGCCCAGCTGCCCATAACTTCCTACTCAATTAAGTTGAGTCACTCACCCTCCCCTGCCTAGCTCTAGACCTCCCAAGGCCCTCAAGCCTAGGTCTACTCAAATGCTTCCGCTCACCTCTAGTGTTAGCCTAGCAAAACTCCTGGGATCTTTACCCAGGCTCTGCTGGGCAGCCACACATACCCCCTCCATGGTTGCCTCTATTGCTCCACTCTGACTCATGTGGCCATTCAGCATTTCTGCAAGACTTAGCTCCACTAAGCTAAACTCTACACCCCACCCCTCTTGTGTCCAAGTATGACATGTCATGTGTCTATGGCAGTACTATGGAATAGAATGTTCCCACATCCTGTGCTCAGCTCCAGCTTCTCTATTGGTCTTGTCTCTTTTCTCCTGTTACCTATTTTTAATACTATTTCTATGCATATCTGGCTAATACTTTGCCTTTGGAAACAATTATATTAGGTAGGAATTTAAGTTTTATACAAACTATCCTTTCACATACTTTCCTTGCAAGCTTCACTAACATCACAGTTTTATAAACTAGTACCATAGAAACCTTGCACCTCCACCCTTGGGTTTCCTGGCTCTGTCTGATATGTGGGGTTGGACTTATCTTGTGGGAGACCAGGCCACCACAATACCACTTCCTGGCTGTGTCCACACCAAGCATTCTGTCCTGTAGCCATCAACCTTATTTCCTTACTACTTGAACTTTGGACTCTATCCTTGGGTCTCCCAGCTCTGGTGAGCTTTCCTATTATTAGCAGTTTCAGTTTTCCCCTGCAACTCTTCTTTATGTGTCTGTCTCCATTAAAATATAAGCTCTTTGAGGGCAGGGACTCTTTTTTTTTTTTCATATCACAATGCTGAGTGCATTAAGTGCTCAATAAAGGTTATGTCGATCTATCTGTCTATCTATCTATCTATCTATCTATCTATCTATCTATCTATCTATCTACCTACCTACCTACCTACCTACCTATAAGTAAGAAAAACCTAGAGCTTGTTAGGAAACAGAAACTGAAAAGTGGAAAAAGAAGGAAACCTAGATTCTCCTAATTTAGATTACTTCTTCCCAGTAATATTATAAGAAGAACAATGACAACTTGCTCTCCATTTCCAACAAAGTGAGAAAACAAGAAACAAAGGGCTTTAAATGCTGGGTAACAAACAGTAGAGGGAGGTAGAAATGGGCATTTGAGGATAATTATATCCTGTCCCATATGGTCAGAGACTCTGAGTTTCAAGGGGTCCTCCATCACACCTGCCAACTATGAACTGCCCAATAAGAACATGGGCTGAAGTTGCTTAGTTTCCTGCTGTCTTTCAAACTTTCACTACCATGCCTTTCAGAAACCTTTTCATCCTGGAAGTTCACTCTAGTCCTGGAATTTATATATTGAGAATATACTCAGTGTGGATGCCCACAATTGGGGAATGGCTATTGTGGTATATGATTGTGATGGAATACTATTGTGCTGTGAGAAATGACAAAATGGATAGTTAAGGGAAATCTAGGATGACATGAAATGGTGCAAAGTGAAGTGAACAGTACCAGGAGAATTCTATACACAAAAATGGTATTACTGTAATGATAATCAACTGTGAAAGACAACTACTCTGATCAGTACAATAGTCCATGACTATTCCAAAGAACTAAAGATGAAAAATGCTGTCCACCTCCAGAGAAAAAACCAATAAACTGAGTACAAGATGAAGTCTATTTTTTTCACTTTCATTTTTCTTACTTTTTAAATTTTTATAGCATGGTTAATATGGAAATATGTTTTGTATGTCTTCATATTTATATTGTTCGTCTCATTCATATTCCTCACCTTCTGAAGGGGGGGGCACTGTACAGAGGGAGAGAATTTGGAACTCAAATTTTTAAAAATGAAAGTTAGAAAAAAATAACAGAAAATAGTTACAGCCCCTGTGACCTCTCCTTCAGACTGGATAGATCCTCTCAGAACCTCCATGTAAGGAGGAGCTCAGGCCAATTATTTCTTTATTCTTCTAAAAGCTGCTTTTTAGAGATCCCCTTAGCTACTTCTTACATGTTGTTTTATCCCATTAAAAAGAGAGCTCCTTGAGGGCTGAGACTGTTTTTCTTTCAGCTTGCATTTGTATTTCCATCACATATCATAGTGCCTGGCATATAGCAAACACTCAACAAATATTGGCTGACTTGTTAACAGAACCATGTAACTAATAGTTTTTGATAGCAAAGATAGAGAGACTAATCTATAGTGAAGAAGTCAGACAAAACAATCTGAAAAGAGCAGACTCTGGCCTTTTATAAAGAAGCATGGAATTTGCTTCTCCATCTACCTCATTTTTCCATGAAGAGTGCTGCAGACTTTTCTCTTTGCTTTCCAAATGGTAGCAGCTGGGTTAAGTTCAATTGCAGAAGGTTAGATTAGCAAAAACCTGGCATATAAAATCACAGTGACTTTGCCTTTCATTTCCTGGTAGACTGGTTTTGCAAAGGTAGGGCTGACCTAATATATACATGGATTAGATATTTACCTCTATAGCATGATTTTAAGTCTCCTTTATCTTCCATACAGAGACATAACTTGGTACCCATAGCAGGTATGGTAATTGCTTCTGGGGCAAGCAGCATTAAGCAAGTCCTTAATTGGGGAAGGGTTACCATCCATGGGGAGATAATGCTAACACTAAAACTTTAGTTTGAGGTAGTAAAGTGATGGGAGTGGAGAATAGGGAAGGATGAAGGAGGAACTCTAGCCCACCATCTGTCATCTTCCTAGATTAATGAATTATTCTTGGTAGCTAGATGCTAGGCTCTGTTGTGTCTTTGCTGCTGAAGGGCTGTAACTTTTGTCAATGCCCTCTAAATTTGGGACCCTGGGGCAAAGTCCTGGTTGATCCACCCTACTTGTAGCCATATGTCTTTCCAAAAATGTCTTCCTCATTAAAATTCTACAATATAGTATAATAAAAGAACTGTTGATGGAGCATCAAACTAGATCGTTGTGCTGGCTTAGTCACTAACTGGTTCTGGACCCAGGACAAAGTAAATAAAATTCACCAAATATTTGTTAGGTTCCTGCCACCTTTTGGGACTGTCCTTTGTCTCTTTTTGTATCCCCAGCACATAGTAGGTGCTTAATAAATGTTTATCGATTAATTGATTATGAGGCACTATGCTAGGTGCTGGAGAAGATATAAAATAGTCTTTGCTCTCTGACCTCTTACAATCTAATGGGGGGGGGAGGCAGGTGTGGTGTGCTGGAGGAAGACATACATAAATACCTAAAACATGAGGCAAAAGGTGACCAGTACAAAGGAGAAATTTAGATAACATACACTATGAGGGATAAAAGAGAATATACAATTTCTTTTTTTTTTTTATGAAGAGCTTATGATCTTTTTGGAGAGACTCCAAAATGAATTAAACATTCAGGGAACATATGTGTAATACTTGCAAAGGGGGAACTCCTACCAACGCTGGATGAGATCCTCTCTGCAACTTAGCATCATAAAAGGGCTGCCAGGAGCACAAAAAGGCACAGTGGCTAAAAGCTGTAGGGAACCTGAAATCAGGAAGATCTGAGTTCACATCCCGCCTCAGACACTTCCTAGTTGTGTGATGATGGGCAAGTCACTTAACCACTTTTAGCCCATTTTCTCATCTATAAAATGGAGACAGTAACAGCACCTTGCTTCCAGAGTTGTTGTAAAGATCAAATGAGATAATATATGTATAGCACTTTGCGAACCTTAAAGAAATTACATAAATATAACTAATATAATCATAATAATCAATGGCTGAATTTGAACTCTGGTTCAAATTTTTGGACTTGTAGGCAGATCTTTATCCTCTATCTCATGCTATACTTTCCTATGCCAAAGAATTCACAAGTCTAATCCTTCCCTTATTTTTAATACACAAGCGTACATGAAATGCAATCTAATAAAGCAAGGAAAACTTTAATTAACAATGAATCTAGTAACTATAGTACTGTCCCCCTAGGTACAGTTTATATTTCTTAATTCTAATCCACAATGGTACTTCCTTTTCCAATTTCTAGTTGACATTCTTTTGATATATATTTTGGGCTACTGTCTAAGTACCTTTGAAAACAGTTTAGTGCTCTACATAAGCGGAATATAGTCCCAGATTTCCTATACTAATCAATTATTTATTCCTTACAAATGTTAAGACCAAAAAAAAAAAAAAGACATATTTCTTTTTGACAGGTGGTCTGAGGAGACTAGCAGAAAACAAACAAAAAACATTTAGTGTCTAGATTGAATAAAATGGGTAAATTTGATCTTCCCATTTCAGTTTTATTTCATTTAAAGGACTGCTTCTTTATCACCAGGGGTTGTAAATGAATTCATAACTGTTACTCTTTTCCATTCCTCCAGAAGTCAGTCATCAGGGTCTATTACCAGGCTTATTATCATATTGGGTGTTTATGTCACACTACAACAGAGGACAGAAAAGCAAGAAATGAGTAGCAATGTATACTGATGCTCTTTGAAATGGGTCAGGAGGCAGGACGATGGAGTTTGACCTTTAGAGTAACCACTGGTTCTAGTACAATCTTCACGTGAATCACTTTTCTCTATCACTTATATACAGTCAAAAAGGCATGGTCCAAAATGGACCTTGGGAGGTCATAAAGGAAACATAAGAGCATATCCTAAGGGGGAGTGTGTGAGTGCGTGTGTGTATGTGATCTTAACATTTATAAGTATATATACAATGTATATATAAATATATATGTAAAATTTTAAATAAGCAAAAAAAATACAATCTTTACAGAGAGATTTCCATCTTCATCTGTACCTCTGCCTTGATCTTCTGTCAGCTGAAGAATAAGATTTATTATGAAAGGTCATGATTGGGAGCTAGCTTTCTGGGACCAGGCTAAGGACTATGAATATCTGGGGAAATGATTCACTGCATAGCCTTCAAAACACTGATTCCAGTTTTTTAAATCTTATCAAAATATTGAGACCCAGATGGACTCTAAGATAAAGTGTTTTGCTTTGTTTTAATCAATTTCTCTTTGGAGTCAATGGAGGAAATCAGATGGAATTGTAGTAGGGAGGGGGTGTGTGTGTCTAAATTGAAGTCTGAATCTATAAATTTAGCTGCTTTGGGTCTTCATGTAGAGGGAGAAAGAAAGTGGAGGTAGTCCTGTAAAAGGAAATCCAAGAAGGCAAGGGGGAAAGTGTTAATGAAAGTGACGATGAAAGTGAAAACTTTTTTCATCCTACCTTGCCCCTGGGTGTTTTAGCTAAGCAGAACTCTGAAAATATGAGAAAGCATTTTCTAATGGTTATGGAGTCACTGGGAAGAAATCCACCAAAAGTCCATCTGAAAATTGTGGGAACACATTTGCTGAAGGGAATGATGTAATTGAGATTTGGGGCCAAACTAGATGACTAGCTATATCTCAAAATCAACACATTATTTCAAAAGGGGCATTTACATATGTAATTTGTGGCCCAAGTTCAGGTCGTATAGGGGCTTATAGAGAACAATATTAGGGAGATCTCAAAAATCATGCTCTTTGGATCGCTTTGCCCCCACTCATTTTTGCCTAGGGACCTTCAAATAAAGTTCATGTCTATATGTGTACAGATGTGAATATACTCTCCTGCAAGAACTTAAACAATACATATCAGACACTTGACAGAGAATGACAGGGGGAAAAAGGACTCAGGAGCCTATAACAGTCAAAATACTCTTCTTCTGGTGAGTCCTGCTTTGGATCTCCAGAGGCTTCCAGTCTTACCATGTTACCCTAAGGATCTGGACATTCTCCAGAAGGGAAATGAATTTGGGGTTGCTAGAGAGATAATCATCATCCTTCCACTGGACACACAAGGGTCTGAATAACTGGTGGTTGTAGTAGTAGGTAAAGTCTAAGGTTTGATCTTCAAATTCTGTGTAGATCTAGCTTTTCTTCCACTACAGGGCCACATATTCATCTTAATTTAGGTGCCACCTTCTCTGGGAACTCTGCACACCCCTTCCCCCATTTCAGTGCTCTCTTCCTCCTCCATTTTCCCTGTACTATATTTATTCATGTTATGCATTGTATCTCCCTTATTACTGATTCCTCTTATCTTTTTCCTGGGCTTTAGTTTTTCCTGGTCTTGTTTCTTGAGTTTTCCTCATCGCATTTGGTCCTTGGTTCTTCAAACAGATTTCCCTATTATATTCCTACTCCCTACTTCCCTATTATAGCCAGGCCTTCAGTGTGACTCCTCCTTCGTTTAAAAAGTAAGTGCCCTCTGAGGCTGCCAACCACTGGTATGACTATGGCCCTGCCCCTGCTTTTCCATGAGCATCCTATTCTTAGACAACATTAATGAAGGCAGCTATTCACCTTCTACATTCTTTTTCTTCATATAAGTGAAAGCACTTTGGAATTGCATAATATTGTTAAAAATTGTTTCCATATATAATTGAGGAAAAAAATAAAATCCTAAGTAAATACAAAATTAAAAATGCATAATGTGTTATACAAATGTATTTAAATAATAAAGTTACAACCTTCAATGAGTAGGGAAGAAAACCACTACTTGTGTCTCCAAGTCCTTTAGTCCCCTGCTCAGGACTTCAAAATTACAATTGATACATTCTATTTTTTTTTTTTGGTCATATTATTTGTTCCTACATGAATCCGCAGATTTGAAACACCCTGGCTTGATGTCACATTACCGATACAGTGCTCTAATAAGATGATCTACTTTCTTATTAATCATGTCAAGCTCATCCTGCTGCCTCAGTACTCTTCAACATGAGGTCTTGAGTATGACTATGTCTGTAAGAGGAGATTTATTCTGCTCACCCTATTGAGTAAAACCAGGAGCAGAGGGTGGAAGCTGCAAAGAGGCAAATCTGGGATTGATATAAGAAAAAAGTTACTAACAACTTAGACAGGGAAAGACTCTGTGATTTCTTTAACATAGGAAACTCCCAGGTAAGAAACTCCCTCTACTAATGCTGGTCAGCACCTTGTTTTCAACTTTCAGCCTTGCAGGATGCCTAGGGCCTTGAGAGGTTAAGTGTCTTGTCCCCAGAGTCATGTGGCCAATATGCCCCTGAGGAAGGACTTGAACCTGGCTAAGTCTTTCTGAGTTAAAGTCAGTTCTCCTTCCATGCTGCCACAAATAACAATTTAGAGCAACCCTAAGATTAGATAGTCTGCTTTTAGAAACAGTAGATTCCTCACCACCACCACTAGACATCTTTAAAGCAAAATCTACATAACCATTTGTTGGGTATGTTCATGAGGATATTCTTATATAAGTAGGGATTGAACTAGTTGTGATGTGATGTTCCTTTGAACTTTGAAATCCTGAGATTCTTCCTCCTAGGCCACTGACAACCAACAAAAAGGCTCCTTGAATGTGCTAACATCTGCAAATAGTTCTTATTCTGTGAGGTCTGATAATCTATTCCTTCTATAGAGGGCCAATACTTAATCTTGAGAAGAGTTCTATAGCACAGTGTTCTTAGAGTCAAGAAAACTTGGATTCAAATCCTAGTTCAGTCACTTCTTCAGTAAGATCTTGGGCAGCAACAAACAGTCTCTCTGAGCCTCTATTTGTTTGTTGTCAAAGCTTACTAATGCACCTATTTTAGAGGGTTGTTATGAGAAATAAATGATATAGCATGTATATATATATGTTATAAACCTTAAAGACTTATTTAAATACCTATAAGTGGCAAGTTTCTTATAGAATCACTGAAAGGGAACCTAGAGATCACCTATTTTAAGTCTGTGATTTTCCAGATGAGGAAACTGAGGCCTAAAAAGCTGAAGTGACTTACACAAAATAAGGTAGTAAAAAGTAGAACTAGGAAAAGAAGTTCATGATTTTAAAAAATTGCAGAAATATCTCTAATAAAGTTCTACTCTCCAAGATAGATATGGAATTTATGCAAATATAATAAAACAAACCATTTTTCAAAAGACAAGTGAACAAAGGATATTGAATATGCAATTTTCAAAAGAAGAAATATAACCTATCAACAACCATTTGAAAGAATGTTTCAAATCCCTAATAACAAAAGAAATGCAAATTAAAACAATTCAAGTACTATCTTCCACCCATCAGACTGGCAAAGATAAAAATAATAAATGCTGAAACGGCATTGTTGGTTGAGCTGTGAATTGATCCAGTGGTTTTGGAAAATAATCTGGAATACTAGAAAAGTCACCAAACTCTATATACTCTTTGACTCAGTGATACCTTTACTGGTTATATACACTTAAGAGGTAAAAAATGGGGTAAAATCTCATATACATATAGATATATAAAATATATTTATACCAACAGTTATTTGTGTGCAAATAACTGGGATCTAGGGGTGCAGCCATCAACTGGGAAATGTCTGAACAAATCATGGCAGGAATATAATGGAATATTATTACAACATAGAGCAGTGGATAAAACACTGGGCCTGGAGTCAGGAAAACCTGAGTTGAAATCCAGTCTGTGCATCTTACCAGCTGTGTGATCCTGGGTAAGTCACACAACCTCTGTCTGCCTCAGTTTCTTCATCTATAAAATGGGGATCATAATATCACCCACCTTCCATGGCTGTTATAAAGATCAAATAAAATAATAACTGTAAAGTACCTAACAATGCCTGGCACAAAGTAGGTTTTTAATAAATGCTTACTATGTTCCCCTATATGACGATTGACAAATATGAGTGCAATGAGGGATTTACCAATAAGGGCCCAGTTTTGGAAGCATTCACAGAAGGTTCTGTCTGAGTCCTCACTGGTTAGGCCCCATTTACATGGAAAAATCAGAGAAATTTAGGAAGACTTGAATGAACTGACACAGAGAAAAGTAAAAACTGTGAGAACCATTTAAAAATTACTATGATAATTTAAGAAAATCAATAATGAAAAATATCAGAATTTTGATCAAAGCAATGACTAATCTTGACCTCAGAGAATTGATGATGAAGTATATCTCCATCTTTTTAATACAGAGGTGGTGGACTACACATGGAATATTAGACATTCATCATCAGATATATGGCTTTACTTAATCATTTTTTTAAATTGAGGATGGGGAGGAGAAATCATTGGAAAGTGAAATTTCTTCCCAGCTTCCCAATCATCTCTCTCAAGATCAGAATTGAAGGGCAGAAATTTTTCCTTAGCTACAAAAAGAGCTGAATATTCTGGAAGGGGAAGGAATGTTAATTACCAGATTTGATTATGAACTGTATCACACAGGCTTTTCCCAAGACTCTTCCGTACAAGGCAATGGGGAAGTCAAGATGGAAAATATCACCCAAGAGCTATCCAGGTTTTAGGACTAATTTGTTGTTGTTTTTCACTTGTTTCTGACTTTCCATGCCTATGAACCTATTTGGGGTTTTCTCAGTAAAAATACTAGGTTAGATGGGTCAGTGGTTAGAGAATTGGGCTTGGAATCAGGAAGACTCATCTTCCTGAGTTCAGTCCTGGCTTCAGACATTTATTAATTATGTGACTCTGGGCAAGTTACTTAACCCTGTTGGTTTCATTTTCCTCATCTGTAAAATCAACTGGAGAAGGAAATAACAAAGCATCCCAGTATCTTTGCCAAGAAAACCCCAAAATGGGGTCTCAAAGAGTGGGACATAACTGAAATGATCACCTTAAATGACCCACTTAAAAAAAATGACAAGATGCCCAATTGGTCAATCTCATAGGTCTTTGAATAAGTATGAATAAGTCTTTTGAAATGTAGTGACAATTGCAGAAAATTTTCCCTGCCTCAGGGCTCTTCTATAAATTAAATTATTAAACTAAAATGAAATTAACAATTTAAATAAATAATTGAAATAAACAAACTGAATAAAGAATTGAAGTATAAAAATAGAACTGCATGTAAGAGTTGGTGCATTTCATCCCACCCCTGAGGAACAAAAGTAAGATTAAGCAGTGACAGAGAAAGGATGTAGGAAACTCAAATGGAGAGAGATCCCCTGAGAAGGCCAGCTCTTTCCCCAACTTTCCCTCCCAATGCCTGTCAACTCACAAATATATAACATAATCTTCTCTTTCATTATCCAAACATTTCCAGTAAACTGAATCTTCCCTCAACCATAAAGAGGTTGGTGATCAACTAGAGGTAAATATACATTTAAATTAAAGCAAAGAGGCAAACTTCTGCTGGAATTTTTTTTACTGGGGGCTCAGGGTAATTGTGACTAAACTCATAACTTTTCATCTAAAATAAATTCCCCCAAAGCTGAAAAGGAGAGAACCACGTGAACTTTAGAGACCATCATATTGCGCACTTCCTCTGGATCTTGCCCCATTTTAAAATAATGTGTTACATAAGAAAGAAAACGATTCAGTAAAATATTTGTTTTTTTAAAACAAATAAACAAGTCCAAAGTCAAGAATGAGATCCAAACCCTCTGATTCCAAATCCAGGATTTTTCAAATTGTTACATTGATTGTTTTTCTCTTTCCTCTGTGTCACATTCCTCTACTTGCCAAACTATTGACATTGGTTTTGATTTTTTCTCTTTGGAATCTTTTCTTTCTTGCCTTCTTCTTTAAAATACAATCAAATAGAAATATTTGTATTGCATTTATAAAAAAAAAATCAACTTTTAAAACAAAATTAAACAGAATACATTAGACAAGAATTCTTTCTGTTTGTTTTTGTAAGGGGAGAGAGTTCTGTCTGAAATAATACCTCCTTTACCTGTATACCATTCATTTGAAAATAATTATTCCCTTACAAGGGGTAGCTAGGTGTCAAAGTGGATAGAGTGCTGGCCCTGGAGTCAGGAAAACTCATCTTCCTGAGTTCAAATCTGGCCTCACATACTTACTAGCAATGTGACCCTGGGCAAGGTACTTAATCCTGTTTGTCTCAGTTTCCTCATATGTAAAAGGAGTTGAAGGAGAAAATGGCAAACCACTTCAGTATCTCTACCAAGAAAACCCCAAATGGGGTCAAGAGAGTTGGACATGACTGAAAAATGACTCAACAACAACAAATTCTCTTATAATATGCCTTAAATTATTATACTGTTATTTAACACTTGTGTGTTTTGTCCCATTAAATACATTAGATGCTCAAATATTTTATAGAATAGAATGCTGGCACTGGAAGAGACAATTCAGTTATACGTAGAATATTCGAGATGAAGGCCTAGCTGTAAGAAAAATCAATAATTTGTTTCTTTGTGGCTGGAATTGTTAGAAATATATCTGTTGGGGTCACAGATTTAAGTCTGGAAAGGACCTTAGAGCCTACTAAGTCCAACTCCTTCATTTTACAAGTGAGGAAACCAATGACCAGAGAAGTTTCATGATTGCTAAGGGTCACTCTCCTAGTAAGAGTCTAAGGTAGTATTTGAATCCAGGTCTGACTGAATATCTCTTCCTTAGGCATGTCTTGCATGAAGAGGTGTCCCTTCTTTCTAAACATGCAAGCAATGCCATTGCATCTTGTCTTCTCAAGAAGATGGCCCCTTCCATCATCCCCACTTTCTCACTAATCTTCAGTCTCTCCCTGTACACTGGCCCTCACTTGATCAGTATATCTCTTCTTGAGAGTAAATGACAGGCCTCAAATATATTGGGGAGTCGGGGGTGTGTACCCCAAGCATTTGAAGACAACCCTCAGCAGAACAGGCAGATGAGAACAATTTGTTCTGACAAATGAAGGCTGCTGAAGCAGGTGCTGTGAGGCACTGAGAGCTTGGTTAGACATTGAAGACACCAAGGTCACACGCTAGTGCCAGTCATCTTGACTTTTTTCTTGCCACTGGTCTGTGATGACTCTGGAAAAGAGAGTGAGACTTACAACTGTGTGCAATTCTGCCTCACCTAAATCCAATTCAAGAATAAATCAAGATACCACCCTGTGATGTCATTGATCCTCTTTGAAAATGAAGGATGAACAACAACAACAATCTCCCTTCTAGTTACAGTCCTATACTACTCTCCTTTTCATGGTTAAACTCTGTATCTAATCAATGCTACCACTTTCTTTCCTATCATTCTCTTCTTAACTCTCTGCAGTCTGACTTCCGACCTCATTATTCAGCTGAAACTACTCTCTCCAGAGTTACCAATGATTTCTTAATTGCCAAGTCTGATGCCCTTTTCTTAGTCCTCATCCTCATGCTTAGCATGGTACCTGGCACAAAGAAGGTACTTTATAAATCTTTGTTGACTTGACTTCCTCATTCCACTGACTGCACTGCCCTATTCTCTAAGCCATAGAGATACCTCTGCCAGAAAGTTCAGTTTATATTCCCAAGCTTATTCTACAGGCCTCAGGCCAGACTCAATAAGGATTAGTTCCCACAAGGGTGAGAGAAGGTAGGAAAACTAAGCAAGTCATCTGCCTCAGTATTAGGAATCTTTTTCCTTTCCTTCTGGATTGACCACCATTGCTACTAGTCCCTCAGTTCCTGTAAATTTTCTGGCTGCTAACACTGTATTGGCCTTTTGAACAAATGCCTTTCACTGCTTCTTCACCTCCTTTGTACAGGTGTCTCCCTTTGAGGTCTGCTTGAACTCTGGACCTTTGTCACATCCCTGATAGCTGAGTTCTCCTGATTTTCCTAATTCCCTGGCTCCTGATCCTCACCGCTGCCTGGATCCTTGAATTTCATTCTGGCTTTTTTGCTTCTGTCTTTGACCTGCTGTTGCCCATTATCTGATGTGACAGATCTAGGCTCTAGCCTCCATTTGGTTTCCAGGAAGAAACCAAAGGCATTGGTTGCTCTGTGCTTCCATTTATTTAGACATGTAATAACCTTAAAGACTCCACCTCCTTGGTCTGTGACTCTGTCATATTCTAGAGGTTGACATTAAGCAGGGGACTGGTAAAAACTCTCCTGGTCTTTCAGGAAGTAGAGAGTGCTTTCTATGGATATTTCTGTATTACAAAACTCCTTTTTCTCATCTAATATTTTTTTTTACTATAAAGGATTTTACATAAGATTTGCCTTGACTTGCTTGGCAAACCTCTCTTAATGTTCCCATGGTTTCTATTTTTTAGACATCCTCTGTGGAAATTGTAAAAGTCTTAGATAGACTTAGAACTGGAAGGGACCAAAAAAGCTATCAAGTCCAAATCCATTTTGCAGTTGAGCAAACTGAGGCTAGAGAAGGTAATAAATTGTTCAAAGTCACAAAGCAATATGAAAAGACTTGGGGTTAAAACCCAGGTCCTCTAATGCAAATCCATTACTTTCTCCATACTGCCTCTCAGTTGAGTTATTTATTGTACATATGACTAGAAATCTTTGAGTAAATGGCGCCCATTTAATAAACTTACTGATTCCATTATATTTTCAAACGAATATCTTTAAGACTCCATCTTGAAATAAAAATGTTATTTCACTAAAGGAATATTAGTGCTTAATTGATTTTTTAAAAAGATTTTTAAATCTTCTCATGATATGGTTCTGATACCTAAGCAGGAAACAACCAAAACAGAGAAAGAAAATTATAGACCAATTTCCATAATGAATATAGATGCAAAAATTTTAAATAAGATATTAGCAAAAAGATTACATCAACTTATCATGAGAACAATACATATGATCAGTTAGGATTTATACCAGGAATGCAGGGCTGGTTCAATATTAGGAAAACTATCAGCATTATTGATCATATGAACAACAAAACTAACAGAAACTATATGATTATCTCAACAGATGCAGAAAAAGTTTTTGAAAAAATACAACACCCATTCCTACTGAAAACACTTGAGAGCATAGGAATAAATGGAGCCTTCCTTAATAAGTAGAATCTACCTAAAACCATCAGCAAGCATTGTAATGGGGATAAGCTAGATGCATTTTCAATAATATAGGGGGTGAAACATTATCACCACTGTTATTCAATATGGTACTAGAAATCTTAGCTTTAGCAATAAGAGAAGAAAAAAGAAATAGAAGGAATTAGAATAGGCAGAGAAAAAACTAAGTTATCACTCTTTGCAGATGATATACTTAGAGAATCCTAGAGAATCAAGTAAAAAAAAAACTACTTGAAATAATAAACAACTTTGGCAAAAGTTGCAGGATACAAAATAAGCCCACATAAATCACCTACATTTCTATATAATACTAACAAAGTCAAACAGCAAGAGATAGAAAGAGAAATTTCATTTAAAGTTACGGTAGACACTATAAAATATTTGGGAGTTTACCTGCCAAAACAAACTCAGGGACTATATGAACACAATTACCAAACACTTTTTGCATAAATAAAGTCATATTTAAATAATTGGGAAAACATCAGTTGCTTGTGGGTGGCCAAGCTAAAGTGATAAAAATGACATATTCTACCTAAATTAATTTACTTATTCAGTGCCATACCAATCAAACTACCAAAAAATTATTTTCTAGAGCTAGAAAAAATAATATCAAAATTCATCTAGAAGAACAAAAGGTCCAGAATATCAAGGGAACTAATGAAAAGAAATGCCAGGCAAGGTGGCCTAACCCTACCAGATCTCAAATTGTATTATAAAGCAGCAATCATCAAAACCACTTGGTACTGGCTAAAAATAAAGGGGCAGATCAGTGGAATAGGTTAGGGACACAAAACACAGTAGTCAATGATTATAACAGTCTACTGTTTGATAAACCCCAGGACCTCAGCTTCTGGGATAAGAACTCACTATTTAACAAAAACTGCTGGAAAAACCGGGAAATAATGTGGCATAAACTGGGCATAGACCAATGCTTGACACCATATACCAGAATAAAGTCCAAATGGGTACATGATTTAGGTATAAAGGCTGTTACTGTAAACAAAGTAGGGGAGGACGGGATAGTGTATCTGTCAGATTTATGGAGAATAGAGAAATTTATGACCAAACGAGAGATAGAGGACATTATGAAATGAAAAATGGATAATTTTGATTACATTATATGGAAAAGTTTTTGCACAAACAAAGCCAATACAACCAAGATTAGGAGGGAAGCAGAAAACTGGAAAAGAATTTTTACAACTAGTATCTGTGATAAAGACCTCATTTCTAAAATATATAGAGAACTGAGTCAAATTTACAAGAATACAAGTCATTCCCCAATTGATAAATGGTCAAAGGATATGAACAGGCAGTTTTCAGAGGAAGAAATTAAAGCTATATATAATCTTATGAAAAAATGCTCTAAATCACCATTGATTAGAGAGATGATAAGTAAAACAACTTTGAGATACCACAACACACCTATCAGATTGGCTAACATGACAAAACAAGAAGATGATAAATGTTGGAGAAGATGTGGGAGAGTTGGAACACTAATTCATTGGTGATAGAGCTACGAGTTGAACCAACCATTCCAGACAGCAATTTGGAACTATGCCCAAAGGGCTATAAAAATGTGCAAACCCTTTGACCCAGTAATACCTCTTCTAGGGCTATATTCCAAAGAGAACATAAAAATGGGGAAAATATTTACAAAAATATTTATAACAGCTCTTTTTGTGATGTCCAAGAACTGGAAATCAAGGGAATACCCATCAATAGGAAAATGGTTGAACAAGTTGTGGTATATGAATGTAATGGAATATTATAGTGCTATAAGAAATGACGAACAGGTAGACTTCAGAAAAATCTGGAAAGATTTATATGAGCTGATGCTGAGTGAAATGAGCAGAACCAAGAGAACATTGTACGCAGTAATAGCCACAGTGTACGAGAACTGTTTTTGATAGACTTAGCCCTTCATAGTAATGCAAGGACCTAAAACATTCCCAAAGGACTCTTGAGGCAAAATGCCATTCACATCCAGAGAAAAGAACTACAGAGTCAGAATGCAGAATGAAGAAGACAATTTTCTATTTTGTTATGTTTCATTGTGTTTTGGTTTTTTTTTTTTCCTCATGGTTTCTCCCATTAATTTTAATTCTTCTATGCAACATGACTAATGTGAAAATGTGTTTAATAAGAATATATGTGTAGAGCCCAAACAAGATTGAATGCCATTTTGGAGAGGGAAGGGGGAAGGAGGGGGAAAATTTAAAATTTATGGAAGTGATTGTTGAAATCTGAAAACAAATAAATTAAAAAAAGATTTTTGCAATATGTATTTTCTTTTGGTCTCCAATACTTTTCTCCTTGTAAGGATGATAACATATTTATCCATTAATATCATCAGCACATAAGAACCATGTTTCTCATTATGATCAATATTCAAATGTGATTGTAAAAATAGGAGGAAAGAAAAAGGATGAACAAAATTGGAAGTCACATTTTGGAGATGTATTGAAGCCTCTATCAAAGGGGAAAAATAATGTTTGGGAAGAAATATTTCTGAGGCATTAAGAAATGGAAGTTGTAAAGGGAACACTGATAGATGACACACCCTAATGCTCCACCCCAACCCACTCCCCCCCACCCCCGACCCCAACCCCAAGAAAAAACAGACCAAGTCACTACTGTTCATTCATTGCTTCCATTTCTCTCCTTAATGATTTCGTGACCCTGAGCACATTACTTCTGTTTGCCTCAGTTTCCTCCTCTATAAACTGGGAATAATAATAATAGCATCTTCCTCCCAAAATAAGGATCAAAAGAGATACTAACTGTAAAGCATTGAGACCAACTCCTAGGACATAGTAAGTACTAGCTATTATTATTATTGTTAATGTCATATTTCTACTGGAAATGGCAATCCTGTTGCACAAATTTCAGGCTTTTAAACTCCACATTGCCATCTGCCCAATGAAAATGCTTACTTTGGCACTTTAACAACCCAAAATAGAATAAATAAATTCAAAGCAATTCTGTCTCAGAGTCAAGCATACATAACTTATGGCACTAAAACCTAGAGGAATGGTTTCTACCTTTTTTCAAGTAGGAGGATTCCTTTTATAAAGTCAAAATATTTTGTATATCCTTATATGGTAGTAGTTGTACAACTGGAATCTATATTTTGAGTATCTATAGTATTGAGACTGAGAAAAATTTTAATGACAAAATGACTGTTGTGCATATGGACTTGAGGAACCCCTGCAGTAACTCTTACACACTCTGGGGGTCCAGAAACACTTACCTAAAGGGTTCAGATATTCCACCAGAACATACAGAAATGTTATTCCTACCTAACTTTGTGGCTAGAGCATGGCTTACATGCAGGGGAATATAGTGAGATAAGGCAGGTATATATGAAGGAGCTGTAGAAGAAGGCCCTTCAAGCCACAAGTGTAGATTTTAGGTGGTAAATAATAGGGAGTCACATTAAAGAGTTTTTAAAAAGTGGAATGATATGATAAGATCTGTGTATATGCAAGATGAAAAGGGCTGCCTGGTTCACAGTGAGTTGCTGGTCACAGAAGGTCTTTCAGCTAGGACTGAAAGATACTTATGAGAGATGTAGAGGGGGTTTACTCATGCTTTAGGCAGAGCTTGGACTAAATGCCCTTGAAGGATTCTTCCAGCTCTAGGATTTCATGAGACTCTCTATAAAAGAATATGTATATATTTTACGTACATATTTTTTTCAAAAACAAAAGTAGCATATATATTTCTCAAAAAAACAAAGTGACATCACTTTACAGCTACATATTTATTTCATAATGAACTTTTAGACTGATTATAACTAAGTACTAAAATATAAAGAGTCTTGACAACAAGAGTATAGGGCCTGCTCTTATATTATTCACTCATATTATGTCATCATCACAATTCTATCAACGTTGGAAATGACTTGGTTTCATCCTGCAAGGTAGATATTATTATTACTATGTGTTTCATTCAAGGATGAACATTAATTGAACTTTAGAGGTTTTATTATCTACTTTATTAACAATCAAGTAAAAAGAAGCATAAAGTGACCAACAAAAAGTATTCAAGGAATGAGGATACTAGCTCCCTGAGCAGACTGCCAAGTGCTAAATATATGTGACCTATCCAATAAAGATACTCAGGCTACATCCAATATGCATGTTGTCTCTTCCACCACACAGTGAATTCTTTGAGAGGAAGGTTTTGTCTTTTACTTGTCTTTCTGATGGGGTGCTTGGACCCTAATTCTAAAATCACATTTTTCTTTAAAAATCACCATCCCAGATAGTTTCTCTCCTGCTCAAGGACAGCCTGCCCCAGTAACAACCATTATCTCCCTTCCTGATACAGAAGCCAGCTGCACTTATAGAATTTATTATTCTGAACCAGCTGTGTACTGGCTGAACTGACTGTGTACTGGGTCATAACAACATTTACTGCTCACTGACCAATCATATGTATCCTAGACTTAGACGTACATATACTCCCTTACATTTATCTTGTCTAACAAGACATTAATAAGAGCATCCTGGTATTCCTTACTTAATCCTGAGCCCTAGCTGACTTAGTGACATTTCAGGTCTAAAAACCACACCTTCATGTAGCCCCCCTTGGGGCTATTTTCCAATGCACTCTGGGTAAAATAACTGTGTAACATGCATCAAAAGTGCATGTTCCTTTAAGAACTGCCACTCCTTAAATACTCCCATATCCCATCCTGAACTACCTAATTAGCATATTTGGCATATGTTTTACTATGGAATATCCTATATAAATTTTACCCGTATCCCTCTAAGGTTGCTAGTTCCCTAAGAACTCTTGCCTGCTGAAAAGCATAATAAATCTTTACCATCTTGACTTCAACAATGCTTGAGTCTGAATTCTTTTCCAGATAGCCCATGCAGGAAACTCCAGTCTTGGAGTTCCTGTATCCCTATCTCTCCAGTCCTCATCCTTTGTATCCCCCAGTGCATATAGCATCATACTTGGCACATTGTAAGGGCTAGTAATGTTTTTTGGCTGACTGATAAGTTTGCCAACATGCAGGCAGTCATATGCCCTTCCATGGGGTGGTGCTTATGCTATGTTTTTATCTCCTTCCCCAAATCATAATATGTGGCCATGGGCTTTTATTACTCTATCCCTCTTTCCCCCTATCAATGTCTAATGCATGCATATCAACAAAGTGAATATTTAAGCTTCTTTTCTGTTTGCTGGAAGCATTTGCAGAGTAAGGGGTTAATGAGCTGTGATATGTGAAGAGGAAACTGAAATGAGAAAAGCACAAAATTGGATTTACACCAGAAACAACAAGAAAACAAACCACTGTTTATATCATGATACATTTTTTTTTAGAAGAGCAGACTTTTAAATTTTGTGGGTTCAGAATCATAGAATCTCAGGAGCTGGAAAGAATCTCAGAGGGCATCAAATCTAACCTGTACCTAAATAAGAACCTTTTCTAGGACATACACAGGAAATGCTTATCCAAGCTTGGCTTGAGTCATCCTTACATTAATCAATCAACCAAAAAACACAAACACTTATTAGGTGTTTGGTATAGTGCTAGGCCCTGGGGATGCTGGGGAAGCCCTCAAAGAGCTTACTGTCTACCAAGATTCTCAAATAATTTGATACAGGAAGTATATATATTTTTTTAAATTCAAGATAATGGGAGGGGAACTTACAATTGGGAGAATGGTTTAAATATCTTTGGGTAACAGTTTTAGTTGGTTTGGAGAAGGGAAAGACTGGATGTTGGGAGATCATACAGGAGTCTAGTGCAAAAGTTCAAATAAGAGATAATGAGAGCAAAATAAGGAAATGGTTTTGTGAGTGGAGAGAAGTGAATAGATATTGTGGAGGTAGGTTCAACAAGACTTGGCATAGGACAGGAAGGATATGGAAGGGTGATGAAAAGGGAAAAACCAAAGATGATTCCAAGTTTGCAAACCTGGGTGACCAAAAAGACAGCAATGCCCTGAACAAAAACGAGAATGAAAGGGTACATATATTATAGAAAGATGTGCATGAAATAATGAAGAGCAAAATGAGAACCAAAAGAACACTGTATACAATAACAGCAATGTTGTTTTAAGACCTACTTTTAGCAACTAAGTCATTTTGACTATTATAGATACCCAAGTTAAGGACATATGAAGGAAGATGCTGTTTGCTTCCAGAGAAAGAACTGATAGAAGGATGTATAGTATGATTTTGCAACACGTGCACACACACACACAAATACACACATTGCGTCTAAATGGTAGCCATCTCTGAGGATGGAAGGAAAAGGAGGAGACAAAAAGAAAGTTACTGTTTCACTGATAACACACAGGAGACACTGGAGTTTTTGGTCTCCGGCCTCTCACAGGTTCACTCTTGATCTGGTCAGTCAGGCAGACAGCTTCAGAGTGGTTAATAATAAGTTTTATTCTAATCTAGTCCTCTCAAATGGTTGCTAGGAGTATGAGCTCCTACAGCATTTCCTAATCACTCTTCTTGCAGGGGCCGGTGAGAAGAGGGGCAACTACCCCTGCATCTAGATGGGGTCAATCAAGACAGGCACACATGTGTACTCCCCTAAATCCCTTCAAGCCTCAATAGGGGCCAGTTGAGGCAGGTACATAGATTCCTCAATGCATTAACCATGGTTTCTCCCCATATGGGTTTTTCCTCATTCACTGACCAATGTCCACATGCTTTTATAGAACAATCAAAGAAGGCATCTTGCCAACATTAAGCTCACAGGTTAACTTTAGCAATATTGTCATTCTGTGCAAGCATAGTAAATATCAATTATGTCACTCCTATATCTCATGGCACAGCCTCAGTAGGACTGTCTGTCACTATGATTCTAAGAACTACTATCTAGGATCCTTGAGAGGATTCTAGGAGTTATTATCTAACACCTGGAAACTAGACATTCCCATGGGCATGGATCCTGAGAAACTAAAAGGGAAACAAAATCCTCCTTACATACAGTTATATGACTTTATTATATATTTAAAAGGAAAAGCAAGTTGTATATAACAGGTCTGCAGGTTCATGTGCAATCCTCTTTTTTTCCTATTCTATTATGGAAATGCTTGTTCTTTTTCCTTAAGTTCAGAATAAAAAATTTTTAAAAGGAGGAACTCCCTCAGTTTCCTCTTTGTAGCCCTAGCTTTTTACACAGAAGAAGTGCTCAAGAGATTCATTTTTTAAAAAATGGTGATGTTTGGAAGTCAAGTATGTGGCAAATACTTTGGGTTGAGATGTCTTTGGGATACAGTAGAGATGTTTATCAGACAATACATAATACTGGATTGGAGTTTAGGAGAGGTTACTATAAGACTAAAGATATTTAGACTTAGGAGTCATCACTGGAGATGACAACTGGACCAATAAGAGCTGATGAAATTACCCATTATGTTCACTTGCATAAGGATAGCAGAGCATCTAAGACAGAGCTATGGAGGTGGTTGAAATGTGTGAGAGGATACTTAGTGGGTCAGAGGAAGATGATTTAACAAAGGAAACTCGGAAGAACATTGGTGCAACAGGTGCCAAGAGACTTTAGAGCGTTTTAAGAGAAGAGGGGTGGTCTTCAGTCAAAAGCTGAAAAGATAACTTCGAGCCAAACTCTTCAGGAACTGAACAGAGGATAAGACATATGTATCACATATGGTAGATCCTTAATAAATATTTATTGAACGAATGAAGACAAATAGCACTGGATGACTGACTGGGGGAAAGGGAAGTGGAAAAAGCATCAAACTCGAAGCTGTCTCCGATAGGCTAGGCACAAATGTCTGCAACTGAGTTTAAAAAGCCCATTACACCAAGCCCCTAGTTCTCAATTAATCAAGCACCTGCACCTCTTTTTTCCCCCATGTTACTCTGAAAGCTGAAGGTATGCTACATTGTATATTTATTTCTATTTTTGTCCGGATGTGGAAGGAAATTTTATCAATTTGTAATATAAATATGTAATATATATGTATAGTTTTGAAAAAAGTAACCATTAAACATATGCATATACAATTACATACTAAAAATGGAGAAGAAAAAGACCTACTTATTTATGGAGTGTATGTTAAGTGGTAAACATTCCATAAAGTTCCTCGTCTTATTCAATAAACATTAGTTGATCTTGAGGATGAAAAAAGGAAACAGTATCGCCGTCTGTGTCAGTTTCTCTCCCCGGGAGACCTAAGAGAGTCCAGACGTCAGACTGGGGGGGGTGGGGGGGGCAGAAGGCAGCGAGGCCGGCGTGGGGCGGAGAGGAGACCCGGGCTCCGAAAACACGCGTGCGCAGAACTCCTCCCTCGGGCCTGACTCTGCGCAGTGCGCATGCTCGCCGGAGGGCTGCTGCGCTTCCCAGGGCTCGCCAGCCCGGGAATCATTAGATGGCGCGGAAGGAGGGAAAGTTGACTCTCGGGTCTCTAGAGCCGCAGGGGCGATGAGCGGTGACTTCCGGAGGGCGGAGTCTGGGACGGAGGTGAGCCCCGGAGCGTTTTTTTTAAGGGTGGTGAAAGAAGGTTAAAATCCGGGGTGACTCGCGGTCCTCCGGGAACCTCTTCAGCCAGGGTCGCCTGGGTCAATTCCCAGCCGCGAGGCACCTTGGGAGGGACCTGCGGGGGGGGGGGGGGGCGGGGGCGGAGGTGGTGGCCCCTCCTAGGGGAGCCTCCGAGTGGGAGGGGCTGCTACACCCTTCCTCCCTCCTCCTCTCCCCTTCCAGTCACACCCCTCCCCCCTCGCTGCGGTCCCGCCCCCTTCCCCTTTCTTTTCTCTGCCCCGCCCCCTCCTCTTCTGCTTCTCCTTTCCTCTTCTCTCTCCCCTGCTCTCCCTTCCCTTTCTCCATCTAAGCTTCCCGCCTGGGGACTGCCGCTGCTCGTGCCATCCCGGTGCCACCACCCAGCTCTGAATACACGTAGATGGAAATAGGGCGCGAGTGTGGCCAGGAGCAGGGAGGAGTGCCTTGGCACACATGATGAGGACTTGCGGGGTACCAGCGCTCTGTGCCGGAGGCGGTGGGGAACAGAAAGAGGAATGCTCCAGTTCGCAGACATGTCACAGGATCCTTCATTGGGAGCCGGAGGGAATGATAGAAAACCACTGAGCTCCACCCCCTGCTTGTACCCATGAAGAAACCTAGTCTGGGTCAGGTTTTGGACACTGCTGTCCTGGTGTGTGCCCTATCCACAAGTCTGTATTCATCCTTCATTAATGATTAAGGACCTTCACGCCACTTCTTAGGTGCTAGGACATCGCTGACCCAAGGGAGCTTACAGTCTAGTAGCTAGGCGGTAAGACTAACACATAAGTAACTGGAATGCCAGTTGTGTGATAGAAAGGTAGGACAGGTTTTGAAAAAAGTGACATGCAAATGAAGATTGCCTTAAATTAAAGTGATCCAGAAAAGTTTCATGGAAAAGACTGCAGCTCCCAATCTTACACTTGAAGGGGAGGATTTTGATTGGAAGAGATGGAGGGGCGAGTAAGACACAGCCCCACCCCTCAAAGAGTTTACAGGGAAACATTTACTCAGCACTTTTCTGCTCATACAAATCATAATTTGGCATACTCAACTTTTCCGTTCCCTCAACCCCTTCTTTTTTTCCCAAAATTTATTCATGTTTTCAGTATTTGCTTCCATAAGTTCTAAATTTTCTCCCCCTCTCTCCCCAAGATGGCATATGTAGTTTTATATGGGCTCTTCATATACATTCCTATTAAACGCGTCATGTTTCCTAGAAGAATTATAGTGAATGGGAGAAACCATGGAAAAAACAAAACATAAGGAGAAAATAAGCTGCTTCATTCATGTGACTCCATGTTCTCCTCTCTGATAGGCCTTTTGTCACACAGCTCTTTGGACCTGCACGTTAGTTTCTGACCTCTAACCTGTCCATTCTAGGTCACAACTCTTATCACCTAGGACTATGGACAACAACTTCCTTACTTCCCACAGTCATGTGATTCCATGTTCTCCTCTCTGATAGGCCTTTTGTCACACAGCTCTTTGGACCTGCTCATTAGTTTCTGACCTCTAACTTGTCCATGCTAGGTCATAACCCTCATCACCTAGGAATGTGGACAACAGAACTTTCTTACTTCCCACACACTCCATAGTTCTTTCTCTGGATGTGGATGGCATTTTGCAACATGAGTCCTTTGGAGATGTTTTAGGTCCTTGCATTGCTGAGAAGAAGTCTATCAAAAACAGTTTTCATACACTGTGGCTGTTACTGTGTATAATGTTCTCCTGTCAACACTTTGTATCGTCAAGGCAATATTCATAGCACTGGTGGTGACTATGAATATGCTGGCATAGTTCTCAATTGCAAAGTATAACAGACTCTCCATATAGAAGGTAGAAAAAAAATTATTCAGACACCAGAAAGCCAAATCTCAGAACCAGAAAGCAAAATCAGTCATAGTAACCAAGAAGTCAATAAACATCACTGCATGGGGCAAAGCCATTCCCAACCCTCGATGCCCCCTGTTGGGATGTTCCTGCAAACTAACACAAGCCTAAAGTGTCTGCCTGCTTGTGTCCTTCCCAGCTCTGACTAGCCTAACCAACTTCCTCCCAGCTCTGCTCTACCTTTCCTGTTCCACCTATTCAGCAAGCTCCTCCCACCACATGTGACTTAGTCTTCCATGTGATTTAATGGGCCTGTTAATGAATGGGGAAAATTTTCCCATTTCACCCTTACTCTCTATCATTTATCAAAAGGTGTGAAGCAGGGTTGGATAACTTTGAGGTTTTAAACTTCAGAGAATTAAGTTTAATTGAACAGTCATTAAGTACAAAGGAAAATGTAGGAAGGAGATGGATGGAAGTGTTGATAGCTTCCCTCTTGCCTCTAGAATAAAACCCAAATACTCATCTTGGTGTTTTAAAAGCCTTCCGAATCTAGCTTCCATCAGCATTTCCAGTTGTGTTCATTTTATTTTTGATTCACTCTGTCAATTCTAATCAAACAGGCTTGCTAACTGCTCTCTCTACATGATGTTTCATCTTGCCTTTGTGCCTTTGCCAAAGTCTTTGCCCATATCTGGAACAAATTCCCTTCTCCCTTCCACCAAATAGGATTTCTAGCCTCCTTCAGAATAGAACTGATGTGATGTTTGAGATTTTTCCTGATTCTTTTCAGTGATTTGCACTCTCTTCCTCTTGAAATTACTTTATATAGCTTTATATTTACTTATTTTTGTATTTGCTGTATCTTGTGTCCACTTCTCCCTCCAACTCCTTGAGCATGAGAGCTTTTTACTTTTTTCTTTGTATTCCAAGTGCCTAGCACAATATCTTGCACAAAATTGGTATTTCATAAAATGTGTGTTAAATTGAATTTATGGAGGAGGTGGCAACTGAGCTAGACCTTGAAAAGGAGAGTGGTATGGAGCCCAGAGGTCCAGGCTTGGGTGAGGTATTTTAGGAAGCAGGAGTAGCATAAGCACATAGACAAAGGCTGAACGTGCAAAGTTTATAGAGAGAATGAACAGTAGGCCATGAACCATACGGCTCAAGTAGTTGGAGGTAAAATTTGAAAGGTAAGTAGGGCTCAGACTTTCAAGTAGCCTTGAGTGTTGACCTAAAATAGTGTGCAAGCGGAGAGATTTATTCAGTGGAAAGACCTGAAGGAATTTAGAGGTTATTTGATACGTAGTAAGGAGCCATTGAAAGTGTTTGAGCAGATGAGTCATATGATCAGCATCCTGTGAATTGGTGAAATTTCACCTTATCTTAGCAAGTTCCAGGCTCTGCTTCCAGGACTGGAGATGCCTGCAATGCATGTACCCTTTGTGCTTCACCTATCCAACTCCAGCTTCTCTCTATAGAGAATTATATTAGAATATCAGCTTCCTAAGGTTTCTTTGCTTGTTTGTTGTTGTATCCTTATCTAGCCCTAAACATGGTGCCTAGTACATAGTAAACACAATATAAATGTTAGTTATTTTTATTGTTATAAAGGAGAAGTGGAAAAAGCTTCTTAAAGAAAGTAGAACTTAAGGTGAGATTTGAAGGAATCAAGGAAAACTAGGAGGTGAAAATGATCAGAAAGAGTGTTCCAGGCAAGGAGCACAGCCAATGGAAATGGGGTCTTTGAGAAATAGCAAGGATGCTGATCAACATTAGTCAGTGAGCTGTCATTTATTAAGAGCTTACTATGTGGCAGGTACTGTTTTAAGCAGTGGGGATTCAAAGAAAGGCAAGAACACATTGTTTAGCCTAATAAAGCTTACATTCTAAGGGTGGGGGGATGGGGATGACAACATGCAAATAATTACATATATACTAGGAGACCAGGGAAATCAGGATGTGGAGGTCATTCCAGACATGAAAAAGCCAGTGTAGTGTGCCTTGTTTGTGGAATAGCAAGGAGGCCATTGTCAGTAGATTGTGTGGTACATGGAAGGGACTAAGGTATAGAAAGATTGAAAAGATAGGAAGGGGCCAGATGATGAAGGGTTTTCAAAGCCAGAGGATTTTGTCATTAGTCCTGGAGGCAGTAGTAAGCCACTGGTGTTTGTTGAATAAGGGGATGTCATGGTCAGACTTGCACTTTAGGAAGATCATATTGATACTGAGTAAAGAGTGTGGTTGTTGTCCTTCGTTCTCAAAGAGGACCAAAATGACATCACCATGATAAACTGAAGTTTCAGTGTGTCTAACTGTGACTGATCATACCAGTATGAACTCAGAATGCTCTCCCACAGATTGGACACACACAGTCTGTGGGAACATTTGGGGTGGATACTCCAAATTTGCACATCCTACGTTTACTTGGTGCTGTCTCAATTCTGCTTTGCTCACAGAGCACAGTACCTTTTTTGATGTGGGCACGCCATGCTGAGCAGTCCTGTGCCAGTGTCTCCCATATCACACAATCAAATCCAAAGTTCTTGAGAGAGATCTTGAGAGTTTTCTTGTTGTATCCCTTCTTCTGACCACCATGTGATAGCCTGCCCCATGTGAGTTCTCCATAAAATAGTCTTTTCGGCAAGCATACATTTTACTTTGAACAATGTGGCCAGCCCATCAGAGTTGCACTCTCTGAAGCATAGTTTGAATGCTTGGCAGTTTAGTTCGAGTATGGATGTCAGTGTCTGGTACTCTGTCCTGCCAGGTGATCTTCAGAATCTTCCTAATACAGTTCAAATGGAAACATTTTAGTTTTGGCATTGGTAGACTATCCATGTTTCACAGGCATACAACAATGAGGTCAGCACAGTGGCTCTGTAAACCTTCAGTTTGGTAGTCAGTCTAATATCTCTTCTCTCCCATACTTTTCTTCGGAGCCTCGCAAACACTGAGCTAGCTCTGGCAGTGTGCATATCAACCTGATTGTCAATGTGTACATCCCTGGAAAGTGCACTACCAAGTTAAGTGAACTTATCCACAGCATTCAAAACTTCTCCATTTGTTGTAACCAGTGGTTTCACGTATGGATGGTGTGGTGGTGACTGATGGAGCACCTGTGTTTTCTTGGTGTTAATTGTTAGGCCAAAATTAGCACAGGTAGCACAGAATTGATCCATGCTTTGTTGCACCTCAGTTTCAGAGGCTGCATTGAGTGCACAATCATCTGCAAGCAGAAAATCATGCACCAACACTCCCTCCACTTTGGTCTTGGTTTGTAACCTTTTCAAATTGAAGAATTTACCATCAGTACAGTAGCTGACCTTGATGCCATGTTCATCCTCATTGAAAGTGTTTGACAACACAGCTGAAAACATCATGCTAAAAAGCATGGGAGCAAGCACACAACTTTGTTTCACTCCATTGGTGACTTGGAAAGAGTGTACTAGAGGAGTGAAAAACTTGAGTCAGGGAACAACTAGAAGTCCAGGGGTGAGGTGAGGAGGGTCTGGACCAGGTTGGTGGCAATGTCAGAAGAGAGAAGGAGGTATATACAAACAATCTGAAGGTAGAATCAACAGGCCTTGGTAAAAGATTGAATATGGGGGATGAGGAAGAGTGAAGCACCTAGGTTGCCAGCCTGGGTGACTGGAAAGGGTGGTAGTGCCCTAGACAGTAGGAGGGAAAGTAGGAAGAAAAAGGGATATCTCTCTCTCACACACACACACAGATACTCCAGTGGCTCCTTATTACCTTCAGGATCAGATATAACCTGGGCTTCTTCCTGCCTTTCCAGGATTCTTGAACTTTACTCTTCTCCATATATTCCTAAGTCCAGTGACTGGCTTCCTTGCACAGTACATTCTTATCTCTCAGATCTGCCTATTTTCACTGGCTGTTCTCAGTGTTTGGCTTGCCTTTCTTTCCTCATCTCCACTTCCTGGTTTCCTTGACTTCCTTCAAGACTCAGCTAAAATCTCATTTTTTGTAAGAAGTCTTTCCCAGTCCCCTTTAATCTAGCACCTTCTTTGCAATTTATACTCTTAGTTGCCTAGGGCACTGAACTATTAAGTGAATTGCCCAGGGTCATGAGGCCAGTACTAAATTTCTGGTACATTTTGGATTAAATTGGAATTTTGTGGGTTGGTCTAGGAAGGAACCGTCCAGTATAACATTTTTCCAAGGAGAAAATGCATGTAGAGCTCCAAACAATCACTTACAAACAAACTTTTGGAAGAGAGCCCTTTTGTAAGCCAAGCATAACTGTACTTAATTAAAGATTGAGTTAGAGCTCGGCAAAAGTGTAACTCAACTATCTTTTCCTCACCATTTGCCCCTCATGAAATTGGGCTAATTGGATTTGCTTTCAATTTCTCTTAATTTCATCTGTGCCCTCCTAGCTACATTTTCTTTCTTTTACTCTATAACCCTCCTCAAAGCAGCTGCTCTCCATTCACTGAAGCTTCATGTTTTTCTTTTCTTCTTTGCCCCTTCTTTTTTACCTCAGAAATTTTAAAGCTATAAATTTTTAAAGCTTAAAGCTATATTCTTTGTCTTTTCTCCATTTCTTTACATTTTTATCCTTAGCTGTCTTCTTTAACTTCTCAAGGATAAAGTGACTCTTCTTCTGGTCAAAATCCTCAGAAAAAAATCTTCCTTTTGATGCTGCTGCTCCCTTAAACTGTTGTCCCATCTTTCTCTTCCCTCTCACAGTTACATTTCTAGAAGGCATAATCTATACTAATGGTGTCTGCTTTCTCTTTATCTACCCAATCCTTAACCCTCATCATTTCTGATTTCTCAGCCATCCATCCTTTTCAAGGTCACTGATGACCTCCAAATTGCCAAGTTCAGTGGGTTTTTCTCAGTCATCTATCTTGACCTTCTGCAGTACCTGAAACTAACAACCCCTTCTTGATACCATCTTCTCCAATGTTGGCACTGTTTTGTACTCTTCAGATAGCCTCCTTTTAAACTCATTTGATATTTTCTATTCCTAGCCCCCCTGATTGTGGGCAGCCTCAGGCTTATCCTCAGCCTTCTTTTTATATGCTTTCCCTTGGCAGTTTTGTTTTCTGCTGTGTAATTATTACCTCTAAGCAGATTGCCTGTAGCTTCACCCATTATTTTCCTCCTGAGTCTAACTCATATTTGTTTGCTAGGCATTTCCACCAAGATGCCTTAACAGAACCTTAAATTCAACACATCCAAAATTGCATCTGTCCTTCTTCTCAGTTTCCTTATTTCTGTTGATGGCACCATAATCCTCCTAATCATCCAGGTTCACAACTTTCTCTTTCCCCCAATCTCTAATTAGTTGTCAAATCCTGTCAGTTATTTTTCTGAAATATCTCTCATATCTGCCCCCTACATTTCATTCCCACTTCCACTACCCTAATTTAAACCATCATCATCTCTCATCTGGACTATTAGAATAGCTTCCTAATCGATCTTTTGCCTCTAGTCTACTTCATCCTTGATAGATGTGCCAAAGTAATCTAATGCACAGGTCTGATTGTGTTACTTCCTAATGCGTATAGGATAAAATACAAATTTCTTTTCTTGACATTTACAGCCAGCTCTTTACACTATGGCTCCAGCTTGCTTTTCCACCTATATCTCATAATATTTTCCTGTGTCCACATAATAGTTCATTCAGTCAGACTGGACAGTTAGTCATTCCCTGGTCTCCTCTTGCCCCTTTCTGCCTCTGTGTATTTGCACAACTTGTTTTTTAAGCCTGAATAGACTTCTTCCATATGTCTGCTTGTTAAAAATCATCTTCCTCCAAGTGCAGGCTCAGATGTTGCCTTCTCTCATGGACCAGCTGGTAAATGTTCACTTTTTCCCCAATCTCATGCCTCTCTGACCTCTACTGTGTACGTATTTTCTAACAGTTATTTTACTCAGTCAGAATTTCTTAAGTGCTTACTATGTGCCAAGCCCTGTTCTAAATAGTATAGATACAAAGAAAAAAATAAAAGTGATTCTGCCTTTAAGAAACTTAAATTTCTGTTTATGTACAAGTGTTTCCCTCTACTAAATTTTAAGCTCTTTGAGGGAAGGGCCTTTGCTGTTTTTAATTTTCATAACCATACTCCATATCATAGTATTCAGAACAGATTAGGTGTTTAATAAATGCTGAATTAAATAGTCCAAATATTTAGAGACTTGGGCAAAAAAAGAAAGAGAAAATAATTTACATATACTAAAACACTAGAAATTGGTGAAAAGGTTGGGTTTCTTTGTCTCCTTAAATTAGCTCATTAAATTATTACTATTAAACTTGATTCAGTTTATTTTGAGAAATCCCACTTGGAGATTATATAGAAGGATATCAGAAATCATAAAAGATTCTATCAGTGCAATATATTTACTTTAAAATTTTACTCCTTGGAATTCCAACCTCATTAGATACTATTTAAAGCCCAAAATAGCTTGTTGAAATCATCTCCTTCCAAGTTCAGTCTCAGGTGTTGCCTTCTCTTATGTCTCTCCTGGGTCTCATGCCTCTCTGACTTTTGGCTTTTAAAATTAAATTTTCATTTAAAATAGCATCTTAGTTATTTTTAATTCTCTTATCAGCCTGAATGATAGAGACTAGCCAACAAAATATTTATTACTTGCTTTAAGCCCTGTCGTGAAGTAGTAGGTAATATCCTTAGTGGTGATAACAGTACACTGGCATCTATTACCTAAATCTGTAAGGAGCCTTAGAAGTCATTTAGACCATTAATATTCAAAATGTAAGCTGTGACCTGACCCCAGGGTTTGTGTGGTCAGCACATTGCAGGTAGGAAAAGGAGTTAGATCCTACCCTCCCCATAATAACCAATCAGTAGGGTTTGTCTCAACCAAAATCATGCCTTTGTGAATTAAGGATACGTCCTTTAGGGAAGTTAGAGCCTAATTTTAGTCTGACACCCCAGAGTTTACACTAGGAAAATTCCTGCCTGCTCCCCCAGCTAAGCATACCCATCTCTGTTCCTTTGCATCCCAGATGACTACACCAGATGTACTTTGAAGGGTTAGCTCCACATTCAGAGACAGACATCAGTGAATTGCAGCCCAGTTACCAAGGTCTGTAACATTTGTGTCATCTGCAGTTCTTCATTTTCTCTCAGTCCACTTATCCAGACAATTGCCAGATCTTGACATTTCTTCTTTCACATCTCATTCTTCTCTGCTCATGCAGACACCACTCTGATTCAGGTCCTCCTCACCACATACCTGGAATGTTGCAATAGTTTCCTCCTAATTAGTTTTCCTGATTCGGTTTTCTCCTCTCTCTAACCATTTTCCACATTGTTGTCAAAGTAGTTTTCCTAAAGTGTCATGTCACTCCCCTGCTCAATAAATTCCAGTGGCTCCCTATTGACTTTGAGATCAAATTGTTTTTCATCATCTCATTTTTAAAAAATTTATATTTTTGGGTAAGTATTATGATGTACTGAATAGTACATGTATGTAACTTATAAATAAGTAAATAAATACTTATTGGGAAGGTATGCTTAAAATATTTTTTACCACTAGAGATAAGTGTCTGAGACTAGATTTGAATTCAGGTCTTTCTGACTCCAGGCCCAGCATTCTATGCACTATATCATCTAGCTACCTTACTTCTCTTGAAATAAGTGTTTTGCAAAAAAATAAATAAATATTTAGAATAGTATACTTTATATATGTGAAAATTTGTGGTTTTAAAATGTGTCTTCTGAAAATATCAACATAGATTAAGTTCAAAACAAAATATAATGTGGAAAAATTGGTGATATATACCTATTGAAGTTTGCAAATTAATTGCACAAAATAAAATGATTAAATTTATTGATTGCACAATTAACCCTACAACTTTTTACATCTTTAAAAAAATCTTTTAATATTCAATATGGCCTCTTGTGGCATTTTTTTTTTTTACACAATTTGGCATTGAGTTCACAAGATTTTGACAAATTGCTTTATTCTTTATTATGGAAACCACATAATACACTGGATATTAAATTGGCAAACATTTTCCAAGTCTGGCCTTGATTATAACCCATAGCTTTTCCATGGGACTTAAATGAGTTCCCAGGCTATAAAACCATGTTTATCTTCATCTCTTGGGTAAATTCTTCCTTTTTCATGATATGTGGCACAGTGCAAGGCTCTGTTAGGCTGTTCGATCTTCATTAGAGAATTGTTCTGGAGCAATTCTGCTTCTTATCATTATGTTTGTCAGAGTTCATCATTCCCTCAATGGCGATTAAACCTCTAGCCCAATTACAAGTAAAACAAATGCTAAAAATATTTTATGGGTAGATGCTTTATAGTCTTATGAACATACTCAGACTTTACAGACTCACCTGGACTTCTTCTGACACTAATTTTGATATTATCTTGAATGAAACAGTTTCATTAGTAAAAATTACCTTTTTCCAATCTTCAGGATCCCTTTCTATTATTTTGTCTATGACCAATATGTTTTCTCTATAACAATGATGAACACTTGTTGGATTTTTTCTTTACTGGTCTTCTCACTGTTCTTCCAACTTTAAGAAGCCTTTACCGCATTCTAGATATTGTTGTCTAGTTGTTCAGTCATGTCTGACTCTTTGTGATCCCATGTACCATAGCATGCTAGCCCCTTCTATCCTCCACCATCTCTTGAAGTTTGTCCAAGTTCATGTTCATTATTTCCATGACGTTATCTGTTCATCTCATCCTCCACTCTCTCCTTTTCCTTTTGCCTTCAGTCTTTCCTAGCATCAATATCTTTTCCAAAGAGTTCTATCTTCTTATGTGATCAAAGTATTTAAAATTCAATATTTGATCTTCCAGTGAATAGCCTGAATTAATTTAAGTATTGACTGATTTGATCACCTTTCTATCCTCAGGACTCTAAAAAGTCTTCTCCAGCAAGACAATTCGAAAGCATCAGTTCTTCAGTGCTCAGCTTTCCTTATAGTCCAACTCTCACAGTGTACATTACTATTGGAAAAAACTGTAGCTTTGACTATATGGACCTTTGTTGGCAAGGTGATGTCTCTGCTTTTTAGTATGCTGTCTAGATTTGCCATAGCTTTCCTTCCAAGGAAAGTGTTTTAATTTCATGGCTGCGTTTGCCATCTTCAGTGATCATTGAGCCCAGGAATATAAAATCTAACACTGCTTCCATTTCTTCTCCCTCTCTTTGCCATGTTGGGACCAGTTGCCAAGATCTTAGGTTTGGTTTTTTTTTAATGTTAAGCTTCAAGCCACTTTATAATCTTTTCTTTCACCCTCTTCAAGAGGATAGTTATATATAGTTTTATATATCTATAGAGAGAGAGAGAGAGAGAGAGTTAAGTATCTGAGACCGGATTTGGACTCCAGTCTTCCTGACTTCTGGCCCAGCACTCTATCCCCATGCCACCTAGATGCCCCATTCACAACCATACAACATCACTAATAGAGTATTGGTATTAAAAAGGTGGGCCTTTGGCTTTTTGGTTTTTTTAATCTAATTTTTTATTACATTTTAAGTTCCAAACTGTCTCCCTCCCTTCCTTCCCAGCCCACGCTAGAAAAGGCCATCATTTGATACAGGTACATGCATGTACACACACACATGCACAAAACCATGCAATGCATACTTCTGTTTATCAGTTCTTTCTCTGGAGGTGGATAGCGTCTTCTTTCATGGGTCCTTTGTAGTGGATTTGAGTTTTTATAATCCTCAGAATAACTTCGCATCCACAGTTATTTTTCAAACAATATAACTGTTAGTGTATACAACATTCTCTTGGTGCTGCTCATTTCACTCTTCATTATTTCGTGCAAGTCTTTCCATGTTTTTCTAAAATCAACCTAATCATCATTTCTTACAGCACAGTAGTATTCCATAATAATCATATGCCACCACTTATTTAGCCATTCCTCAATTAATGGGCATTCCCTCAATTTCCAGTTCTTTGCCACCACAAAGAGAGCTGTTGTACATGATGTTGTATGGCCTGAGGGCAAGTGCAGTTCAGAACCAAGGCTGCAGTGAAGTTGCACAATGCAACATGAGCAAGCACTGCCAGAAACACGTTGGATTCATTACCCGTTTGATTTTGAATTGATTTTAGGTTGTTGTGTGTTCAGAAACCTTTCACTGTTGCCAAATGTTTTGCCGCCTCCCACATTCAGTTATGCAACCCCATATGAAGTCACTACCCACATTTTAAGAAATGGTATTTTAGAACCTATAGGTTCTTTACCTTTTATTCTAATCACCATGGGAAATGACATAATTGGTAGACCTAGTGCTATTCCTGTGTCAAAGGATAGACACAGTTTTATAACTCTTTGAATATAATTCCAGATTGCTCTCCAAAATGGTTAGATCAGTTCACACTTCCACAAACAGTGACCCAATTTTTCCACATCACCTTCAACATTTATCATTTTCTTCTTCTGTCATTTTAGCAAATCTGATAGATGTGAAATGGTACTTCAGAGTTGTTTTAATTTGCATTTCTCTAATCAATAATGATATAAAGCATTTTTCCTATGACTATATATTGCTTGGATTTCTTCATCAAAAAACTGCCTGTTCATTCCTTTAACTATCAGTTGGGGAATGACTCATATTCTTATCAGTTTGACAAAGTTCCCTATATATTTGAAATATGAGACCTTCATCCAAGAAACTATTATTCCCCACCTCAAATTTTTGCTTTCCTGTTAATTTTGCCACATTTGTTTTATTTGTACAAAACTTTTTTAATGTAATCAAAATTATTCATTTTACATCTCACAATGCTCTCTTGTTTATTCATAAATTCTTCTCTTATCCATAAGTTTGATAGGTAATTTGTTCCATGTTCCTCTAATTTACTTATGATATCTCCCTTTCTATCCAGGTCAGTGTATCCATTTTGATCTGATTTTGGTAAATGGTGTAAAATACTGATTTATACCCAGTTTCTGCCAGACTACTTACCAATTTTCCCACCAGTTTTTTGTTAAGTAGTGAGTTCATATCCTGAAAGCTTAAATCTTTATATTTGTCAAATGCAACATTACTAAAATATTTTACAATTGTGTATCACTGATGGTAGATCACTGATCTACCTATTTCTTAGGCAGTGCCTTTGTTTCAGGGAAAAAGTTCGTTCTGGTAACTGGTTAAAAGAGGCTTGTAGTTTTTCAGAGGCAAATCCACTGCCCTTCTGCTTCTTAATTCTGAGCCCAATTCATTTCTCATTTAGTCTCTAATACACACACACACGAGTGATGGGTAAGTTACAATTAGATTGTCCATCTAATAATATGTAATAATCTATATATAGGAATACATCTAGGAATGTCAAAAAGTAATTGGTTTTTTCTGTGTGTCCAAACTGAAATCCCTCTTCTCCTTCGAATCTGTGGTTGTTCTCTTCAATGCAAGTAGTGAATATCTTTGGCACCACAGCAGGCAATTCATATATGCTTAATTTAATCAAATAATTATCTTTTTTTAAGAAAAAGATTGACTTTATTACTGGGGTTGACACAGGCTTTTACTTTAGACAATCTAGCAGAAAAGCAAAAAGTTCAGATGAGTAAATCAATGGTATACTCTTGTTACGAGATCAGATAATTGTCTACTTTTTTTCATTTAGCATGAATAAAAAGAAAATACATACATATATACATCATCTTTCTTTGCTCTTCTCCGCGTACTTGACTGAGGGACAAAAAACCTGTTACTGCACACTTCTGTTATTTTTGATGTTATAGTTCTAGAAACATAATTTTAGAATTGAGTTTTAGAAATTACCTAGGATCAGTCCAACTCCTTATTTCACAAGTGACAAAACTGAAACCTAGAAGGAATACGACTTCCCCAAAGTCACACAGCTGGTTATAGACTGAAGTCTAGAAACTAGAATCTAGATTTCATTTTTTTAAGGGCTCTCCTATCTTTTTTAGTTGGCAGTAAACCTTACGAGTACAATGTGGGAGTAATGTATATTGGTTTTTTAATATATACCTTGTATAAGCCTGAAGGGGGAAAAGTTGGAAAAACTAATGACTACAGTTTTTATTTTTACTTGTCAGCTCAGATGCTTAAAAATCCTATAATTACCTTCAGAAAATATTATACTTAATGAAGTCTGAGTATTAAAGTTCACTGTTGATAATTAGTTCTTTTGCTACCTAGAAACTGGCCTTATGAAAAGCTTCTTAGAATACGTTGCAGAATTCTTTTCTGCCTCCAGTGCAAATAACTAACTATATACAAAGTGTTTAACAACTTTCTATTTGGGTTTTTCTGTGAATCCATTTTGCTAGAATGATTGATTTTTTTAAGAGAATTTTCTAGATTTAAAAAAAGAGTGGGTTGTAGCATCATTGAGAATTTGTTAGAAATTTTTGCTCCCTAAAGTTATCTTATCAGTTTTCTAAACTGATAAATAGGTTACTTTTATCTTTTTTCTTTTTCTATGGTATGATATAAGCTTTTAAAAATATTATTAAATGTTCTATGAACTATCCGCCGAGTATATACATAGAAACAATACAGTTTAACAGTATAGTCTGAGAGTATTGATCGACTCTTCCATGTTATTTAGACAAAAGCTGTTTTGAACAGATGGTCCTAGTTCGGTGCCCTAAAGGCTAATATTCATAAAACAGCAAAGGAAACTTGATTCCATATGTACAGGTCATACCTTGAAAGGTAAGGGATTATTATTAGAGCAGCCAGAAGTTATACTGGTTTAGCTGTTGTGCCTCCACTTTCCCTTCCTGTTCATTGCTGCTCCCTCTAGCCTTCCCCATATTACAAGGCTCAGAGAACTTGATGATCTGCCTGTAATAAATATTTCCCCTGGCTATGATCTCTTCTCTTAGCACATTTACTAAATATCTTTAGGTATCCCATTCCCAACATCAAAGTACCCAGGTCTTACCCTCTAAATGAAATGTCCACTTTTCTAATTCTGCCAGTTACCTGCTTTTTTCTATTTTCTCGTCTGCCTTCTCTTAAATAATTTCAAAAATTCTTCAATTCTTTCATGAAATTTCCCTGACTTTTACAAAGGTAGTTCCTGTATGGTTGTCCATGCATACGTTTAACTCCTACAACTTTATCCCTTCAGTCTTCAAATAAACCTTTTTGTTAATGTGGTGCAAATTTTAACTTTATATTTTTGCTTATTATTTTAAGCATTGTTTTCTGTTGTTGGGAGACTGTTATAGTGGCTCTTGTGGATGGTCTGGGGTTCAGTCTTCCTTCAGACACTTTATAACTGGGTGAACCTAGGCAAGTCCTTTAATCCCTCTGAGCATCAGTTTTTTTTTTTTTAATTCCTTTTAAGTCTTTCACAGTTGATCATTATGATATTGCTGTCACTGTGTACAGTGAATCTTAGTTTTCTTATCAGTCCAGTTCATAGGATTATTATGAGGATTAAATCAGATAACCGTATATAGAGTGCTTTGCAAACCTTACCGTGAGCTGTGATTATTATAATTCATCTCATCCTCATCTCTTTTGGTAGAATTCAGTTAGAATAGATCCTGGAACAAGTTATTTATTCAATTATTTTAACACATTTGTATTGATATTGTTTACCTATTTCATCATCTGGTTCCCATTTCTTAACTCCTGTCCCAGAATAAAATAAGAGAAAATTAGTTCAGTACAACTAAGCAACACATCAAAAAGTCTTGATACTTATTAACATTGTTTCACACCCATAGTTCTCCTCCTCTGAAAAGAACAGATTGGTGCCTTCTCAGATTTCTTCTTTAAATTCAGCCAAGCTTGTCTATTATCATTTTTAATTAATATTTTAAATTAATACAAATCTATTTTCTTTTCCTCCTACCTCTGGAAAAGGGAAGGAAAACCCTTGTAACAAATGTGCTTGATCAAGCAAAACCAATTGGTTTTGTCCAGAAAATGCCTCATTTTGCCCCAAATCTGTTGTCACTCTTAGGAGTCAGGAGGTGGGTAGCTTGTTTTTATCATGTCTCCTTTGGGGATGGTCATTGCATTGATTAGAGTTAAGTCTTTAAAAGTTGTTTGTCTTTAGGAAGGAAGGAAACAAGCATTTAGTGAGCACCTACTATGTGCTAGGCACCTTAAAAATTTTGTCTGATTTGATCCTCACAACAACAATCCTGGAAGGTAGGGTGTTATTATCCTAATTTTATAGTTGCGGAAATTGAGACAGACAGGTTAAATAAGTGATTTCCTTTGGGTCGCATGTTTGAGGCAAATTTGATCTCAGGTTTTTCTAACTCCGGGTCCTGTGCTCTATCTACTGCATCACCAGCTGCCTCTTTACAGTGTGTTGTTATGTTGTTCCATTTCTTCTCACTTCATTCTTTATCAGTTCATACAAGTTGTCAGAGGTTTCTCTGACACTGTCATCTTCATCATTTCTCATAGTCCAGTAGTATTCTATTACATGCACATACCATCATTTGGGCAGACATATCCCATTTGTTTAAGTTTTGAGTTCTTTGCCAGCATGAATAGAGCTGCTATAAATATTTTTGTCCATAGCGGTCCTTTTCTTCTTTCTTTAATCTCTTCAGGGTACAGACTTATTATTGGTATCGATGGATCAGAGGGTATGCAAAGTCAATTCCAAACTTTCACATTCAGTTTTGAGTGTTCTTTCATTTTACATTGTTGTGGTAGTTGTGTGTTGTTTTTCTAGTTCTTTTCACTTTATATCAGTTCATGTATTTTCTCATGCTTCTCTGTATTTTTTTCTTATAGTGCAGTAACATCCCATAACATTCATGTACCACAATTTGTTTAGTCATTCCCTGATTTGTTTCTAGTTCTTTGCTAATCAAAATGTGCTATTTTTGGAGTATATGGGTTTTTTCTTTTTGTCATTGATATCCTTGGGGTATATGTCTAGCAGTGGAATCTTTATATCAAAGGGTATGAATGTTTCATTCACATTCTTTCATAATTCCAAATTGATAACCAGAATGATTGCACTAGTTCACAGTTTTGTCCACAGTATTAGTTTGCCCATCTTTCCAAAAATCTTTCCAATATTGACTTTTACCATATTTGCCATTTTTCTGGATGTAAGTTAAAAATTCAAGATTGTTTTTTTTGCATGTCTTTTGTTAGTATTTGACATCAGGCCTTTTAACTTCCAGATATTACAACCTTTTCTCAGTAGTAATCTTCCTTGACCTCCTGTGGCATTTGACGCCATTGACCATGCTCCTGCACCTTCTTCCTGGATAGTGCTCCTTTGGTTTTTGGGGTGTTGCTTGCTCATACTTTTCCTTCTTTAGTGCTCCTCGTTCTCTTTTAGTAGTTCTTTGTCCTCTTCTCACCCCCAAAGTAGGCATTCTTAGAGTCCGTTATAGATCTTCCCCTCTATATAATCTCTTCCTTGGCAAACTTACCTCTTCCCCTGGGTTTTATGTGTCCCCCTGCGCAAATTAATCACAAATCTGTATAGCCAGCCCTGGGCTTCAGTCCTGCATCCCTAGTTGCTGGTGGACATTTCCACCAAAATGTCCTACTGAGACTCAGACTCAGCATGTCCAAAACTGGATTCATCTCTCCCTCCCTCCTGCCCCCATCATTCTTCCTCTCTTCCCACCTTCCCTGTCACCCAAGATTGAAACTTTGACTTCAACTTTAACTCTTTCCTTAAAACCCTACAGACTAGCAATTCTGTCTCAATTTCTCTCATATCCTATCCTCTTTCTCCCTTCACAGTTCAGGCCCTTCTCACTTCTTCCCTTTCCGGTTCATTCTTCTCCGTGCTGCCAAAATTACCTTCCCAAAGCATAAATCTGAGCATGCCAGCCTTTTACCCAAAAATCTTCCATGACTCTCTGTTGGTTCTAGTATTAACTTTTCCCCCCTTTTCCTGACATTTATGCCCTGATATAATTTGGCTCCAACTTACTTTTCAAGCTTTATTTCATATTATTTCCCTTCATGTAGAGAAGTTTCCTTAATATACTGTCTCCAGAATTCATGAATTTGCACCAACTGTTCCACATACCTGTTTTGTGCCTTTTAGAATGTTTTTTCCTTAAAGATTTACTTCAGATGGTGTTCTTCCTCATCTCTCCCCATCTTCTCCCAACGTAAAAAAAAAAAAAGCATTCTTCTCCCCATACGAATTTTCCTAGAGCTCTTTGACTGGATCTTTCCTTTGCTCTCATCACATCCTATCTGATACTATACTTCTCATCCCTCCTAGTACAATATAAGCTTCATGGGAGGAACTATGTAAATTTTTTCTATCATAGTTTCCCTCATGACCACCAGATGTCTTATCAGTGTCATAGATTCCTAGTTTGGGAACTCATTTAATCAAAATGGATCACAAATTGAAAGTTTCGGTAACACTAAGGAGTTTCTTGAAGCACATAGCAGTTAAATGACTTGCTACGATTAAATACCTAGTGTCAGAAGTGTAGTTTGAACCCAGAGCTTTCTGACTCCAAGCCCAGCTATCCCATATATTTTACTACTTCTGTAGAAATTTCCCACATAATACATCCCACTATTTCCATTCGCATAATCACCACCTTACTTCAGGCCCTCATGACCTCCTGAATTAACTGTAGCTTCCTATTTGACCTTTGTACTAAAAGGTTTCTCCCTTACTCCAACCCATCCTCCATGTAACTGCTTGTGATTGTCCTGAAGTGTAGGTGCAACCATGTCTGACCTCCCAACTAAATAAACTCTAGTGGTTCTCTATTACCTTAATAAAACATAATCTCTTTTTGACGTTCACTGCTCTTCACAGTCTGACCCCTTCTTACCTTTCCAGTTTAATAAGTAATTATATATATAATGATATTATTTCCCTTTATACACTCTACCATCCAAACATATTAACCTAATTACTGTTCCACACATATAGAGCTGCACCCCCTCATACCTATAATGCACTGTTTCCTTATTTCTGCCTCTTGGAATACTTGGATTCCTTCAAGACTTGGCTTAAGCATTACCTTCTACAAGAAGCTTTCCTCACATCTCTCCTTACTCAGCTTCTGACTTTTCAGACTTTTCCTCTTCCATTCTTGCCACCTTTTTGCTTTAGAGATGTCTATATCTCTGTGGCTTATCTCATCCTCCTGTTGGTGATTTCCTGCCTAGAGGAAGTGCCCAGGTCAGCCATAGCTCACATTTCTCCTGGCTCCATTCTTGATTTTCTGGACTTTTTCTACCTTCTTCCACATGAGGAGCTCTTCTCCCTTTTCTTCTCCTCTCCTTTCTTTCTCTTCCCCCTTCCACATACTGCCCCTTCCTCCCCCCCATTTTTCAGCTCTTTTGTGTATGATCTCCTCCCATTAGAATGTCAGCTGCTTGAGGGTAAGGACTGTCTTGGTATTATATTTGTTTTCCCAAAGCCTAATGTAGTTCCTAGCAAATAGAACTTAGTGAATGCTTCTTGGTTGACTTTCCTAATCTACTCTATACCCCAACCCCCAGCTGCTAATGTTTTTCCTCCCCAAACTGCCTTATATTTAGTATATGTGTGTGTGTTTATATACACATGGTGCCATCCCTGTTAGAATGTAAGATCCTTGAGGGCAAAGAATGTCGTTTTTGTCTTTGTTCCCTCAACACTTAGCACAATGACATATGGTACCTGATTAATAAATATTTGTTGGCTGATTGATAGTAACAACTAATATTTATAGAAGCCTTTAAGGGTTGCATAGTGCTTTATAAACGTCATTTGAGTCCTAAAAGAAACCTGAGGGAGGTAGTAATACAGGTAATATTGTAGTAGAGAATATCTCATAAATGAATCTCTTCAGTTTATTTTTACTTCTGGTAGCAAAAATTGCCTACAGTAAGGACTAAGTTCCTTTTAACAGTGATATTATGGTATAAGTGTTTAAAAAAAACCCATCTTCTCCCACTGTAATAAAGTATTTGCATTCACCAAATACTTATTTAGTACCTATTCTGTGCAAAAAATATTATTAATGTTCATTGTTAGAATTTAAAGAATTATTTTAACTGGTCAGGGCTGAAAACAATAGACCTTTTTATTTGGCCGAAAAGGCCAATTTATTTAATTGGAGAAACGCAAAGGTGCAAGTGACAGAGATGAAAAAGGGAAGATACTAAGGCAACAAGTCTCCTTCACTAAGGCTGCTCAGTGAGCCCTTCACATGAAGGCCGTGACTGACTCTGTATACTTCTGTATCTTATATTCAACATTTATTGACCCTCTCACACTGGGATTGGGACTAACAGTTCCAAAGTTAGACTAGGGAGGTCCAACAGAAAGGAATGTAGCTGTGGATGTTGCTGAGGGACTTTGGTCATATGTTGATGGTTGATGGCCATGGCAAAAAAAAGGAATCAGCAATGGTCTAGGAAATAGGTTCCCAAGGTGGGCGATACTACCCCTTGGGAGGACACTAGAATGATCCTGGGGAGTGCAATTGGGTGGTCCTGAATAAAATATGGGGGTGGTGGAAGCATAAAGAGAGAAGGAAATTTTGAAAAACCATTTGTACATGTTTCATCTGTTGTGTAACAGAGTTAAAGTTATAGTGATTACCTTATTTTCCAAATAAACGCACAAAATGCAAATTGTAGCCAATCAGTGGTCAAGTCCGCCTACATGTCTTAATAAGCACATGTTGGCAGACAAGTGTGCTGTGCATTGTTGAGAAGTCTAGCATGCTTTGGCAGGAATATGGACATGGAATGACTTGTTTACAAAACGATACTATATGATTACATGATACAATATTGTGTCATCAAAATTTCAATGCAGGAAAAATCCCACAAATTTATAATACATTATTAAATTTAAAATGCATCATTTCAAAAAAAGAATTTTATATTTTTTGAAATGATGAAATGATGCAAATTTCAAAAAAATCCATTAAAGGGTGAACGAAAGTGGATTTCCAGGGGAGTGCTGAGTAATTTTTTTTAAAAGAGGGCAGTAGGTCAAATAAGTTTAGGAACATCTGGTCTAGGAGAAGATTCATGCTCCAGGACACCTCTCTTAGCTCAGGTGGGAGTAGTGGCATTTTGTATTTTTGTAGGGAGTTATTTTGTAAGGAGAGGAAAGGTTATACTCAGGGGGTTCTGATTGGTTTCTTATTCATGAAATCCTTGGCAGGGAGAGTATAAGTTTCTACCCTGAAATCTTCCAAGTTTCTAGATATGAGGATTCCAGATAAGGGGCAAGTTGGAAGGAAGGAGAGAATACCAGGCAAGAGGAAAGGGTATGGCTAGGGAATGGAAAATCTAGGGTACAGAGAAAAAAATCAGGTTTTTCTGGACCACAGCATATTAACACTTTATTAAACTTCAACCTAATTCAGAATTTTCCAAACTAAGTTGGCCATAGAATTTTTGTAGGCTTGAAATAGATTGAGGGAATCTGCACCCACTGATTAGGGAGTCCCTGGACCAGGAGATGGAATACTTCTTGAAGAGTTTGGAGCAAAATAAAGGAAATTAAGCCTATTTTCTCACAGAAAAACAAATCAGTATAGCCCTAATCTACTTATTCCTCAAGGGGAGGTGTAATCCTTTGGCATCTTGAACTTGTAGGTCTTCAAATAGCTACTTGACTATTCCCAAGCCAGGGTTACAGCATCTTTTGGTATAAGAGAAGGTTTAAAACTCTGTGATCCTCCCTTTCTTGCAGTCTGCTTCTATTATCAGGTCATCCAGACTACCAGCCCAGTCTATCCATCTATTAAGATCCATTCTCTAAATTTTAGGGTCTTTGGTGTAAAACCATTGCCTCACTTTCAGGAATATTCTTTACAATCTTAGTTTGTTGCCAAGATCATGTTTAAGGGCTGTTTATCATGATAGAACCTTCAAGAAGCTTGACCATATGAACTTTAGGAACTTAAAATAATCTCCATGCCATGATAAGGCATGATAGTAAGACTTTTTGGAGATAAGAAGTTTGGTGTAAATAATTTTTAACAAATTAATTATCTGTGTACACAAGGCACTGTCCTAGGTGCTGGGTATACAAAGACAAAATTAACAATGTTCTTCACTCTCAGGGAACTTCCATTCTAAAAACTCTCTAACGTCTGTAATGACCATATCCTTCACAGAATTGCTGTGGAGAAGACATTTTATTTGAGAATATATAATATTGTTTATAACATGACCTTTTGTTATAATCATTTTTTTCCATTTATGTTTCTGTGTCTTATATGGATACTGATGTTATCAGCATCAGTTAGAAGAGATTTTCCCCACACAGGAGTTGCCCTTTACCCTGTAGCAACCCATGTAGTAGGGCCATGTTAGTCACCCTCTGATGCAAAAGCCCAAGTTTACTGTCACCCTTTCTCGTCATTGTAGAAGGGAGATTTTTATCAGTGTTCCCTTATCTGAAATTTCAGAAAACCTGCTGGCTGCTGTCCCACCCTCCTTTTGTATTATCATACATAAAACACAGCATGCTTTTTTGCGTTATTCCTTGTTAACATAGTTGGAAATTGGAAGTGGAGGATGTATTTGTGGAGAACAAGTATGTATAACATAATGCCAACTTTTTTGAATATTTAATAAATGTCTTATTTATCAAAAATATCTGCAGTACTCTTTCCTTCACCAAATTTTCATTTTTCTGAGTTGTTAATATTCAGGTCTGTAGAAAATTCCTTCAGTTTACACCTAATTTTTAAAAATGATTGTTAAATATACCACTGTTTCTTGTGAAATTAGCCCTAAGGAATATAACTTTCTCCTATACCAGTCACACTTAAGTGCTTAGTACCTTCTTTAGCAATTCATCACTACCCCTGAGGGACAGGTTTTTATGTGCATTTGTGTAACTATAAATACATACTATGAGTATACTCACTCATTTTGTGATTACAAGGTAAGAAGATTGATTTCAAAGTACCTACCCTAGTAGGCTATTACTATAATGTAACTATCAACGTCTTTGACCAAAAACGTTTTTGGAACCCTTCTCTGGATTTCCTTCTGAATCTTTTGGTATATTATTTTGAACATAATTAGCTGTGGCAGATCTCCATTTTTTAGGGTGAATCGGATTTTGGAACTAGCCAAATTCCTTTGTTGGAGAATAGATCTGATGAGTAAGATTGGTGTTTAAACTGGTAATAGCTCCTTTGGTTAAAGTGAGATGTGATCAGGGATGTAACTATTATAGGGCCAAGGGGACTTTGTCTTGCGATGTCACATCTAGAGGGCACTGATAGTTTTTGCAGTTATTTAGCAGGCTAGAAATGATGTATTTAATATTAAGCAAGATTAGTTAAGATAGGGAACTATCAGATGATAGACTAGGTGAATTCTTCTCCTGTGTCATAGCATTTCCCTCTTCCCCAGCACGACAGCCTCAAATTGCTATGTTAGGGTCACTTTCTCTCACCCATTCTCCAGCAAAATCACTATTTCTTCTTCCCCTAAATGAGAACAAGATAGTAGGTTATTTATTTATTTATTTTTACCACTTACCTTGGGCACATAAATCTATAGTTACTGCACTACCTGTGATCCTACAATAATGATGAGATTTGTTTTCTTGTTTGGCTGAGAGAATAATTTAAAAGAGGCTTCCAGAAATGTTTTGAATGATAGAAGAATTATTGTAGTAAGTATATAACCTCTCCAGCTAAGTACTTTGAAGTGCCAGTAATCATTTAGGTTAATAAATGCTGGTGTGATTTTTTAAACTCCTTTAATATTCTGTATATGTATATACTTACCTGCAGAGTATCGAGTAACCTGGTTTTCCCCTGAAAAAAATTCACCTTGTGTCCAACCTTCTGGATAGGGAGTCTCCCAAAACTTGGCCAGCCTGGTCCTCAAAAAGGAGATAGAGAGCCCATCGCCAGACTGGTCCTCGAAAGCTGTTCAGCTTAAAGTAGACCTTGGGGTTGTTACGTCTTTCCATGATGAGACCTTATAATAAAACTTTATTGAGGGTATAAAATATTTCACATCTTTAAATATGCATTTGGTTCATAACTAAACTGATTAGATTCCTGTTGATTATTTAGATAAAGAAAGTTCATAATTATTTTTTGCCATATTGGCAGTCAGTTTTTGCAGTTAATATCTTGGCATGACAAATAGCCTCCTAAGTTACCTTATCATTTTACTTCATTTGGTACTTTTGTTATCTGCAGCATTTTATCCCAGTCCAAAGAGTAAAAAAGGAATTGCTAGCAGGCATTCTTACACTCATACATGTAGTTGTTTAAGGGTCAATATTTATAGCTAATGAGCTTTTCTCTGTTTTTGTTTGAAAGCTTCTTGCTCGACTTGAAGGTAGAAGTTCCCTGAAAGATATAGAACCTTTGTTGTTTGCTGATGAAGGCTCTCCTATCCATGGTAAAAAAATAATAATTTTTTAATGGAGGGGAGGGGGGAGAGTGGATATCTTTGAAAATGTATCCTTTATGTTATTTTTGCACTTTTATATATGGGGATGTCAAAGTTACAGATTTTAAAGTATATAAATCTAGCAGGTAGCAGGCTAGAAGATAAAGATGAAAGACTAAGATGATAATAGACCAAATTTTTTATTGTAACCAATGCTTAGCTCAATCTAACACTTAAGACAGTGTCTCAAACATAGTATACATTTAATTAATATTTGTTGCCTGACTTTCTGTTATTGTGTGGTAGTAAATGTTCCATTATTTGTGGGTAAATAATGTGAATTTTGTTTTTGTTTTTCCCTGGGGCATACTTTTCATTTAAAAAGTAGTACTCTGATAAATTGCTGCTTTGACGTTTAATATCCTTTATCACCACCCCTTGCCCAAACCAGAGTTTCTTTTGGAATGGGGGTGGGATATGTCAGTATCTCATAATTTGTAAGCCAGCTGTGGTCTAGCAGAGGAGAAATACTACCAATTACTATTTCCTATGCCAGGGGAAGCTTGTAAATAATACCTTTGTGTAGGTTGCATATTTGCATTAGTTTAAAAGACTTATTTGTTCTCAGAATTGAAGAAAGAAATCAAGCTAGGTGAATGGATATTATAAAATGCCTACAGTAACACTTCATGTATCTAGGGGTCATTTATTTGGGAGCTTCCTATACTTGAAGGAAAGCCAAGGTCTGGACTGCCTTCCTTCAACCTCTCTTCCTGAATTCCTTCATAAAAGCCTAATTCAAATACTGTCTCTTTCATGAAACTGGTTCTTCCCACTGATCTCATATAGCACTGTGCTTACATTTTACTTAGATATCATTCTGTATTGTAGTAGTCTATATGTCACGTTTTTAGCTGTTATGCCACAAAACCATGAACCAAAGGTTCACTTACCTCAGAAGAAAGCTAATAGAAACTTCTACTTGTGCCTTATTTACTTGTTTCATAGATTGACATGGCCAGCTTATTGGTGGTGAGTTCATATTGAGTAATACTGATCTTTTGGAAGAAAAGCAAAACTCTTGCTGGGGACCACAGTCAACACTTTTCCTGCATTGGAGAACCAACCAGACTTGGCACCTCACTGGCATAACCCTCAACAGGGTCATTTCTCTGCCACAATTAACTTATTCTTGTTTTAGAAATAATTCTAACAGACTTGGCAATCTGACTTCCCCGTTGAGAACAGATGAAAAGAATTGAAAGGAGTGTCAATAGCATAGTAATAGGAGCAGGTATGAACAGCCAGCCTTTTCCGAATGAGGGAGGATACTAGAGGAAAATTGCAAAAGTAGAAACAAGCCCCAAAAGTACAGCATCATTTTACATATTTAGTTGTATCATTTGCCAGAATAACCAGCTTTTGGTCAGTGACTGATGTTTGCAAGATGTTTTGTAATGTGTCATATAGTAACATTGATTATCAACCCAATATTTTTCACAGTGGAACATTTTTCACTTGTCCAGCAACATTTGAAGACAGAACTGGTTACTTCTGTTAAAAGAGTACCTGTTTCACATACAATTCCTGCTTCTTTCCTACTGTAATATGTTGTGTTTAGCAGGAGAATAATTTTGCTTTAAAGTCTCTTTTAGCTCTATATCTGTGATCACATGAAGGATATTTGGTCAAAGGTACCTCAACCTGTTCCCTGTTGGGAACAATGAAAGATTCATTATATAATTATGATTCTGTCTTTTTAAAATGTGATTTCTTTAAACTAACAAAAGTAATAAATTTGTTAAAGTTATATATGTGTATTATGTATGTATGAGCATACAAAAGGATTTTTTATGTAAATATAAGAAATGTGGTTTTAGTTTTTTAGTTGAGCAAGTATTTTCTAATAGTACTTTTCATATGGAAATGTTTGATTTACTGTTTTATGCTATATGTTTTGTTCTGTATATAAAATATTTTTTCTTTTTAATTTTCTTGAAATTCTTCCAAAGAATATTTTGTTTTGATGTATTATTATTCAAAGGTTATAGTTTTGCTAATTATTTCTCCTTCCTATATTCCTGTATTTTTAAAACTGAACTGAAAATATTAGATATTAAAATATTGAAGCTAAACAGAAAAAATCAGTTAAACATCATGATGTTTAATTTTATATGCACACAGGATTTGGCTTTTTAAGATGAATATTTCCCTGATGAATATGGTTTTTATTGATTTAATTGATGTGGTTGTCCCTCATCCATACATATTGCAACTTCTTGTTCTTGTCTGTCCACAGACTTCCAGAGAATTTACAGTCAGTGTGCTAGATACTTTCCTCTGCCTTTTTTGATATTTCAAAAATACCATTGTAGCAATCAGGTTGTTCATCTTTTGCTACATGACCAGATCATTTCCTTTTCTGGTGATATATGTCCTTGAGTGTAATTGATTCTGTTTTTAGTGAAATTGGAAATACAAATTTAAGTTCATGCTAACAGATTATAGATACTAAAATTGCTACATATTATCTAGTTTTTTGGGAGAAACCAGTCTCCTTCATCCTGCATGTAGCATACTCTTGACCACATTAGTACTTAGCTCTTGTGGTCCCACCTGCCCAGAATGCTTTCCTCTAACCACTCTTTACAAATTCTGCTAGTCTTAATGATTTGCTTCCAATTTACTTCCAGCTTTATTTGATAATATTCATCTCCATGCATTCTGTGTTCTTGGCAAATTCCCTTAATTCAGCATGCCATAATTTATCCTTGTGTATTCACGTAGACTGTCAGTCTTGCCTAAAATGTGTACCCTTCTCGTTTTTTGCCTTTCACAATTCTTACCTTCTTTCAAGGCTCAGCTTAAGTTCTTTCTCTGTGAAGACCTGACCCACCTCCCTGCAGAAAGTAGACGGAATCCTTCCTGTTTATTTTTGTATTCCTAGGACCTTACACTTTGGTACTGATTACATTCAGTTTAGCAGTTTACTGAAAATTGTTGGATTCTTCTTTATACTTCTGATTGTTTTATGTACTTCAGTATTGTCTCCGCAACTAGATATAAAGTGCTTCAGGTAATAAACCAGATCATACCTTTATATATCCTCCAAAAATCCTAATCTTAATTTTATATGAATTCTAGGCAAATACTTGTTTAATTAATCTAAAAGTGGTGCTACAGGTGCAAGTAAAAATAAATTGAAAAGTATTATGTTGAAGATAATATTTAGCAGTTTTGAAAATATTGATTCAAAAAAGGATATATGTAGTCACTCCTCAATTTTTAAAACATCCAGTTCCTACATGGCTTATATATGTGAATGGCCTAGTGAGGATGGTTTTTCCCATAAGTCCTAAACACTGAAAGGAATTAGTACCCTAAACCATAGAGTTTTACTGGGGAGGAGGTAAGTAACATGTTCACAGTGCCTTCCTGCTCAGGACAGAGAAAGCAATATGGTATAGAAGAAAGAATATTAAATGAAATCAGGAAAGATCTAGTTTTGACTCCTGGCTTAGACACTTACTCTAGCTGTCTGACAATGGGCAAAGATTCAAAGAGCCTTTTATTTATTGAAGGGGAAGAGGGAAACTCCCCATTACCTTGTTTAGGCACATTGTCACTCTTAACAAATATGTTCCAATGTGGACTGCCTCAGACTCTCAGACCACATCGTCATCTGATTCCAGGCTTAGCTATTTAAAGACCTCTAGGAGTTTGACTAGGTTTCATCGTTACTTCAATTCCATGGAAAAAGATGTTCATATTTCTGGGAAAAGACAGCAGGATATTGACACCTTTTAAAACATTAACTCCTTATTACCTGTGATTACATCAGGTGAGGGAGGGGGCTGAAATCATTTAGTCTAAAACCAACTATCCTTATACATAGAGAAGCATGGGAAGACTTGGTCTATGTGAACTTAAAGTGAAGTAAGCAGAAAACGATAGTTTTGACAGTGATGACAACAACATAAAAAAGAGAGAACAGCAACAATTAAAACTGAACACTGAACCTTTTTGAGGTAATAAAGAAATGGAAACAAAGTAGATGGTATATTGATTGTGGAATGATTAAACAAATTATGGTATATGTGTTTGATGGAGTATTACCGTGCTTTAAGAAAATACAAATATGATGAATACAGAGAGGCATAGAAACTTAAAGGAACTAATACAGAATGAAATAAGCAGAGCCCAGAAAACAATACAGAATGTCTACAACAGTTTAAATGTGAAGAACAGTAACTACAAATTAATTGAATATGAATGTTGCAGAATTACAAAGAATTAGCATTGCCCCAAATAAGATGTGAAGATACCTCCCCCAACTCCTTTGCAGAGGTGGAAGGTGCGTGGGTATGGAACATTGCCCATATTTTCAGACCTTTTCATTGTATTGATCAAGTATGAAGCAACAGGAAAGTGAAGAAGTCTTAAAAGCTTTAAAATCCAAGCTTCTTAAGATGAAACAAATATCCATAAGATACCTCCTTTCCTTCTTTATGGAAATGGGCTCTGGTTGTGGAATATTGTAGGTAACGTCAGACTTTTTCAACATGTTGGTTAGTTTGCTAAACTACTCTCTTTGTTATTGTTCTTTGGGAGGGAGAGAGGGGTTTAAAAAATAGAACTGATATAAAAACAAGTTACTTATAAACATTTTTTGGAAAAGAAAAGTATACTTTGAAATTACTTGATGTTTTAAATGTCATGGAATATTTAAGACACGTAAAGCAAATGCTTGTGTAATTATGTTTTTATTAGTTTCTATTATATTAGTGATTAATAAATGCATAATAAAGGTAATATTAAATTTAATACATATAAACTTAAAACACTTGAGAATTCTAAAAAATATGACAAGTATGTAATTATTTATAAGTGATAAGTGTTTGCATAATTGGGAACAATATTTGATGTAAACTCATCTTGTAAGATTCTTCACAGCAATTTTCATACTTAAATTTACTCAGATAAGCCTCTATTTGGAAGGGGATTCTTTTAGTTCACATTTTCTACACATACATTTTTGAGTTGTTTCTAAATTAATTCTTTGTCAATCATTCCTCTTATAATCTATGTAAATTTTTGTGAAAAAAAAAAAACACCGCATCAGGATCTTGTGAAGTAAACCCTACATGGAAATAGCTATTTTCATATTTGCATTTCTTCTATATTTGAGATTTACTTTTCAGATTCAGTTTATGGATGTTTGTTTCATCTTAAGAGTCTTAGTTTTTAAAGCTTTTAAAACTTTTTCATTTTCCTATTTCTTTATACTTCCCAATTGAACCCAATTTTTGAAAATAGAAGCTGGTACAATATATATGAGTTTCTAAAACAACAATAAAGAACTAAGAATATAAATGAACCTGGATTATTTTATACATGCCATTTAGATTGCTTTTTATTCTTGTTTAATTTTAACCAATCCCCAGTGGTTATCCACCTCATCTTAATATATGTATCATGTGAGAAACTTGCAGACATCAGAGTGAATAAGTTTGCCTTGGGTGCTCATTCCCCGTTACTATGGTTTCTTTTTTCTGCAAAACCCGTTGATTCATGAAACCCCATGGTTCTCTAGTACCTCTCTTGAGAAGCAGTTTCCAATTATTGAAGTCAAAAAGGTTCAGATTTATACTATCTCAGTTATGTTTGTATAATTGAAACAAAGGGGGGGGAGTTGTTTCAGGTGAGTGAGGATGAAATTATTACTAACGTGCTACATGCTTTTTTACTCCGAAATTCTTATGTTTTTAGAGTTTTTTGAGGGAATTATACTTTTAACTGTTTAATCAAAAGAAGTTTTTGATAAAAATAATCCAGAGTTTATGTAGACTTGTGGTTTACCAGTGATTCAGGTAAATTCCACCTACCTGAGCAAAGTCCCTGCCTCCTCTTTTGTTGTAACCATTGTTTCTGCAGTGTATCAGGAGGTCTGAGGTGCATTGAAATACTGTGAAGCTGTGCTTTATATGAAGGATCATAGGTCTGCAACATACAAAACAGTTTCAGATTAGGCAGATATTACTATGTAAATAGGCTTTTTTCTAGGATAATCAGCATGGGAAGAAATGTGAGGAGTTGATAAATAACTTGTATAAGATGATTTTTTACGTCTGTGATTCCAGGAGCATCTAGGTGACACAGTAGATAGAACTCCAGGCCTGGAGTCAAGAAAGACCTGAGTTTGAATCCAGCCTCAGACATACTCTAGCTGTGTGACACAGGTCAAGTCACTAAACTTCTGTCTACCTGAGTTTCTTCAGCTGTAAAATGGGAATGATAGTGTCTGCCTTCCTGGGTTGTTGTGAGGATCAAATGAGATAACATTTGTAAAGCTCCTATCATACTGCCTGGCACACGATAAGCACTTCATAAATTCTTGTTCTCTTCCCTCCACATGGAGGATGTGGATATATGGATAACCACATTTAGCAGTAAATAGACAATTCAAATGAAGAAAAATTGTAAAACAAGCAAACAAACAAAAAAACACCTTATGTAGTTTTTTTTTTTAATTTAACTTTTAACATTCATTTTCACAAAATTTTGGGTTACAAATTTTCTCCCCTTTTATCCCCTCCCCCCCCAAACACCAAGCATTCTAATTGCCCCTTTGACCAATCTGCTCTCTCTTCTATCATCCCTCTCTGCCCTTGTCTCCGTCTTCTCTTTTGTCCTGTAGGGCCAGATAGCTTTCTATACCCCTTTACCTCTATTTCTTATTTCCTAGTGGCAAGCACATTACTCAACAGTTGATCCTAACACTTTGAGTTCCAATTTCTTTACCTCCCTCCCTCTCCACCCCTTCCCTTTGGAAGGCAAGCAATTCAATATAGGCCAAATCTGTGTAGTTTTGCAAATGACTTCCATAACAGTTGTGTTGTATAGGACTAACTCTATTTCCCTCCATCCTGTCCTGTCCCCCATTACTTCTATTCTCTTTTGATCCTATCCCTCCCCATGAGTGTCGACCTCAAATTGCACTTTCCTCGCCATGCCCTCCCTTCTATCATCCCCCCTACCCTGCTTATCCCCTTATCCCCCACTTTCCTATATTGTAAGATAGGTTTTCATACCAAAATGAGTGTGCATTTTATTCTTTCCTTTAGTGCAATGTGATGAGAGTAGACTTCATGTTTTTCTCTCATCTCCCCTCTTTATCCCTCCACTAATGGGTCTTTTGCTTGCCTCTTTTATGAGAGATAATTTGCCCCATTCAGTTTCTCCCTTTCTCCTCCCAATATCTTTCTCTCTCACTGCTTGATTTCATTTTTTTTTTTAAGATATGATCCCATCCTCTTCAATTCACTCTGTGCACTCTGTCTCTATGTATGTGTGTGTGTGCATGTGTGTGTGTGTGTGTGTAATCCCACCCAGTACCCAGATACTGAAATGTTTCAAGAGTTACAAATATTGTCTTTCCATGTAGGAATGTAAACAGTTCAACTTTAGTAAGTCCCTTATGACTTCTCCTTGCTGTTCACCTTTTCATGGTTCTCTTCATTCTTGTGTTTGGAAGTCAAATTTTCTTTTCAGCTCTGGTCTTTTCATCAAGAATGCTTGAAAGTCCCCAATTTCATTGAAAGACCATTTTTTCCCCTGAAGTATTATACTCAGTTTTGCTGGGTAGGTGATTCTTGGTTTTAGTTCCTTTGACTTCTGGAATATCCTATTCCATGCCCTTCGATCCCTTAATGTAGAAGCTGCTAGATCTTGTGTTATCCTGATTGTATTTCCACAATACTTGAATTGTTTCTTTCTAGCTGCTTGCAATATTTTCTCCTTGACCTGGGAACTCTGCAATTTGGCCACAATGTTCCTAGGAGTTTCTCTTTTTGGATCTCTTTCATGCGGTGTTCTGTGGATTCCTTGAATATTTATTTTGCCCTCTGGTTCTAGAATCTCAGGGCAGTTTTCCTTGATAATTTCATGAAAGATGATGTCTAGGCTCTTCTTTTGATCATGGCTTTCAGGTAGTCCCATAATTTTTAAATTGTCTCTCCTGGATCTATTTTCCAGGTCAGTTGTTTTTCCAATGAGATATTTCACATTATCTTCCATTTTTCCATTCTTCTGGCTTTGTTCTGTGATTTCTTGCTTTCTCATAAAGTCCTTAGCCTCCATCTGTGCCATTCTAATTTTGAAAGAACTATTTTCTTCAGTGAGCTTTTGAATCTCCTTTTCCATTTGGCTAATTCTGCTTTTGAAAGCATTCTTCTCCTCATTGGCTTTTTGAACCTCTTTTGCCAATTGAGTTAGGCTAGTTTTCAAGGTGTTATTTTCTTCAACATTTTTTTGGGTCTCCTTTAGCAGGGAGCTGATTTGCTGTTCATGCTTTGACTTCATCTCTCTCATTTCTCTTCCCAGCTTTTCCTCCACCTCTCTAACTTGATTTTCAAAATTCTTTTTGAGCTCTTCCATGGCCTGAGCCCATTGGGTGGGCTGGGACACAGAAGCCTTGATTTCTGTGTCTTTGCCTTATGGTAAGCATTGTTCTTCCTCATCAGAAAGGAAAGGAGGAAATGCCTGTTCTCCAAGAAAGTAGCCTTCAGTACTCTTATTTCTTTTCCCTTTTCTGGGCATTTTCCCAGCCAGTGACTTGACCTCTGAATATTTTCCTCACACCCACCTCACCTCCTGATCCTCCCAGCCAGCACTTGGGGTCTGAGATTCAAATGCTGCTTCCAGCCTCAGGGCTTTGGGCGGGGGCAGGGCTGCTATTCAGTGTGAGATTAAGTTCAGATGCGCAGGTTGGGGCTCAGTTCCCTCAGGGGGTTTATGCACAGACCTTCAACAATGGATCCAGGCTCCTGCCTGCTTGGGGAGCCCAGGTCTGCCGCCGCCCCTCAGCTTCTGTCTCCTGAGGGGGCCCGAGCCATGGGGGCACCCCACTCCCCCCTCGACCCGCCAAAGACACTCTCTCACCAACCCCCCTCACCTGTGGGTGGAGGGACTTGTGCAGCCGCTGGAGATCCCGTCCCTGAAGCCCGCTCGGATCTGTTCCTCTCGGTGCCGCGGCCGCGGCAGGGCTGTACTCAGTGCCCAGTCCACAGCACGAAGGACCTTTTGCGAGAGGTTTGCAGGTCTCTCCGGAACAGAAATCTCCCTCACTCCAATGTTCTCTGGCCTCTGGGTGCAGAATTCACCGTGAGTTACTTCTTTGTAGTTGTGTTATGGGTTGTGGGTTCGGAGCTATGTGTATGTGCGTCTTTCTACTCCGCCATCTTGGCTCCGCCCCCCCTTATGTAGTTTTAATATTAACTTACATGTCACCTGAAATTCTTTACAAAAATTCTTTAGCACTTTAGGGCATAGTAAAACAACATTAGAAACCATCAAGTCAGCTCCATCATTTTTCCATGAGAAACAAAGGCTGAGGGTTTATTGATTTTTGCCATGATCCCATAGTAGTGATATGGCCAAGACTAGAACGCAAGTCTTTTGTATTCTTTTAATCCATGTTGTTAAGTTGAAGGCTATCTTAGTAGAGGAGCTACTAGTCACTAACATGTTAAAGTTGTCATCATTATATTTTATAATTAGATTACTTTTTATAAGAAGTAACTTACTCCCCCTTCCTAAAGGTTAAATAAATAGTAGAAGCCCCTACATGGCAGGGGCTGTTTTGTTTCTGTCTTTGTGTTTCTCTTACTATTTGGCAGTACTTAGAACAGTCTGAGTGCTTAATGAAGGTTTAACAAAGGTTTTTTGAATGAACTGTATACTTGTTAGCTTTTAGGGGAATTAGAAAGGAGGTTTGGTGTTCATTTCAGGAAGTATTTATTCTATTGTATATAAAAATGTCTGCATTTGCTTTTTTACATAAGCAAAGTATTTACTAGGAAGTTATCAAAATGGTAACCTAAATTGAAATGCCATCTACTCTCAATTTTTTATTTTTGCAGAATGAAACAGATATAAATATCCAAAACAGTAACAGTCCCCTAAAATGTATGTTTATCATGTTGTTTCTGAAAGTTTACATTTATATGATGGTGTCATATATCCCAGGAATTCATAATGAGATGCCTGCCTGAGCACATGCTACAGTTTTTCAGTCTGGCTTGTCCAAAACCCGAGAACAATTCGCAGTTGCTGTTCTAGTAGAAGAGCAACAAGAAGGACAAGAACACAGAGGCCAAAGACACTAAATATGAATTAAGACCTTTTATTTAAATTGAAAGAAATGGAGGAGGGGTAGCTTTAGTAGATAAGTATTTTAAGATTATAATTTTGTAGTTTTTTTGGTATATTTTAGTTTCTTTCAAATCTTGCTGATCTAAGGCCTATATTTGGCTCAGTTTGATAATGCAAACAAAAAAATTTGTGAAGACATAAAGCAAGAAGAATTGACAGACCATCCAGTTTTCCTATATGGGTTTTGCGATACAAACCAGACTGGAGTAGATAGTTGCCTTCACCTCTCAAACTGAGGAAAGTGTTAATTTAACCTAAACTCTTGCCTATGAAAGAGGACTTACCTTTGAAAGGACTTCAGGAGGCCCAGGAAGAAAGAGAAAAATTATGAATTAACACAAAGACTTTAAATAAATTGAGTGGTGTTTTCACTAAAGAATTTTAAAATAGAATTGACCAAGGATAAACTGAAATGCTTTAACCTGCTTAAGGATCATTGATAGCTGACTTGCTCTCTTAAGGTAAAATGTATTTAGTTCTTATTTTATTCCTTTTTTAATACTTGCTGATAAATTTCATTTAAAATTTTGACAAAATGTGGGGGTTTTTCACAGAGTCTAAGAAGACTTCAACTTAAAAAAAAAAAAATGAGCCAAAGAAATACATTACCTGTTGTCTGAATTTTGTCATCAACTGCACCTCTGACTACCGTATTCCAATTAGCATTCCTTCATTTTTTACAGGTGACATACTAGAATTTCATGGTCCAGAAGGAACAGGAAAAACAGAAATGCTCTATCATCTCACTGCAAGATGTATCCTTCCAAAATCAGAAGGTGGATTAGAAGTCGAAGTCTTATTTATTGACACAGACTACCACTTTGATATGCTTCGGCTAGTTACAATTCTTGAACATAGACTCTCCCAAAGCACAGAAGACATAATAAAACACTGTCTTGGAAGATTTTTTCTTGTGAATTGCAGCAGCAGTAACCAGTTACTTATCACCCTTTACTCACTGGAAACTATGTTTTGTAGCCATCCATCCCTCTGCCTTTTCATTTTAGATAGTTTATCGGCTTTCTATTGGATAGATCGGGTCAATGGAGGAGAAAGCCTTAACTTACAAGAGGTTACTCTGAAGAAATGTTCTAAATTCATGGAGAAGCTTGTAAAAGAATATCACTTGGTTCTCTTTGCAACAACACAAACTATAATGCAAAAAAGTTCAAATTCAACAGAAAGATCATCTTCTTTAAAACTATCTTGTGAAGAAGTAGATATAGACTATAGACCCTATCTCTGTAAGACGTGGCAACAAATGGTAAATCATAGAATATTTTTTTCCAGACATGATAGTTCTGAGAGTAGCAACCAAATGTTTTCAATTGTGTCATGTCATCTAAAAAGTAACACTATAATAAAACGTTTATTTAGTATTAGAGAAAATGGGGTTCATTTTTGTTAATCTGTATCAGAAATAGCCCACATGCAGGTGTTTTCAAGGTATCTGAAAATTTCTTCCCCTTGATGACGCTTTGATGATACATCAGCATTGCTGAATTTTAAAGACTGGAAAGATTAGCATAGCAATATTTCTATATAAATTACTCAGTGTTTCTTAAGAATAATTTCAGGTGCAAGGAAATACATTTTCTGTCCTTATATCATCATGGGCTAAATAACTTAATATCGGTGCTTTGACTTTGATTAAAATCTATGCAAGAGATAAGAGTATTTCATTTTAAATAAAAGGGGTTTTTATAATTTTGTGTCATATCTTTGGATGCTTAATTAAGTAATCATAATCTTAAACTCAGTTGCAATCCTGATTTACTATATCCTTTTAGAAAAATACAAATATATAAAACATTGAAATGGAATCGTTTGTATATGTATTCATTTAAATAGATAAAATTAAATCAGCTACTCACTTGCTTTGTATTACTTAGAGTGCCACACAGATAAAGGAATGCTTACAATACCATCCAGATAAAGGAAGTGCTTCAGTGGCAGAGCAGATAGGGTAGAGAATAGATTAAGGCCTTTTTAAGTACATATAATATAACAAGAGTTATAAAAGGTACCACGTGATACTGCTGTCCACAGATTAACAATAACTACAACTCTTGGCCTAATTCTAAAATAGCATGCCCTGCTGGTCTTTCTACAAGCTGTAGACTAACTAGACTAGCCTGAGCATTGGTGCTCTTTTGGGATAACTGTACTGCTTGTTGTGATTGATGTGTGGTCAGAAGCAGGGAGGGAATTGTGAGTTGGAACCAATTTAGACCATTCCTTAGCCATAAGATCAGACCTAGAGGCTTTGTTTTAGCATTAGCTTTTGTATTGTTATAATTTTGATTGTGAGCATAACATAGGATTTTCCATCTCTCCCAGTTAAAATAAAAGGGATTGTTTAGATAGATAGAGCAATTTTATTAAAGAATTACTATGTACCAGGCACAGTGCCACAAATTCCTGTCTTATTCTTCAGGCATTAGTGATACATAAAATGAACTTTTTCTGTTAACTTAAAAATTATCAATTGTATAACTACTAGTATCAATACACTTATCAATGACTTGAAGTCATAATAAATATTATGTGACTTGTTGAGGAAATGAGGTATTGCTGTTTAATCAAAAATTTTCTGTAGCTGAAAATTGTACTGATGGAGGCTAGGGGTTAATATGAATATGTAAGACAGAGTAGACAAGAACTAACTCAGGTTCTAGAAAACGAAGTTTGATTTGAATAGCCTAAGGGAGGCAATGAGGGCTGTTCATTCCCTCCCTAACCCTCGTATACTAGGTTAATACAGCTATATTGTAAGGATAAATGCTTGTTTATCTTAATTCTGTCAGATGTTTAAACAGCATTTAATTCTTGTTGTAAAAAATCATTCCGGATAATTTAGAAAGAAGGCACTCTACCAAACTTTTTATGAGAAATAATGGGTCTGATCCCAAGCTAAACACAGATTAAAGCAGAGAATGATCACTAAAAACTATATACCTAAGGAATGATGCAAAAAAAAAAAAAGTTTTAATGTTATCAAAGAAGCTACAGCCATATGCTCATTTTTTTTTCCTCACCATGAGCAAGTTAGACGTGTAATAGTGATAGTTCACTGTTAGGAAAACAATTAGCATAATATTAAAAAAAATTTTTTGTATTAAAATATACAGGAAAAAGCTCTTAATAAAATATAGCACTCATATGTTCATCCTAAAAAGCACTGGGATGGAAGGCCTCTTCTTTAATATGATCAAAGGCATATATTTAAAAGCAAGAGCCAATATCTGCAAAACTGAAGTACAAGAATCTTCACATGAGCACAAGGGTAAAGTAAGATGGTTTTGTTTCTTTTCTCATTAATAAATTTATTATTTATTTTTAGCATTCTTTTCTTTTTATGGTTTGAGTTCCAAATTCCTTCCCTCACCCACTGAGAAGGCAAGCAAATGATATCAGTTATACATGTGAAATCATGCCAATATATTTCCATAATATTAGCACAAAAAAAGTGAGAAAATTATACTTCAGTTTGCACTCAGAGTTCTTCATCAATTTTCTCTCTGAAGTTGGATACCATTTTTTCACTGTGAGTCCTTGTAGCTATGTCTTTCACTGTTGATCATCACTGCAACATTGCTGTTTCTGTGCACAATAATCTGCCACTGTTGCAACCATCTCCAAGGTCCACTGCTGGTGCTGCCAAGGTGGTGCCCATCCTGGTGTCACAGACATCTCCTGTTGATCATCTTAGTCATCTTAGACTGAAAAAATATCTCATTCTGATCTCTTGTTCTGATCTCTTGGAGCTCTGCTGCTCCAAAGTGTTATTTAAGGAGTTATTTTTAAATTGTTGAAGGGGAATATTGTGAGAGTTCAGCTGCGTTGCTGCCTGCATTCCACCCACAAGGTTGTTTATTGATACAGTTGTTAAATAGAGAAAAAAATGAAAGATATTAAACACTGGCAAAAAAAATACCTGTAAACAGACAATATTATGGTTTTCTTAGAAAACAAGAGCATTACATTAGTTGCTCATGGGTAGGCCGTGCTAATATAATAAAAATGACAATTCTACCCAAATTAATATACTTATTTAGTGCCATACCAATTAAACTATCAGACAATTACTTTCTAGAGCTGGATAAAATAATATCAAAATTCATTTGGAAAAACAAAAGGTCCAGAATATCAAAGGGACTAATGAAAAGAAATGCTTGGGAAGGTGGCCTAGCGCTACCAGACCTTAAACTGTACTATAAAGCAGCAATTATCAAAACCACTTGGTATTGGCTAAGAAACAGAGAGGTAGACAAGTGGAATAGACTTGGCACTCAAGATGCAGTAGGCAAGGAATATAGCAACCTTCTGTTTGATAAACCCAAGGACCCCAGCTTCTGGGATAAGAACTCATTGTTTGACAAAAATTGCTGGGAAAACTGGATAACAGTGTGGCGGAAATTAGGCATAGACCCATACCTGACACCGTACACAAGAATAAAGTCCAAATGGGTACATGATTTAGGTATAAAGATTGATACCATGAATAAACTGGAGAAGCAAGGAATAGTGTATTTATCAGATCTATGGAGAAGGGAAGAATTCTTTACTAAAGAAGAGATAGAATGCATTATGAAATGCAAAATGGATAACTTTGAGTACATTAAACTGAGAAGTTTTTGCACAACCAAACCCAATGCAACCAAAATCCGGAGGGATGTAGTAAATTGGGAAAAAATTTTTACAGCTAAGCTCGGGGATAAAGGCCTCATTTCTAGAATATATAGAGAACTGACCCAAATGTATAATCATACAAGTCATTCCCCAATTGATAAATGGTCAAAGGATATGAACAGGCAATTTTCAGAGGAAGAAATTAAAGCTATCTATAATCATATGAAAAAATGCTCTAAATCACTATTGGTTAGAGAGATGCAAATCAAAACAACTCTGAGGTACCACATCACACCTATAAGATTGGCAAACATGACAGAACAAGAAAATGATAAATGCTGGAGAGGATGTGGGAGAGTTGGAACACTAATTCATTGTTGGTGGAGCTGTGAGCGCATCCAACCATTCTGGAGAGCAATTTGGAACTATGCCCAAAGGGCTACAAAAATGTGCATACCCTTTGACCCAGCAATATCGCTACTAGGACTATATCCCCAAGAGATCATAAAAATGGGAAAGGGTCCCACATGTACAAAAATATTTATAGCAGCACTCTATGTAGTTGCCAAAAACTGGAAGTCAAGGGGATGTCCATCAATTGGGGAATGGCTGAATAAATTATGGTATATGGATGTAATGGAGTACTATTGTGCCATAAGAAATGATGAACAAGAAGACTTCAGAGAGGCCTGGAAGGACTTATATGACCTGATGCTGAGTGAAAGGAGCAGAACCAGGAGAACTTTATGCACAGCAACAACCACAGTGTGTGAGAGTTTTTTCTGGTAGACTTAGATTTTTGTAATAACACAAGAACTTCTGAAAAAAAAAAAAAATCCCAATGGTGGACCTCAAGGCAAAAAGCCTTCCACACTCAGAGAGAGAAATATGGAAGTCACTCACATAATGTAGCAGATCATGTTTGTGTATGTGTATCTGTTTGTGTATCATGTTCTGATTTGTTATACGGATTCTTTCATTTATCTTAGTCTGACTACACAGCATGACGATAGTGAAAATATACTCAATAGGAAAGTATATGTAGAATCTATACAGAATTGTATGCAGTCGTGGGGAGGGAGGGAGGTAGTGGGGGGTGGGTGGGGAGGGATAAAATCGCAATTGTATGGCAGTGATTGTTAAACATTAAAAAAAATAAAAAAATTAATAAAAAAAAAAAAAGAAAAAAAAAAAGAAAACAAGAGCATTAGCAAAGAAACTAATTGAGACAATAGCTTCACTAAAGTAACAGGTTATAAAATCACAAGAATCATTATTTCTGTATAGCACTAATGAAACCCTTCAGAAGGAGATAGTCCAAAATATCTACAGAATGCATGAGTTAACCTAATAGTGCACATTGAAGACATAAGTACAATTACAAAGTTATTTAAATAAATGAAGACAAATAACTGGGGGAAAATTCATTGTTATAAATAATTTATAAATTTTCTGCTAACCAAATTGTTTTTAAAAATCCATTTGTAAGATTAAAAATGCTAGAGTCACAAGAGAGTTAATGTAAAAGGAGAAATGAAACATGTATACCATCACCAAATCTCAAATTATTTTAAATAAATAATCCTTCAAACTATAGAGTTTTAGTTAAAAAATAAAATAAATCATAAGGACAGACTAGATAAGCAAAATCCAAAGCCACTCAAACCAAGCATTTTGGTATTCAGTAAATCTAAGACCATAAAAAAAAATAAAAGAATAACTGTTCAACAAAAACTGGTGGGAAACCTGAAAGCAATTTGAAGAAATTAAATTAGACCAGCATCTTACACCATATAGCACAATATATGCCAAATGTGGACAAAGCCTGAAATTTATAAGAAAAAAAGAAGTCAAAGGATTTGGAGGAGAATGAAAGGAGGTGGTTACTTTCACAGCTATAATTAAGAGGAAAATTCATTGCCAGCTGAGTGATAAAAATCACAAAAAGCAAAATAGATTATTTTGATTACATAAAATTTAAAAGCTTTTGAAGAAATAAAATGTAGCTAGGCTAAGAAGAAGAATGATCAAGGAGAGGAAAAACTTTTAATATCCCTGATAAAAGTCTGCTATTTAAGAGAGAAAGAAATTGACTCCTATATAAGATCAAGAGCCATTCCCCAGTTGATAAGTGGTTAAAGGATGTAGCGAATTTTCAAAATAAGAATTAGCAAAAGTCACTTGAAAGATTGCTCCAAATCACTGATAGTAAGAGAAATTCAAACTAATACAGCTCAGGTTTTGCATTGTACCTCTCCAATGCAAAGATAATAAACTGAGACATTAATTAATTTGACCAGGATGACATAGCTGGTATGAGTCAGGATCAGGTCCTTCCAACCTCAAGCCCATCTCTCTATACTCTTCCGCTTAACTTTCTATGTTAAGGCTAACCAGCTTTTGCTATACAAGGATTCCTATGTTATCCAGAAAATATAATAGAAACCAGGATCAATCAACAATCTTTTAAGTTCTTACTAGACATGAGACATTGTGCTAAGCACTGGAGATACAAGGAAAAAGAAAAAAAAATACACACCCTTAAGCTTACATTCTACTGGGAGAAATAACATATACATAGTAAGTACACGTACGATACAGAGAAGATGGAAAGTTATTTTAGAAAGGAAGGCACTGGTAAGTAGGGAAACTGTAAAAAGGCTCCTATAGAAAATGAATCTTGAAAGAAACCAGGAATTCTAAAAGTTGGAGGTGAAGAGGAAAAACATTGCAGGTATAGGGACCAGCAGTGCAAAGGCAGAGAAATGGGAGATTGTTATTCGTCATATAGACCATTATGATGAGAGATAGTACACATCTGGCTTCAGGCATTTAATGACTCTCTGTGACCAAGTCACTTAACCTCTGTCTGCTTCAGTTCATTCATCTACAGGATGGAAATAATAATAATGGTACTTTTCGCAGGGATGTTGTGAGGATAAAACAAGATTTGTACACTACTTTGCAAACCATATATGTATATGTATACAGATGTGTGTATACATATGCTTTGATGCACACATAGATACAAATATATATACATATATGTATGCATACATATATATGTGCATATAAAATCCATCCTTGTTAATTTTGGAAAGACTCTTAGCTTAGTTGGGTGCTAGGTAATGAAACTCTTAGAAATAGCATTTCTTAAGAGATCATCAGGGAAGCAAGTAGTAGCCACTAGATTGCAATCAGAAATCCTCAAAAATGAAATATTCAAGGAAAGATTATCCACATGGCATAATAGAATGGTGAAAGTAGCTCAGAGTAAAAAGACCTGGGTTCTAGTACCAGTTCTATTTCATCTGTAAAACAGGAAAATATTTACTCTGCCTCATTTTCTCTGGGTTGCCCACCATGCCTGGAACGCTCTTCCTCTCCCTCTCCATCTCCTGTTTTCCCTGACTTCAAGTCCCAGTTAAAATCCAATGTCGTACAAGAAGACTTTCCCAGTCCTCCTTATTTCTAGAGCCTTCCTTGTCGATAATTCAGTTTCTTCCTTATATTTAGCTTGTTTGTACATATTTGTTTGTGAGTTGTCTCCCCACAACCTCTTCACCCACTCCTTAGACTGTGCATTCCTCAGGGTCAGGGACTGCTTTGCCTTTCTTTGTTTTATTTTATCAACACACAGGACAGTAATTAGCACATAATAGGCACTTAATAAGTATCTATGCTTGAAAGTCATCTATCAGACTTTTAATGACCTCTATTAAGAGGGACCCATTTCTTCCAGAGGCAGACCTTTCCATTTTCACATACCTCTAATTGTGTGTGGAGGTGTGTTTTTAAACTAGACTTACAGTTTTTCTCAGTGTCAGCAACTACAGGTAAAAAATTCCTCTATCAAAGCCAATTGTCACCTACTTTACAGCTTCAAATCATGTAGGTGGCAAGTGTGGAATATGGAGTCAGGAACACCTGAGTTCCAGTCCTGCCCCAGATGCTTACTAGCTGTGTGATCTTGGAAAAGTCACTTACCCTCTCTGTGCTTCAGTTTCTTCATCTGTAAAATGGGGATAATAGCACTTGCTTTCTAGGGTTTTTGTGAAGATGAAGTAAAATAATAATTGCAAAGTGCTTATTACAGAGCCTGGTACATAACAAACTCATAAATATTATTATTGTCTGAAGTTACATAGATAGTATCAGAAAAGCGACTGAACTCAGGTCCTCGAACTCCAAATCCAGTGTTTTTTCCACTGTACCATATTTAGTTTAATCTAGATTTTTAGTATGTGATTGGACTTTAGAGCCCAACCTCCTCATTTTACAGATAAGAAATCTGAGGCCCAGAAAGGTAAAGTGATTTGTCCAAAGTCACTCAGCTAATAAGTGGCAGAAGTAGGATGGTCAGACAGGCAAATGTCACATATTTTACTTCAGAGATAGATCTCTATTAAAAGCTTTGTTTTTTTCCCTGAGAATGAAAAGAATTACCCTTGAACTTCAGCCTTCATCAAACCATTAAAAAGATGATCATTTTCATTTACAATCAGATTTGCCTCATGAAAAAGAAATAGAATTCCCAAAAGGAATTTTTTTAAAAAACTGCTGTTACATTACTGATTTGCTCTTTTGAAATGAAGAGCTTTTTCATTTCTGTATTACATTTTTTTTGCATCAGTTCAAGGTTATGTTACTAGTTTATTTGCACCAGCTGCTTCATATGCACTGGAATTTGGTGTACTGCTGTAATTCCTTGGCTGTTTTTAATTTCCATTGGATTGTTTGTAACCTTGATTTGAAATATTAGATTCAAAAACATCTTTCAAAAAAAAAACACAACAGGATGTTCTGGTATTTGTTTGCTTTTAAATTTTTCTTTGGAAAAAATCTGCCCCATGAACTAAAGTAACATTTATATAGTGAGCATTTATTTTAAGTAAACCAGTTCCACTGAATATTGAGTAGAATGAAATAACAAAATGGGATGCTAACTCCTTTTTTTTCTGTTAGACCCGGGCAGATGGAAAGGGAAAGGGTTAAACTCCCAAACCAAGTGTAGTTTTAGAAATTCCCCTGACATGAGAGAAATTCCAGTAATCTACATGAATGGAGTAGGGAAAGGAGTGAAGCCACACCAGCAACTGGGAGATCCCCAAGAAGCAATCCCATGCTGAGGTGGGACACTTTTCAGTGCCTATCATATCCTAGGTCTAGCCATTGTGGCCTATTCCTTGCCAAAAGTTTTCAAAACATTATAATTGGGGGTTTTTTTCTATAGGAACTTCTCCCTGATTTTGTTGTGGAAATCAAGGAAAATAGTACTAACTTCATAGAAATACACTTCATAGCCAGTTTCATTCACACATTTCCCATTTACTGAGTTTCCTTGGACAACAGCCTTAGTCTCTTTGTTCCTGTTTCTGCATCTACAAGATGAAGTGATTGGGCTCAGATGACTTCTCAAAGTTCCTTCCATCTCTAAATCTATTATTGCTTTCATAAATCAAAGACCACTTCTGTAGTAAAGTTTTATCATTTTTAAGGTTCAGTTTTCCGTTTTCAGAAACTTAAAATCCATATTTACAAGGAGCATGTTCTGGTATCATTTTTTAAATTATATAGTCTCTAAAGCAATACATTACTGAGTAATTGCTAATGAACACTGGAATAGGGAGTTCCTTCACTAGAATTCGCAGGTACAAAGCAAAAAGAAAAGTATTGGGGAAAAGTTTTGTTTATGCAGTCATTAGAAATAAATACACAGATGTTATCAGACTATAAAAAATGTTTGTCATCACTGAAGAAATAGGGTAGGAATAAACTAATTGGATGTGTAAGGGATGGCAAGATCCCTGACTCAAATTAACTACTCAGAGGCCTCTCAAAGTGATGACAGAAAGTTTATTTATTCGATTCTCGAGAAGTAAGGCAATTCCTCTACCAGGTAGCCTGGAGCAGGAAAAGCGGAAGACAAAGGAAAAGCAGTGATATATGTAGACCCTAACGCAAAACCCTCCTCCCACCACTGACCATTATTCTCATTAGCTGAGAATATGATCTTACAGTCTAGACACGAAATCTAGCCAATCCCCTTTGAAATGAAGGCATCGAAAAGTTATGTAATTTTTATCCAATCATTGAGACCCTAATGCACTACACAGTCTATATCCTTATATGGGAATTATTTTACAAGGAAGGCATTGTAGCCTGAGCCTCTCGGTCTCCTTTACCCCTGGGAGAAGAATTACAATCTGAGGAGTCTTCACTGAATCTATTCCACTCAGATGGTATAAAGGATATCTTTTGACTAAACCAGGAAAGGTGTTTACTCAGATCAAGGAGGCAAGAGCTAGTTGCCAGCTTGGTCCATATTTTGGGGATACTTGAGAATTAGCATTTTAGATCTTTGCCATGTTTGCCAGGATACTATCCTAAGTTAAGAAAACCTCTAGAACCTTTAGCCATGTGTTGTATTCAGTAATTAGGAGGGGAATTTAAATGAACTCCAGACCCCATCCATAGTAGTGTGGGAGGGTTTGGATCAGTGTTCCTAGTGTTGTGGTGTCTCTGGGATTACATATGAGTCATTTCCCCTTCCTCCCATTTTGTCTTCTTGTAATGCCAGGCTTCATTTCTTCTTCCTCTAATTCTGCCCTTCCTCCCATCCTCCACCTCATACCTGAGTTGTTCTCTGTTATTGTGCTCTGTCATAAGCTTACTTGCCTGAGCACTGGGGACTAGGAAGAAGTGGGCAGTATGGAGAAATCAGAGAATGTAGAAGTTTGAGTTTTAATTATCAAATCAAGCTCTTTTTTTTCCTTTTTTTTATTAAATTATTTTGTTTGCAGTGTTCTACAGTCACTTCCATATATCTTAGATTTTTTCCCCTCTTTTCTCCTTCCTTCTTCCCTCCCCACTCTCTCCCTGAGAGGGTGTACAATCTTATATAGGTTCTACACATACATTCCTATTAAATACATTTTCACCTTAGTCATGTTGCATAGAAGAATTAAAATGAATGGGAGAAACTATAAAACAAAACATAGTAGAAAAGAAAATGATCTACTTCATTCTGCAATCCATTTCCATAGTTCTTTCTCTGCACATGGAAGGTGTTTTGCCTCAAGAGTCCATTGGGCATTTTTTAAGTCCTTGCATTGCAATGAAGTACTAAGTCTACCAGAAAAATTCCTTGCACACTATGGTCGTTGCTGTGCACAGAGTTCTTCTGGTTCTGCTCCTTTCACTCAGCATCAGTTCATGTAAGTCCCTCCAGACCTCTCTGAAGTCTTCCTGTTCATCATTTCTTATAGTACAATAATATTACATTACATTCATATACCATAATTTGTTCAGCCATTCCCCAATTGATGGGCATCCTTTTGATTTTCAGTTTTTGGCTACCACAAAGAGAGCTGCTATAAATATTTTGTACATGTGTTAAATTTTCCCATTTCTATGATCTCTTTGGGATGTAGTCCTAGAAATGATATTGCTGGGTCAAAGGGTATGCACATTTTTGAAGCCCTATGGGCATAGTTCCAAATTGCTGTCCAGAATGGTTGGATCAGCTCACAGCTCTAACAGTGAATTAGTTTTCCAACTCTCCCACATTTTCTCCAGCATTTATCATCTTCCTGCTTTGTCATGTTAGTCTATCTGATAGGTATGATGTGGTACCTCAGAGTTGTTTTGATTTTCATCTCTCTAATCAATAGTGATTTAGAGCATTTTTTCCTATGACTATAGATAGCTTTAATTTCTTCCTCTGAAAACTGCCTGTTCATATACTTTGACCATTTATCAATTGGGGAATTCAAGCTCTTTTTTTTTTAAACCTTCACATTGAGTGGAATAGGTTTAGTGAAGACTTCTCAGATTGTAATGCTTCTCCCAGGGGTGAGGTAAGACCGAGAGGCTCAAGGTTACAATATTTTTAGAGTGGAATAATTCCATATAAGGATATAAAACTGTGTAGTACATTAGGGTCTCAGTGATTGGATGAAACTTACATAATTCTTCGATGTCTTCATTTCAGAAGGGATTGGTTAGATTTCGTGTCTAGAATATAAGATCATATTCTCAGCCAATGAGAATGATGGTCAGTGGAGGGAGGTGGGTCTTGCATTAGGGTCTATAAATATCACTGCTTCTACTTTGTCTTCGGCTTTTTCTGCTCCAGGTGAACTGGTACAGGAATTGCCCTGCTTCTCGAGAATCGAATAAATAAATCTTTCTGTCATCACTTTGAGAGGCCTCTGAGTAATTAATTTAAGTAGGGATCCGAGCCATCCCACACAACATTCATATATAAGTAAATCTTAGGCTAATAATTCATAAAAACCTAATGATTACATAACATCAGACCTGAATTTAAGGCTGAATATTCTGTTTATAGAAATTTGAAATACATGTTCACAAGTAATATGTTCTGGTATTATTTTTTATTTTTATTGAAAAAATTACCTCAAAAACTATAGTAACTTTTATATTGAGAACCTGCTTTACAGCATAGGACCATATGATTTTTCATTGGAAGGGACCTTAGAGATAACCTAGCTCACTCCTTCATTCTACAAATCAAGAAACTGAGATCCAAAGAAGTTAATCTATTCATCCAAGCACAAACTGGTAGCCAGTGGCCATATTGTTAAAGTAGATCAGAAATTCTAAAATGTGATGCTACAAACAGTACTGTAGCTGGTCTTTCAAAATTAAATTAAATTAAAAGCACTGCTGGCACAAAGACAAAAATGAAAGTCTTTCCCTTCAAGGAGTTTACATACTGCTGGGGGGGGGGGGGGGGAGGGGTTGGTGTAATAACACGTGTACCAAGAAACTAAAACAAAGTCCATTTAAAGATATACAAAGTAATTTCCAGAGGGAGAGAGCCATAACTGGAGGGGTCAAGGACCTCTTAGAGGAAGTAATATCTGAGCTTTGCTTTATTGTCATTATTAATGACATACTGCTTTAAGGTTTGCAAAGTACTTGACAAATATCTCATTTCATCCTCACAACAAAAAGAAGAAATGTTGTTTCCATAGGGTTAAAACTCCTCCCAGCTTTGAGTGATAGCAGTTAATCAGAGTTGTGACCTAGCATGGTCAGGTAAAAGGTCAAAGACTTGTGTAGGCTTGACAAGCTGTTTGAAGGGAAGTCTATCAGAGAGGAGAACATGAAGTGAGGTATTCAGGAGGCTTCTTCTAGCCAATAGATGGTGAGATGGGAGATTTGAATTGGAACAGTATAAGAAGACTTTCATTGGTCTGAGTAATTGTAACACTCCTCTGGGAGCCACCTGTTTATTCAGGGGGGATGAATGTAAAAATTAATAAAAGTGTGGGAAACAAATGAAAAAGTTCTGTTTCCACAGGGTCAAAACTCTTGGTGGTGATAGTTAATCAGAGTTGTGACATGGCAGAGTCAGGTAAAGAAGGTCCGAAACTCATAGAAGAGAGCAGGGGGTTAAATGTTCACAACAGTAGTTAGCCCCTAAGGTTAATGAATAAAAACTGCAGATGGCCTTGACCAATCAGAAAACAGGGCCTTTCAGAAAAACCCAAGAAGACAGAATTGATCCAGCTCAAACCAACTGAGGTCACTGGCAGGGCCACCTAAAAATCCAACTGCGCTTGCTTAATGACATACAGTAGGCGTATCGAAAGATTGTGACCAGAAAGAGAAGGGATCAGTTCATTCTCTGATGGGAGGATCTGTCCTGCACTAACATAAAAATATCCTCACTTTTGTATCTCTCTGTCTCTCTCCCCCTGGGCCAAGTCATTCAATTCCTCTGAACTTTACTTAAAATTTTCCGTGATATTTTCAGTGTCAAATGTGTTTTTAACAAAAGCTTTCCTGATTTCACAAGTATTGTTCTTTGTTTAAGGTGAGCGTGTTTCTCACAGTTTGGGTCTCATTTGTCACACTGTTATTATCCAGATTTCAGAGATGATGAAACTGAGGCAGACTGAGTAAGTGACTTGCCCAAGGTCATCCTGCTGTTAAGTTGCAGAAACTAAATTTGACTCGGAACTTCCTGACTCCTAGTCTCACTCCCTATTCACTGTATCAAATAGCTGCTTCAGTATCATCTTTGAATATTTTCCATGCCACCTAAAAAGCACACTAATTATGACTTAAGAGTGATATAGAAATAGACCTCAAGGTATGCAATATGTCCAAAAGGAACATGACATAAAACTCCATACCAAACTGAAGTACTAAGCTTTAATTTAAAAAAAAAAAAGAATCTGATTGCTGAAAAAGCTTAATGTTCAGCTTCCTGAGCCATTTCATTAGACTCTCTCATTAGCCATACTTAGAATGTTCACAGACTGTCCTCCATGCCTAGAGTTCTTTCCTTACCTCAATCTCCTGGTTTCCCTGGCTTCCTTCAAGACTCAACTAAAGTCACACTTTCTTTCAAAAAGGCTTTCTCAGTCCTCGTTAATCTTAGATTCTTGCTTCTAATTAATCTTGTATAAATTGTCCTATATGTATCTGTATACAATATCCTGTAAATAGGTTGTTTGGACATAGTTGTTCATAAGTTGCCTCTCCCATTGGACTGTGAGCTTTTTGGGAGCAGGGGCTGTTTCTGGCCTTTGTTTGTAACCACTGTGTTCATACAGTGCCTGGCACATGGTAGGTACTTATAGTAGTGAATACTAATTGATCAGTTAATTGCCATGAGGTCTTCTCAATACAACCAGTGTGGCATCACTTCTTTTTGGAGGAAACAATGCTTTCTTTGGTCCAACTAATACCAAATTGCATGTGCCAAGAGAATGTCTAACAGTGAAATGCTCAGACAACTGCTATGTCATTTTAAAGTCGTTTCTTGTCAGCAGCATTCAAATTTGTTTTAGATAAATGAATGAATGAGATATACAGTACAGAAAGAATGCTGGTCATGTATTGACCTTTCTAGCTATAGCTTTACATGGGCAGTAATCACACTTGCTTTTGTCTGTCTTTAAAGATGAAAGATGATGTTATAGCCCATCTAAGAAATGTAGCCATTTGTTGCCTTGCCAGGGTGTCAATATACTCTGAAAGATGGAGTCTATTACAAATGTGATGTTACTCCCTGACTTAGCAAGCTAAGCAAAACAATGAACATGTTAGAAAGTAGCTACAGTTTGAAAATTTTGTTTTAAAAACAAAAGTAGTTTGTTTTAGTAAGTTTTGTGTGTTCTGTTGGGTTTAACAACAAGGGTCGAATGGTTTTGAACTGCCCTAAATCATTCCTTCAGTTTTATTCTGTGTATCTGTAAATGAATGGGTTTCTGAATGTACCGTAAGATTTAACATTTCCCAATCTCATTGTGCTATAAACAATCACAGATGATACTTTACTGATTCCATGTCAGTACTTAAAAGAAATACACCATGTGGAGGGGGAGAATGTCTCAAATATAATTTTTCCCCATTACCACATTTTAACATGCAAAGCAAAAAAGCCACTAAGCAAAAAGGACTTACACTAATTCTTTTCATTTTAAAAATAAAGGTGTGGGGTTTTTTGAGTGTGTGACCTGAGTTAATTTGTCCCTTTGTACTACTGTGAACCATTTTAGATTATAAACACTTAACTTTTGCACTTATTCCTTCCCTAATACAGAGCTACATGTATATGAAAATGACCTTCCTTAAAGTGGTTAAGTGTTGTATAGTTCCATGGGACCATTTTGCTTTTCCTTTGACCTACAGGGATGTAAGCCTTCCCTTCTAAACTGCATGGTTCTGGAGAGCGTAATCTTTAATTTTGGTACATTATCTTCCTCAAATGTTTAATAATAGGGCCCATATATGTATGCCATACACATTAGATTATCAGGAGGAAGAACTTAAAAACACAAGCAACATAAGTAATAAATATACAAATAATATATGATAAACCATTGGTAAATATATAAATGCTAATAAGTAAATTTAAAATAACAAACACACTTGGTTTGAGCCTTGCTTTCCATTGTATGTGGCAATAAAACAGAAGACAGATACAGAGTTAAGTATATTTACCACTGTGTCGGATGGCTCGGATCCCTACTTAAATTAATTACTCAGAGGCCTCTCAAAGTGATGACAGAAAAATTATTTATTAGATTCTCTAGAAGCGGGGCAATCCTGTACCAGTTCACCTGGAGTAGGAAAGCTGAAGACAAAGGAGAAGCAGTGATATTTATAGACCCTAATGTAAGACCCACCTCTCTCCACTGACCATTCTCCTCATTAGCTGAGAATATGATCTTACATTCTAGATGCGAAATCTAGCCAATCCCTTTTGAAATGAAGACATCAAAGAATTATGTAAGTTTCATCCAATCACTGAGACCCTAATGTACTACACAGTTTTATATCCTTATATGGAATTATTCCACTCTAAAAATATTGTAACCTTGAGCCTCTTGGTCTTATCTCACCCCTGGGAGAAGAATTACAATCTGAGAAGTCTTCACTAAACCTATTCCACTCACCACTGACTCAAATGAGAGGATATCTGTAAAAGTGCTCAGCACAGTGCCTGGCACATAGTAGGTGCTTAATCAATGCTTGTTTCCTTCTCATTTTTGCAGGAGTTCTTCAGAGTGGCCATAATTCAGATCTTGCTGATGAAAACTCTATAAACTGAACAGTGAAGGAGGGAAAGGAAAAGAACAGTTCCCAGGTTATGTAACAGATTTAGGTCCCATTGCAAGGCGGCCAGTCCAAGCCTTGCCACAGGTACTACTCCACAGGTTTGGCCTTTGAATTTGCAGGGTTTCTTGAAGGAATGAAATTATTCTAGATCCTTAACCTCACAAAGCCTGACTAATATCTCATTACAGCATTGTGATAACCCTGGGTTTTCAAAGAACCCAGAAGAGTAAAATGAATTCTTTAGTCATGGTAACATGAAACAGCTAGGTGGTACAGTGGATGAAGTGCCAGGCCTGGAGTCAGGAAGACCTGAATGAAAATTCTGCCTCAGACCCTTACTAACTGTGTGACCCTGGACAAATCACTTAACCCCTATTTGTCTCATTTTCCTCATCCTACTTCTGACAGCTTTCTTGGGGTTTTTGGACAGGTAAATGGCACAGTGGATAAAGCTCCAGGCCTGAAGTCAGGAAGACTCATATTCCTGAGTTCAAATTTGGCCTCAGACACTTACTAGCTAGGTTTGATAAACCCCAGGACCCCAGCTTTTGGGATAAGAACTCAGTGTTTGACAAAAATTGCTGGGAAAACTGGATAACAGTGTGGCAGAAACTGGGCATAGACCAATGCCTGACACTGTACACAAGAATAAAGTCCAAATGGATATATTATCTAGGTATAAAGATTGATACTATAAAGAAATTAGCAGAACAAGGAATACTGTATTTGCCAGATTTATGGAGAATGGAGAAATTTTTGACTAAACACAAGATAGAAAACATTATGAAGTGCAAAATTTTGATTACATTAAACTGGAAAGTTTTTGCACAAACAAACCCAAGGTAACCAAGATTAGAAGGGAAGCAGAAAACTGGGAAAGAATTATTTCAACTAGTGTCTGTGATAAAGGCCTCATTTCTAAAATATATAGAGAACTGAGTCAAATGTACAAGAATACAAGTCATTCCTCAATTGATAAATGGTCAAAAGATATGAACAGGCAGTTTTCAGAGGAAGAAATTAAAGCTGCCTATAGTCATAGGAAAAAATGCTCTAAATCACTATTGATTAGAAAGATGCAAATCAAAACAACTCTGAGGTACCACATCACACCTATCAGATTGGCTAACCTGACAAAACAGGAAGATGATAAATATTGGAAGATGTGGGAGAGTTGGAACACTAATTAATTGTTGGAGCTGTGACCTGATCCAACCATTCTGGACAGCAATTTGGAACTATGCCAAAAGGGCTACAAAAATGTGCATACCCTTTGATCTAGCAATATCATTTCTAGGACTGTATCCCAAAGAGATCATAAAAATGGGAAAAGGTCTCATACATACAAAACTATTTATAGCAGCTCTCTTTGTGGTGGCCAAAAACTGGAAATCAAGGGGATGCCCATCAATTGGGGGATGGCTGAACAAATTGTGGTATATGAATATAATGTAATATTATTGTGCTATAAGAAATGATGAACAGGAAGACTTCAGAGAGGCCTGGAAGGACTTATATGAACTGATGCTGAGTGAAAGGAGCAGAACCAAGAGAACTCTGTGCACAGCAACAACCACAGTGTACAAGGAATTTTTCTGGTAGATTTAGTCCTTCACAGCAATGCAAGGACCTAAAAAATTCCAAATGGACTCTTGAGGCAAAACACTTTCTACATGCAGAGACGTAACTATGGAATTGGATCACAGAATGAAGCAGACTGTTTTCTCTTGTGTTATGTTTTGTTTTGTTTTATGGTTTCTCCCATTCATTTTAATTCTTCTATGCAACATGACTAAGGTGAAAATGTATTTAATAGGAATGTATGTGTAGAATCTATATAAGATTGCACACTGTCTAGAGGAGGGAGTGAAGAGGGAGGTGGGGAGGAGGGAAAGGGAGGGTAAAAAAATCTAAGATATATGGAAGCATTTGTAGAAAACTGAAAACAAATAAAATAATAAAAATAAATACAGAATAAATAAATACAAAATAATTTGGAGGACTAAGGTGGGAAGAACCATCAGGGATCATGAACAGACTTTGGTAATAGGTAGCACATGAGCTGAGCCAGTTTGCAGGGTGCAGAGGTTGTTCCTACTTTTAAGCACTGTCATTTCATGATCTGAAATGTATCCAGCTTTTGTGTGTGTTTGTTCTTTGTTGCTGAAGAAGACCATGCCATCAGAGAAATAATGACATGACTTGCACTTGACTTTTGTTTTGAGTGAGGGAGGGCTGTGCAGGTCACCAGCCTCACTTCTCCAGAGACATCTGAATCCAATGACCAGATATTCATCAGGATGACTGGAGATGACCCAGGATGAGGCAGTTGGGGTTAAGTGACTTGTCCAAGGTCACACAGCTAGTGAGTGTCAAGAGTCTGAGGTGAGATTTGAACTCAGGTCCTCCTGACCCCTGCGCTGGTGCTCTATCCATTGTACCATCTAGCTGCCCAATCCAACTGTTAAGAGAACTGCTAAAGTCTCCTGTATCTTCCACCATCTTTCCTTATAGCCAATAACCTCGCCCATCATATGAATATTTAAAATAATAAAAATTAACAGCATTTATATAATGCTTTAAGGTAGATGGTATCTTAGTGGAAGATAGTGTGCTATTTATTCTCCCCATTTTACAGTTTTATCCTCCATAACTCCATCCACCTCATCCTCACTTGTTTACCTGTTGAGTTGGATGTATTTCTACTCTAAAATCTTTGTGTGTAAGTTTGTGTTCAGTAGTCCTTTGTCTGATTCAAACAAGAATGAGTTTCATCTAATACTGATTCTCTTCTGTTTTCTCCATATTTGTATAAACTGAGAACTTACGTTGCTTGCTAACGGTTTACATAGCCAGAAAGTATCTGAGGTCAGATTTAAATCCAATACTTCCTGACTCCAGGTGTCCTATCCACCTTATTACCCAGCTGACTTTTTAGAAATTCAAAATTTGATAAATCTGGAAAGAGCAAGAACTGAAATATTTTTGAGAATCTCAATAACATATTCATGATTTTCATACAAAAATAGCTGAGATCTGCAAAATAGTATGATTCATGTGGACAGCACCACCTTATTGTACAATATCTGTGAACTTTCTATTAATTTTATGAAGTTAAAGCCTGTATTTATTAAGTCTTTGCCAAATAATATTTTATGTTAACTTGTAATGAATAACCGTATTACAATGCAGAAGCAAAAAGTGTAGTTACAGTTGCCATGGGAACCTTCATATTATAATTCTTGCTTTGATTTAAATTTCATCCTTAATATTGCATTAACATTTTTGCATTTAATGGAGGAATATTTGAATTAATATTGAAGTGTCTAATATAAATAAAATATAGGAGATGAAAATGTGATTTTTCTTAGAATGAACTGAACTGAAATCTTGTAGTAATAGCAGCAGTGGTTTTTTTAAATATTGGATTCTAGTCATTTATTTTGTGGGATCTTACACAATTCTTGTCAAGGGGGAAAATGCTTAATACTTTTATGGTAGATATATCATCAGTGTTTCTTAATCTCTAACACAGTAGACCTGAAGAATATCTAATTGCCTTACTAATAATTACACTTAATAATAATGATAGCTAATGATTATATAGAGCTTTCTGGTTATACTTGTTTTTACATGTATTAAATTTAGATATAGATAGGACCTCACCTATCCAGTACCTTTCTTTCTTTAGCTGAAGAAATTCCCATACAAATAAATCAATATACCTAAGGATCTCATATCCAGTGAGAAATAGGTCCTGAGATTCAAACCTAGATCCTAAGATTTCTGGTTTTTCTGCTTGATCACACTGAATTTTATCCTTAGATGAAAACTGTGAAGTAGGGAAGGAGAGTATTTTCTTTTTTACAGATGAGGAAACTAAAGTCCAATGACTTGCCCAAGATCATACAGCTAATAAATAATAGTGAAGATTTCTAACTCTACCCTGCTGCCTTGATTTAAAGCTGTAGGATTTGTAAATGGGGCCCGTTTGAATGAGACATTATAGGTGTCCCTCAGTAAATCTGTTGTCCAAAATTCCCAAGATAAATTTGCAGTCACTTTGCAAAGGATTCTTTTCTTGTCTTATGCTGTATCTAAATAGTGAACTCCCTTAGTATTTTTTAAAAATGGGATTTAATTTATAAAAGGAAGTTCTTATGTGTAGCTTTATAAGCTCTGAACTTATCTGAGAGTATCCCTTAGAAACAATGGGGTTCTCATTTTTATAATTTTATTTTTATGGTGAATTTAAACACACACAAAAAAGCATATCCATACACATAGCAGAACAGAAAAGATCCTACATGAAATCACAAATTCTATTTCACACTGCTTGCTTAAAAAAAAAAAGTGTACAATTAAATCCATGTCAGTTCTAAAACTGTCCTACTTTTCTGTGCTTCCTTCTAAACTTCCTTCTGTTCTGAGCATTTAAAAAAATATTCCATTGTTCTTTTTTTGGCAACAGTGTTACCAATACTCTTTCCTCTGCAACCTCCTTGCCCTTTCCTGCTCCCCTCCCCAGTTAAAAATGGGGGGGGGGGGACCCTTGCTCTAAATAAACATATTTAAGTAAAACACATCCACACAGTAGCCATGTCCAAAAATTTATGTGTTTCTATCTGTAACTCCTAAGAAAGTGGGTAAACTGCTTTATAATAAGTTCTCTAGAGATGTTCCTAGTCATTGCTTTGATCAGAATTCTTAAATCTTTCAGAGGTGTTTTTCTTGATGACGTTATTGTAAGAAGTGCTCTGATTTTGGTCACTTCACTCTACATTAGTTCCTACTTCCCAGGATTCTCTAAAGGCATTTATTTCATCATTTCTTATGACACAATAATATTTCATTACATTCCTATAACCACTTTTTTGTCCATTCCCCAACTGATGGGCATTCCTTTTATTTCCATTTTCTTTTTTTTCCTTTTCTTTCTCCTTTTAATTTCCTCCTTAAGGATCAGGAATTTTGTTTTGCTCCAAACTGTTGCCTCCCTGGTTTTATCCTCCATAACTCCATCCACCCCATCCTCACTTGTTTACCTGTTGAGTTGGATGTATTTCTACTCTAAAATCTTTGTGTGTAAGTTTGTGTTCAGTAGTCCTTTGTCTGATTCAAACAAGAATGAGTTTCATCTAATACTGATTCTCTTCTGTTTTCTCCATATTTGTATAATCTTTTCACACACCCCCGTTATAGGAAATACCAAATTCCACTCCCTTCTTCCTCCTTTCTATTCTAGTGTATTCCTCTCCAGGCTGTATCCTAGACTTTCCCTGTTTTTTCCTACTATACCCCAGAAATTTCTTCACCTGGAAGCTCACTCTACCCTGGACCACTTAACATACTGGAAGTACCCTCTTCCCTTGCAGCCTCTCCCTCATCAGAAGCTGGTTCCTTCCACAGTCTCTATTTCAAAGATGAGGCTCAGGCCAGCCAGATCTTCATTCCTCTCAAGACTTGGTTTACCAGTTATTTATCTCCATCTTCATTTTTGCAAAAAGTGTTTTGTAGTTGGATTCATATAGTTCCTAGGTTTGCCTTGGCAAAAAGATTCCCATATATTTTATACCTCCTGTAGTTATTTAAAATGGATTTTCTCTTCCCAGATCTTCCTAATGGGTTTTGTTGGTAATACATGGAAATTCTGAGGATTTAGGTGTATTTATTTTATATCCTAGATACCTAGGTGACATAGTGGATAAAGTGCTGGGCCTGGAGTCAATTTGACTCCATTTTCTTGAGTTCAAATATGACCTCAGACACTTCCTAACTGTGTAACTCTGGGCAAGTCACTTAATTCTGTTTGTCTCAGTTTCTTCATCTGTAAAATGAGCTGGAGAAGGGAATGACAAACCACTCCTGTATCTTTACCAAGAAAACCCCAAATGGGGTCATGAAGAGTTGTAAATGACTAAACAACAATATTTTATAACCCACAACTGCTGAATTTTAAATATTATTTTAACTAATTTTAGTTCATTTATAGAATTCTCTAGGCATATTCTGTTGTCTACAAAAATTAATAATTATTTTCTTTGCCTTCAATTTCTCTTTCTTGTCACTGCTATAGCTAGCATTACTAGGACTATGTTAAATAGTATTGGTGATAATAGGCATCTTTGCTTTACCCCTGTGACTCATGGAAATTATATATATCAGCTGGCAGATGCAACTGAAAAAAATAACTTCAGTAAAATAACAATTACATATAATGTTTGCTCTTGAGTTTTATATTTGTTTTTCAAAGTTTTTACTCAGGCCCCATATATTTAATCAGAAATGCTTAGAAGTCTTCTTTTCATTCAATGTACCTTTAATTTTGCAGGGAAAGTTATTCTTGCTTAATATGGTCCTGTCTTTTGCCTTTAAAATATTATATTCTAACCTCTCTTCTCATTTATATTAGAGTTGCCAGGTCTCATCTCACAGTGATCTTGACTATGAATACTTGATACTTAAACTCCTTTCTGACTATTGGCATCATTTTTCTTTGATGTGAAAATTATACATTTGACTGTGACACTCCTATAGCTTTTTTTTTTTTTTTGAGGTGATCGGTAGATTCTTTTTATCTTTACTTTGCCCTTTGGTTATAAACAGTTTTCATTTCTGATTTCTTGAAATATATTGCTCAGACATTCTTTTTTATTGTTTTTAGGAGTTTAGTGATTATTAAATGATCTTTGATCTGTTTTCCAGGTGAGTTGTTTTTTATATATCAGATGTCTTACATTTTCTTCTACTTTTTCAGTCTTTTGCTTTTGTTCTAATTCTCATTCCTGTCTCAATGAGATTTCTGTTTGACCTATTCTGGGTAAAGCTCACCACTGCTCTTATCTGAACTAGAAAAAGGAGTTTTGAGCACATATACATAGTGTCCTGTATAGAAATACATTAAAGTCAACCAAGAAATAAGTGAAAATGGGAGGAAAGAACTAAGAGAGAGGGTAATACCAAAAGGAATCGTCACAAGCAAAACAAATTTCCTGATCCTTAATGGGGGGTTTAAAAGAAAAAAGAAAAGAATCAGACCTATTAGTTGGGGGATGCCTAAAGATTCTGTGATATATTAACGTAAGAATACTTTTTCTCCTTAAGAAACAATGAAAGATGATTTAAGAGAATCTTGAATTGTATAAAGTAGTGCAAAGTGTAGTTATCAGAAGAAGGAAAACAATGTGTTTACAGACAACATTATAAAGGAAAACAACTTTGCAAGATACAGAAAAGTATGGACAAAGTATATACATGTATGTATGCACGTTTGTACATGCATACTGTAGATTCATTTTGTTTGACCATGTCTATTACAATGGAAAATACTTTTCCATTGGTGTTTAATTTGGAGGGGAAATACTGAGGGTTGGAGGAGAGAGAAAACCACAGAATACACAGAAGAGAACATAATGAATTTCAGAAGGAAGCACAGACAAGCAGGACAGTTTTGGAAGTAATGTGTAATTTATTATATACTTTTAAAAAATCAGATGGTATGAAATGGAGAGTTACTGTTTCATAAATAATCCTCTTTTGTATTGCACTCTGTGTGCAGATATGCTCTTTTGGGGGAATTTAAGTTCAGAAAAATAAAATGATTAAAAAAAAAAAGAAGACAATGCAACCTTCTTCTAGACACAGGCTCGCCTGAGAGGTCGTGTGCTCATGAAACAGACTATTGGGGAAGGGAGACCCAACAGAGGATTGGTCTCCAGACTTCATCACACAGGAGAGATTCAGGCAACAGTCACAGAATACTTACACATACTCCCAACTGGGGAGCAGGGTTTCTCCCTATTCATGTTATCACAGATTTCTAAAATCATGCATGCTATGCATCTACATGGGATGGCACTAGTAATTGCAGATTGAGCATGTTTGAAGGATTCATTGAGCAGTTCCTTGTTATATATGTAAGATGACTAGGAATCAGGGGAGCAGAAAATTGTGCATTTGGAGCTGGGAGGGACTTCAGTGAGCCCCTAGCAATGTCCCCATTTCACAGAAAGAAAACTGATTCCCAGGGAGATGAAGGGATTTGCTCAAAGCCACACTGCTAGTAAGTATCAGAAGACTGATCTGAACCTAGGTCTTCTAACCCCAGAGGAAAGGGTTTTTTCCTACTTCAACCCTGCTGTCTCCCAGTCTAGATTCTAGTTCTGAATCTGAACTGGCTAGCAGCATCTTCAGGCAAATCATTTGACCCCTTCAAAGCTCTTTCTTAATTTGTAAATTAAAGCACTTAAAATAATTTCTGAGGGCCCTAAAAGATTTTCTGATTCTTCCTTTTCAGAATACTCTCTTGTAAATGTGAAATATACTGATCATCTAAAGTTTGCATATTTTAAAACTAGATGCTAGTATATTTGTCTTTGTTACTGAAGCAGATTTTTCACTTTGGGGAAAGTGACTTATTCTTCAGGCTGAGGTTGCTTAACCCTAGGCAAATTCAGTTAATCTGAAAATTCTGTTTTATCTGAAACTTAGTATATGTGGTACAAGACATCTAAATATAATTTTCACTTTAAGTTCTAATGTCATGTAGACAGACTTGAACTACCTTTGTCTATGTTACAAGATAAATTTGGAGGTACAATGGAAATATTTGGAGTCAGAGAACCCGGGTTCACTTCTGTGCTCTGCTTGTGTGATCTCAGGCAAGGCAACTTACTTTTCTAGGTCTCTCTCTCTTTCTTCTCCTGGAAAAAAAGTAGATTGTAGTAAATGATGTCTGAAGTCTGTTTCAGCTCTAAATCCAAGGCAAAAGTTAAAATATATTTTAGCCCAAAACTACATTTTAACTAATTGTTTCTATCTTCTATCTACTCTAAAAGAAATGTTTTTCATATATATCATAATCGACACTAAGTCACAAATCTGACTAGTTTGACCGGATGTTTCCCATCTCCCCAGTCTGAGAAAAGTTCTACTAAGCAAATGACTAAAATGAGAGCAGTAGGGAGGAAAAAAAGATGGAAAAGAAAGCAGGAAAGATGAATCCATATTTCTTTAATCAGAATAGATAAGTTGAATTAATTTTTAGCCTTTTCTATTGATTAAAAATTCCGTAAAAACATAATTCATCTAAAAACAATAGAAGATCCTAGAGTCCAAAGGGATAATACAGAGAAAGAACTGATGGAGTCTGAATACAGATCAAAGCATACAATTTTCTATTTTATTTTTTATGGCTTTTTTTGTTTGTTTTCTTTCACAACATGACTAATATAGAAAAATGTTTTGCATGACTGCATAAGTATAACCTATATCAAATTGCTTGCTGTCTTCAGAAGATGAGAATGAGGGAAAGAATTTGGAACTCAGTTTTTAAAAAATGAATGTTTAAAGTTGTTTTACATATAATGGGAAAAATAAAATATTAAAAGCCCAAACCATAAGCCATGAGGTAATCACATCCCAACCTTTGTTTTCCTTCACCTTCCTTGACTACTTTGTTTGTAGCCTGAAAAAGACATGTTAGACAGTATATTCCAGGATAGTTCTATGGTCACTCACTCAACAACACTTATTACAGGTAGAGATACAAAGGAATAAGAATATAGTGGCAAGGCTCCATATTACTGCCTATCACACGAGTTCTGCCTGGCCAAATTAGGGAGAGAATAGATCCACAGGGGTAATGAAATGTAATTACTATATAGGATTTTTCCAGGCAAACAGACAAAGCTAAACATACCACCAACTGCATTACTATCCAATAGAGATAAATAAAATTAGAACAGGTTTAGCTTTAAGGATGAGTAAGGGATAAATAGTAAGGGAAGGCAGACTCAGATTTTTAGAGCCAGGGAACAAGAAAATGATTCTCTCAGGAAAAACCCCAAGTTATCTTTTAAATACAGAGAACATTTCTCTCAAAACTAGCAAAATGCTGTCCAAAAGCTCTAAAGATGTATCTAAATCCTATCCATCTGTCATGTCCCAGCTCAATTTTTCCCTTCCTAAAATATTCCCTGACCAACCCAAGGCCGTATTCCTCCAGGCTGCACAAGAATTTATTATTTGTACCACTCATTTGGCATTTAACATCTACTGTCTTATATGTTATTTGTAGGTCTATCACATCTTAATTGGCAATGAGACTTGTACTCCCCTGGAGACACATGTGGAAGGATGGACAGTAACCATTTGGGATTGGATACCAGGAGTAATACCCAATTTAATTCCATGTAATAGGATGTTATTTTGTTTCATTAAATTTTTGCTTTGAATTTGTGGTGATATGGTTCAGTTTAAAAAAGAAGCATCACTAAAGGCTCACTCACTAGTAGTGGATTTAAAAAATATATTTATTGATAACTTTTGTTTTCAAAATCATCTGCATTTCCTGATATAGCTTTCTCTCCTCCACCCATTTCTTATTACAAATCATAACCAAAAAAAATCAGCAAAACTAGCATGATGTTATATGCTATATTCTACAACCATAGTCCCCTGCCTCTGTAGACAGGAAGACCTTAAATAGATAACCTATTGTCACAGTATCATAAAACTGAAGATAGCTGAAAAGAAGCCATAGGAAGGAATCCTGGGTGTCTACAAGTAGTTTACAGTCCCTATAGGTCAGAGCAATGGCATCACTTGCTTTGCTAATTCATTACAAGCAATAATTTGATTTGCCTTAGGAGGTAATCTTCAAAAAGAGTGTCTTCAGAAGAAAATCTTCTTGCAGGATTCCCCCCCACCAACTCTATATCCCCAATTTAATTTTCTTTTTGCCCTACATAAAACTGATGAGCTTATTTATCATCAAAAGTCTATAAATTTCTTTGAACTTCTGATATAGTACTTAATTTAGATAAACCTAATGAAGCCTCAATGAGGATGAACATGTGTGAATCACTTATTCTGGGTAAAAACTACTGGTTTCTTGGAATCATATTTTAACTACTGTGGCCTTATTTCTCATGTCAACAAATAGTAACACACTATAGAATTTAAAGGTCCTAGAGCAGTGAGAATGCCAGAGCAGTGAAGTATGATCTGGATTGTCTCCAGTTACATAGATGGCTTATTCCCCAGCCCTAAAGACCAGGTTAGTTCTCTATTTTTATCTCATGCCAGTGTCTAACATAGGGCCTTGCATGTATTGGGTTTTATAGTTTATTTATGAACTTGTCCAAAGGGTTCCTGGAGTCCAGATCCATTTCAGGGTGACCCTGGAGATTTAGGTATGTGTCAAAGGTTCTATGTGAAAACCAACATAAAGAGGCAAGAACCTTCCCACCTCTCCTTGACTCATAGGAAATAGTTTCATTCAATCTCCTAGATCAGAATAAAGTACTAGAACCTCTTTAAATTCCAAACCCCAGTGCTTCCTTAGAATCAACCCATCTTCTGGGGATTCTCTTTCGGGCTGTTTCTCCCTGCCAGATGATACAACCAACCATGACCAACTTTCCCTTCAAATAACAAGCAGAGAAGGGGTGTGGTGGAAGAAGAGGAAGTCTGTAAGTGATGTAACACCAGCTCCTCATTACGAGTCCAGTACTTTCAGAGTTTTGTCTTTATACATGGACTTGGGGCTTTTTTACAAAGTATTTATTATGTGATCCTCAGGTAATTTGCTTTAATGGATGAGACAGGAGGCTGAAAACATATCCTCAGAAAGAGATTGTATTTAATTAATTGTAAATTCGAATCCTTGGAGGGTAATAACTAAGGAGTCAATCTACTATTTTTACTTATACATGTAACTCCGAATATATTTTTAAAAAATGCAAATAGGAGGCCCATTGATGCCCTTTAAAGATTTGGGTCCAACTGCCAAATTTCATTTTAAAGGCCAGATCATCAAGAGAAACATTTTCAAAAGCAAAACAAACAAAAATTACAAAAAAACAGCCTTTAGCTAAACAGAGTCTGACACATGTAGAGGAAATCTTTGTGGTGGTCTAATTTCATACCTCCTTATGTTCCTCTTTGGCTGCCTAACCCCTAAAGAACTCTGCCTCCCACTCATGAAATTCCTCCCTTTTTCCTCTGAGGATTTCAAGTGCCAGGGCCAAGAGCTTCCTTGTTCTGTTGTTAAGAGTAATCCAGCTGAGTGAGAGTTGGGAAACTCCCCTAAGAGAACCCTGAGATCTAGCTTCTATAGGGGCTCATGGAAGGCAGAAATTCTAAGAGCTCAACTAACTAAACAAATATTTACTGTGTACCTACAAGGGACAGTGCATTGTGCTGTGCAGGGGACCCAAAGGCAAAAATGAAGTAGTCCCTGCGCTGAAACTTACATTCTAAGAAGGGGGATAACACATACATATGAAAATATAGACAAAATAAATAGAAGCAAGCTTTGGGAAGAAGCAGTTGGTGCAGGAAGCAGAAAGTGATGCTTGAACTTTGTCTTGAAGGAAGTGAGGGATTCTGGGAGGAAGAGTTGAAGAGGTAGCATTCCAAGTGTAGGTGCCAACCACTGGAAAGAAACTTCAACAGGAGAGTTATGTGTGTAGGAAGAACAGGAAGAAGGCCAGTGTGGGGGGACTATCAAGTGTGAAAAAGGGAGTAATGAGACTGATAGGCTGAAGCCAAACTCTTCTGTTGTGAAACTGCAGAACAGTGAGATGAAACTGATGGGGAAGATGAAATCTTCTTCTTTCTGTTACAGCTAAGTCTTTCTTCATTTTGAAATACAGTAATCACCTGCAAGTCCATCACTTGCTCTTTACCCTGGAATGGGTGTATAGACGGGCCTCCCACAAGCCAGGGTGCATTAGATAAACTTCTGCTCCCAAGTTTGTGAAATGCTAGGATCTGGCTACGACTATACCTCACAAAATGGCAGGTTCCTAGAATCTGGGTCCATTTTAGGGTCGGTCTAAAGTCCTGGGTCGATTCCAGTGATTCTAATGTAGAATCTGACAGAGGAACCAGTCCCCTCGAGCTTCACCATTATTATCACAAGTGAGGCTTCAAGCACACTAAAACCAGAAAAGGAAGGGGAAGATAGTACTCAGAGTGCCCTCCACACAGGTCTTTACTACCTTTCCAGCAGTTGTCACCCAGGAAAGCTTTCTGTACTTCTCTGTAAACCTGGAAGACAGAAATCCGAAGACAAAAATGATTATCAGTTACTCTGTGAAGACACTAGCAAAATTACCAAGTAGCCCCTCCCCCTCTCAGCTTTTCTTCTCTGCCCTCTCTCCTGTTGCCCTTGTATTCAGGCTTCTCTTCCTAAGTGTCCCTTGTTCTAAAATTAACAACCCCACAACTGAAACTCCTATTTTCTTAATTTCTACAGATCTCAGTCAGGAAGATAACAAGCTGATTATTTGATCAAAGTAATTCCCACCTGGTGACTGATAAGCTTTACCCTCCCAGGGGAGCTTCTATTTTCAGAGAGGAACTTCTTAACATTAATTCATTTGCCATTGTTGGAATGTGTACAGGACAGTTTTTCTTTAAAGCACAGATGCCTTCCTGATTCACTTAATCTGTATTTATGGAAACCACCATTACTCCCTAGTCCCTTCAAAGTTGAGAGTCTTCTTCTCATAGTTAGCTTACCCTTCGACTAGACCAGAAATTCTTACCCTGAGGGCGGGGATAACTAGGGTTTAGCACATCCCAGGAACTGTGCTGAGTGCTTTACAATGATTATCTCATTTGGTCCTCACAGTGGGAAGTCATCACTATAATTATCCACAGTTTATAGATGGGCAAAGGAAACTGAGGCAAACAGGTTAAGGAACTTGCCTAGGATCACACACCTACTTAAGTGTCTGAGGTCAAATCTGAACTTAGGTCTTCCTAACTTCAGGCTCAGAACTATATCCAATGAGGCACCTAAGTCACCCAAACAAATTTCCCCAGGAATTTTTTATTTTTAATTTTGATATTTGTTTCTCTTGTAATCCTATGTATTTTGTCTTCTGTACTTAAAAAGAGAAGGGGTCCATAGGTTTTACCAGCCTGTTAAAAGGATCTATGGCATAAAAATGTTAAGAATGCCTTTAGTAGACAAAAATAGGGTCTCTTTCCCAAGACATTGCCTACAGGGCCAAGCTATGGAAATGGTAGCCAAGAAAACTAAATTGATGAATGGGATTGGGGGAAGAGGCTGTGCTTTCAGAGTCCTACCCTTGGGCTAGGGTAGATGTGCCACAAGACGTAAGTATTAAGAAATACTTTGACTTCAGAGAGTCAAAACTGGGTAAGTAGGGGAGGAATACAATTCTGTCCCCAGTGAAACTGACCTCTGGCCACACTTCTGCCTCCAGCGAACTAGAGCCAAATTCAGTATACAAAGCTGCTACCTGAAACAGCTGAGCCATGGTGCGGTTGATGTAGTTTGGGGTTCCTAGGAGCCTGATGACAGTTTGGGCTTTCTGGGAACCTCTAAATGTAAAGGTACAGGGTGAGTCTACCTGGAAATGAGTTCAAGCATTCAAGCCTTCTTTCAGTCAAGGTGCCAAGGTTTATGGTAACCCCAATAAAAGCGGGCTAGATTCCTAGTGAATCTGCACCTTCAGTGGGTGTGACATTGATACTTATATATGAAAAAAGACAGTGAGAAGATTTGGATTGAATTAAGGAGTGGTAAATAGCCAAGGATGGCCCAGGTGTGACAGTGAAAAGAGTTAAGTGGTCTGGGGTGGATCAGAGAGCCACAGTGAAAAGACTGCTGAGGTGGGCTGGGCTGAGCCAGGCCAGATGCCTCAGTAGAGACACCAGTGATCTAAGTTGCGAAAATGTGTGGGAAAATTCAGAATCCAAGTCCTATCACCTGATCACTGTGACATTTGTTCAGAGCCCAGACTAACTACTAGTCCCAAGTCAAAGTCACTCCTTCTTTGGCTTCAACAATTTTAGACTCTGGGAACAAATATGTATACCGGAAGATATAGCCCCTCTATACTGTTCTGAGGAGAGGATAATAGCTGAAATGTTGAACTAAATACCAACTAATATGTGTTTACTGAGATATTCTGCCCTTGGACTTTGGGGTTTAGAAAGATGAAGAGGCAGTTCCTTCCCTCAACTAGCTACTACTCTACTTCAGTTAGAGTCTGCTTGGATATTATTTTTTTTAACCTTTCATCTTATTTTTCAATTAGCAATCAAGGAGAGAAATCTCCTTGCCACCCACCTCCAAATACAAATGAAGAGAAAACCCATGTTAATCAAGAAAACTGTCCACATTGCCTAACTGGCTTATTTTTAAGGAGTACAAATCAGTTGACAAAATAAAGAGAAGTCTACTAACGTGGTAGGGGTTCAGTGAACTATCTTATTTTAGTTTAGTTTTATTTATAATGTTCTATTGTAATTTATTTATTTTCTAAAACAAATTTATTATTTATTTTTAGCATCCTTTTTTAAAAATAGATTTTGAGTTCTGAATTCTCTCCCTCCCTTCAGCATCAGACCTACCAAGCAATATGATATCAATTATACATGTTGAAATCATGCAAAACGTATTTCTATATTAGCTGTTTTACCAAAGAAATAATAAAGCAAGCGGGGCAGCTGGGTGGTGCAGTGAATAGAGCACCAGTGCAGGAGTCAGGAGGACCTGAGTTCAAATCTCACCTCAGTCACTTGACACTTACTAGCTGTGTGACCTTGGGCAAGTCACTTGACCCCAATTGCCTCATCCTGGGTCATCTCCAGTCATCCTGATGAATATCTGGTGTTTGGATTCAGATGGCTGTGGAGGAGAAGTGAGGCTGGTGACCTGCACAGCCCTCCCTCACTCAAAACAAAGTCAAGTACAAGTCACATCATCATTTCTCTGATGGCATGATCTTCTTTGGCAGCGAAGGACAAACACACACACACACAATAAAGCAAGAAAAATAAAGTGAAAAAATTATACTTCAGGCTGCATTCAGAAAGTTCATCCATTCTCTATCTGGAGGTAGACAGCATTTTTCATCATGAGGCCTTGCAAATTGTCTTGGCTCATTGTGTTTATCAGAGTTGCTTTCACAATTGATCATCATTACAATATTGCTATTATCAGTGAACTATTTTATGTGAAAAAACTCAGGAGAGATGAGAGAATTGTTTTCAGAGAATTAAAGGCTATCAAAGTTCTCAAGGCAGGGTATCTGAAATAGTTTTTAAAAATATTTTGATAGCTGTATTTCAGTGTAATTGGTTTCCTTTGTAAACTTATGTATTTTATTCCGTGCATTTTGAAAATTGATTCTGAGAATGGGTCTTCCATAGGTTTCCAACACTGCCAAAGGACATGACAATATAAAAGTTAAGAACCCCTGATTTATAGAAGGCATAGACTAATTTCCCATTAACCCTTCCTTCTCTATCATTGAACCTTATTTAGGAGGAAGATCATTTTAAAAATCAAGTGTCCTATTTTCCAAGATGAGGTACAGTGGATAGAGTGCCGGTCCTGGAGTCAGGAAGACTCAACTCTCCAAGTTCAAATCCATCCTCAAACACTTACTAACTGTGTGACCCTAGGCAAGTCACTTAATTCTGTTTGCCTTAGTTTCTCATCTGTAAATGAGCTGGAGAAGAAAATGGCAAATCACTCCTAAAAAACTATTAAACTAAAAATTGTATTAAACTGCCCCCTTTAACCCAGTAATGCCCCTACTAGATCTATACCCTAAAGAGATCAAGGGGAAAGGAAAAAGGACCCGTGTGTACAAAAATATTTATAGCAAGCAGCAATTTTTATGGTGGCAAAGAAGTTGAAACTGAGGTGGTATATGTTAGTACTTCAGTTGGGTAATGACTGAACAGATTTTATCACGGGACTAATGAGAGGTCTCTTAGAAACTTCTTCCAAGTTGACATGGATCCGTTAATGAATATAATGATTCAAACAGTTCTATATTCATCAAATTGTACTATCATCAACACCACATGCCTTCTTCTATCCACAAGGATTGTATGAGAACATGGGAGAGGTAATAGTACAGATCTCACCTCTACCACCTAATAGTGGTGACCTTAAGAAAATCACAGTCTCTCTGGGTCTAAATTTCCTCATCTGTAAAATGAGGGGATTGGACTAGGTGCCTCTAGGCCCCTTCTGTTAGAGACGAACTTGACACTCAAAAGGGTATCAAGGAAAATTTATTACAATAGAGTTCAGAGGAGGGAGGGCCTTCTACGTTCATTCCCTTGAATAAAAGAGTAGTTTCCAGAATGGCTACTGGAAGACTACAACACGTTCAGAATAATGGAAGTTCTTTATGCTGTTCCAATATTGGACTCAGCCCTCCACTGTCCCCTGGCCATGTGACTTTATGTTCTCCTCTCTGATAGGCTTTCTCTCAAACAGCTCATTGAGCCTCTGTACAAGTTTAATACTTTTACCTGACCATGCGAGGTCATAACTCTGCGGAAACAGAACTTCCTTGTTTCCCACAAATTCCCCCCTTTTCTCTTTATTAAAATTTCTGTTTCCACACCTAAATACAATCAGTACTTTCTCACTTTCTTTCCCCTATGCATTCTTCACTTCATCAATCTCCACCTTATATGAATATGTGAAGGGAGCAAAATTGACCAATACATTGATAGATTACAAAAGGGAAGTCCCCTTTCATACAGATACAGAGACTCAGGAGAAAAAGGCAAATCAAGAAATTGTCCTTTTAGAAGTTCCATCTCATACAACTGTCTGGGGAAGAACATCATCTGATACAGTTTTCTGGTCTGAATGCTCATTCAAGCCATCTTAAACACAGCACCTCAGCTTCTTCTTTCCTTTATCTTCCTGTAGAAATTCAGATGTCTGCTCTCCTACAAAACTGACCTTAAGACAATGTTAGATTGCCATTAGTAAGCTTTATACTCTTACAAAATCAAAATTGAAACTTTGGCCAATTGTCACGTTTAAGAAATTCACGTTACAACCCAGCTTTTACATTATACATGAATTCACTATTCATTTCCCCCATCAGGAGGAGATTTCAATAAGGAAGTAGTAACAGGCTCCAATACATACACTAGTGCAATAAATAATCATTTTTAACACACTACATATGATGTTATAAAACAATTTCAACTTCTGGTCATGTGATACTTCTTTTAATGTAGACCACAAACCATTCTTCTTTTAACATTAACCAACTGAGACAAAAATAATAATAACTATGTATGCTAACCTCACAGGCCCTCAATCTAACTGTTCCCATGCTATTACTAAGAATTAAAGGACCCTAAGTTATTGTTGTTGGTCTGAAATCCTAAGCCTAATAGCTTAATTTTTGGAGTTAATCTCAGATGCTCCCCTACCAACAATCTATTGTTTAACAGCTCTGGTATTATGCTTACAAAATATTTGAATAAGGAATTTGCCATTAAGAGCAGAGACATTTCAGGGAAATATGTTCGTAACTTAATCTCAGTCCCAGGCAGGAGCAGACTCTCAACTGGCATTTAGTAAGGCTCAAAGTCTGCCAGGTGTCAGTGGGGAAATTGAATCAGGAGAATCCTACCTCAACTCAGGCTGAACAAATGATTTCCCACCCTTCCCATGAGATCACCTTATGCAGTTCATACCAGCATCTCACAGGCTCACTGGGATCATGGATCAGTGGCTCAGACAGCCTTTCTTGTTATTCATACCTGGAGTTAGACTCAGAAGAACAGTCAGTTAATAGTGCCATAAAATCTTAAAATAACAAGCTCCAATAATCAGTTTCAGATATGGCTGTAACTTCACCTGGGCTAAGGAATATCTTTAAAGAAAGCAAATCTTAAGTGGCCTGATGCCTTTCTATATATATATTCTAGTTCCTGATTAAATAACAATCACCATAAGTTATTACTCTAATAGATTTACAACTGCTTCCCAAGCTTCTCTATCCCTTTCTAACCATGTGCAGTCTAAAAGAATGAGTTATACATATGACAAATCCGAACACGAACCTTAACTTATGTTCATGAGATGAATTCAAATCAAAACAGAAACATATAACTTTTCCATCATTGCAAAATATTTCCAGAGGTTACTTGCCTCTAAGAAACTGCACTGAAATACTTTTCCCCAAACTGAAAATGTCTCTGACTTAGTCTCAGCAATTTGATTCAGTCAAATGTATTTACCCAATTGGTCTTTGTAACATGTAAAGACCTTATTCCAAGTCAGGACTTTTGTCCCTTGCCCCAAAAGAATTTTAGTCCCATTTGTCTAAAAGGACCCAGGAAAACCTCACCTTGAAAGCTCCTTGGATTTTCCCACTTGAACTGGCTTTCTTGGGGCCCATAAGCTTGTGCCTATCATATGCCCAAATCTCTATTTTATTTCCCACCCTTGATCCCATCAATTCAAATCTCCAGGTTACTGGCCACTCCCATCAAGACCATCCCTGGAACCCCTCAGATCACCTGGGGTCACCCCCAAATTCCTTCCTCAGTCCCTCTGTAGATAAGGTACATCTTGTTTTAACATTACAAATGCTCAGATTCCCTAAAAGTCCACCCAATATTAAGAAACCTCAACAAACTTTGACTTTCTTTGGCTAAAATAAGGCTTGGGTTGATTTCATTTGAGCAGGACCCAACATATCACTATTTTTGGGCCCCAACCACCCCTAACTTCAACAATTCCATACAATTACAGTTAACTTTAAATCCCAGTCTTATTCTATGGAACAATGATTCCACATCACATTTATGCTTTTGTTTCTTTTCCTTTATCTAATTATTCCTGTGATATTCAGAATGTTCTATTTCAGGGATTTAATCTTTCACAAGACTATACCAGTGTACCCATTTACCCAATTAATTGAAAACAAGATACCATTATTTGCATTGTACTTACATCTTAAACTATCTGCTTTGATTATAAAAACATGCCATGAAGATGAAAAGAAAGGACCTAATTAGATATCATCTCCACCTTTTAGCCAGACTCAGAAATAGTAAAACATTCCTTTTCAGAGGAACACAATGGGGAAACTGAGCCAGAATGATTCCATCCCAAACTGAGGACATGATTGTCCCCTGAGGCACACTTCTGCCTGTAACAATCACATTCCTCTCTGAGTAGTAGGACACAATATGGGCCCAGAGGCTTTGTATTAGATGGCAGGTTTCACTAATCAAAAATTTTACCAGGACTTATATTTTTGATCTTAAATTTGTCCTAAAAACCAATCACTAGAGATTATATATCACCAAAACCAAGTTCCCTATTTAGGAACTCCATACACAAAAAAGTTTACAGTTTACATAGAGACTATAGCTTTAACAAAGTGAGTTTACCCAGGGGCGACACTGCTACCTAGCTACAGATGCAACAGCTACTTGGGTGAAGCTTTCAAGTTTTTCCTGCCTTGGGGCCCAGGGTAGGGCTAGCACCCTCCTTTCCTTCTACAATAGGAAAGAGTTAACATCTTTTCTCCATACAGCTCTGAATTCAGATTAGATCTTAAGAAGTCCTGTATTAATGACTGGACTTTGAAGATGAATGTGGAGACTGCCATGAAGCTGCCTTAAATATATCACAGTGTTTCCTGGAGCCATAAAACACATGATCTCCTTTATCTTGTCCCTTATCTTCCAACCCCCTAAAAACCTTCAGATAACAAATTAGCTTACAAATATAAATTTGGTAGGGCTTCCAAAATTCATACAAAAATTTTTTAATGTTTATTTATTTATTTTTAGATTTTGACATTCATTTCCACAAAATTTTGAGTTCCAATTTTTCTCCCCATCTCTCCCCTCCCCCACCCCATAACACCTGATTACCCCTTTCCTCAATGTGCCCTCCTTTTTTTAAATTTAATTTTATTATTATTATTTTTTAATGTTTTACAATCACTGCCATAAAATTAAGATTTTGTCCCCCCCCATACCTACCCCCCCCCCACTACCCCCGTCCCTCCCCACAACAGCATACAATTCTGTTTAGGTTCTACATATACTTTCCTATTGAGTACATTTTCACTACAGTCATGCTATGTAGTTGAACTAAAATAAAAGGAGGAAATCATATAACAAATCAATACATGATACACAAAAACACACACACACACAAACATGATCTGCTACATTCTGCAAATAACTTCCATATTTCTTTCTCTGAGCGTGGAAGGCGTTTTGCCTTAGAAAACCACCATTGGGATTTTTTTTTTTAAGAAGTTCTTGCATTATTACTAAATTCCAAGTCTACCAGAAAAAACTCTCGCACACTGTGGTCGTTGCTGTGCACAAAGTTCTCCTGGTTCTGCTCCTTTCGCTCAGCATCAGATCATATAAGTCCTTCCAGGCCTCTCTGAAGTCTTCTTGTTCATCATTTCTTATGGCACAATAGTACTCCATTACATTCATATACCATAATTTATTCAGCCATTCCCCAATTGATGGGCATCCCTTTGACTTCCAGTTTTTGGCAACTACAAAGAGTGCTGCTATAAACATTTTTGTACATGTGGGACCCTTTCCCATTTTTATGATCTCTTGGGGATACAGTCCTAGTAGCGATATTGCTGGGTCAATTGCTGGGTATGCACATTTTTGTAGCCCTTTGGGCATAGTTCCAAATTGCTCTCCAGAATGGTTGGATGAGCTCACAGCTCCACTAACAATGAATTAGTGTTCCAACTCTCCCACATCCTCTCCAGCATTTATCATTTTCTTGTTCTGTCATGTTTGCCAATCTTATAGGTGTGATGTGGTACCTTAGAGTTGTTTTGATTTGCATCTCTCTAATCAATAGTGATTTAGGGCATTTTTTCATATGATTATGGATATCTTTAATTTCTTCCTCTGAAAATTGCCTGTTCATATCCTTTGACCATTTATCAATTGGGGAATGACATGCATGGTTATACATTTGAGTCAGTTCTCTATATATTCTAGAAATGAGGCCTTTATCCCCGAGCTTAGCTGTAAAAATTCTTTCCCAATTTACTACATCCCTCCGGATTTTGGTTGCATTGGGTTTGGTTGTGCAAAAACTTCTCAGTTTAATGTAATCAAAATTATCCATCTTGCATTTCATAATGCTTTCTATCTCTTCTTTAGTAAAAAATTCTTCCCTTCTCCATAAATCTGATAAATACACTATTCCTTGCTTCTCCAGTTTATTCGTGGTATCAATCTTTATACCTAAATCATGTACCCATTTGGACTTTATTCTTGTGTATGGTGTCAGGCATGGGTCTATGCCTAATTTCCGCCACACTGTTATCAAGTTTTCCCAGCAATTTTTGTCAAACAGTGAGTTCTTATCCCAGAAGCTGGGGTCCTTGGGTTTATCAAACAGGAGGTTGCTATATTCCTTGCCTGCTGTGTCTTGAGTGCCAAGTCTCTTCCACTTGTCTACCTCTCTGTTTCTTAGCCAATACCAAGTGGTTTTGATAATTGTTGCTTTATAGTACAATTTGAGGTCTGGTAGCACTAAGCCACCTTCCCAAGCATTTCTTTTCATTAGTCCCTTTGATATTCTGGACCTTTTGTTCTTCCAAATGAGTTTTGATATTATTTTATCCAGCTCTAGAAAATAATTATCTGATAGTTTAATTGTTATCGCACTAAATAAGTAAATTAATTTAGGTAGAATTGTCATTTTTATTATATTAGCTGTGCCCTTCTTTCTATCACACCCCACCCTTCCCTTATCCCCATCTTCTCTCTTTTCTTGTGGGGCAAGGTAGATTTCTATACCCCATTACCTGTATTTCTTATTTCCCAGTTACATGCAATAACAATTCTCAACATTTGTTTCTAATACTTTGAATTCCAACTTCTCTCCCTCCCCACCCATTCCCACTGGGAAGGCAAGCAATTCAATACAGGCTATATATGTGTTGTTTTGCAAAACACTTCCATAATATTCATGTTGTGTAAGACTAACTGTATTTTCCTCCATCCTACCCTGTCCTCATTTATTCTATTATCTCATTTGACCTTGTCCCTTTCCAAAAGTGTTTACTTCTAATTACTCCCTCTTCCCATTTGCCCTCCCTTCTATCATCCCCTTCACCCCACTTGTCCCCTTCTCCCCTGCTTTCCTGTAGCATAAGATAGATTTTCATACCAAATTGAGTGAGCCTGTTATTCCCTCCTTAAGGCATATGTGAAGAAAGTAAGCTTCACTTTCCCTAAGCTCTTTTTTTGATCATGGCTTTCAGGTAGTCCCATAATTTTTAAATTGTCTCTTCTGGATCTATTTTCCAGGTCAGTTGTTTTTCCAATGAGATATTTCACATTATCTTCTATTTTTTCATTCTTTTGGTTTTGTTTTGTAATATCTTAGTTTCTCATAAAGTCATTAGCTTCCATCTGCTCCCCTCTCATTTTTAAAGAACTATTTTCTTCATTGAGCTTTTGAATCTCCTTTTCCACTTGGCTAATTCTGCTTTTTAAAGCTTTCTTCTCCTCATTGGCTTTTTGGATCTCTTTTTCCAATTGAATTAGCCTATTTTTAAAGGTGTTATTTTCTTCAGCATTTTTTTGGGTCTCCTTTAGCAAGCTGTTGACTCTCTTTTCAAGCTCTTCCATGGCCTGAGACCACTGTATATTTATTTTGGAGGTACTGGATGCAGAAGCCTTGACTTCCTCTGACAGCATGCATTGTTCTTCCTCTTCTGAAAGGATAGAAGGAAATACTTGTTCACCAAGAAAGTAACCTTCTATGGTCTTATTTTTCTCCCTTTTTCGGGCATTTTCCCTGGCAGTTACTTGACTTCTGAATCCTTTGTCAAGAAGAGGATCCTATTGTTCCTCCTCACCCCAGGACCATGCTCAGGGCTGAGATTCAGATCAGCTGCTCAATTTCCCCAGGGGCTTTAGTCAGAGTGCTTCACAAATGGATGCTGCAGCCACCACTGCTGCCGCCACCCGGGACTAGTCCTGGGGGGGACCCTGTTCCCCTCTTGCCCAGTTGGGAAAGCCCTGTCACTGACCTTTGAAGCTTTTGTGGGTTGAGAAATCTGAGAGCCTCTGCTGCTGCTGGGAATTCTGCCCCAGAGGCCTGTTCTGGTCCTGTTCCCCCCCGGTGCCGCGTGGTCAAGGCTGGACTCTGCTCTGCTCCACGTCTCGTTCGATAGACTTTTCCTGTCAGCCTTCCAAGTTACCTTTGGCTAGAAATCTCTTTCACTCTCTCATTCTGTGGCTACTGCTGTTCTAGAATTTGTTGAGAGTCATTTTTTACAGGTATTTTATGGGCTGTGGGGAACAACTAGAGTATGTGTGTCTTTCTACTCCTCTATCTTGGCTCTGCCCCCAAAAGGTTTTATAAAACATTTCTTCACACAACAAATATTTTCCTCTCTTAAAAACAGTTTATAATCACAAAACCTTCCTGAAACTAACTGACAAAAATTACAAGAAAAGATCTAAAATCAAGGTCTTTGCATAATACCAAGCTTCCTTTCATAAACTACTTTTACAAATGCTTGATTCATACAAAAACAATTTAGTTAAAACTTCCTTCTTAATAGCAGAAATAAACTTTTTTAACATACTTAATACATCATTAGATGGAACAGGCTTGAAAATCACACACACACACACATACATACATACATACATATATATGTATATATTTAAGAATTCCCATTTTCTCAATAGGAATTCTACAAGACAGAAACTCTGATACAGAATTCATAACAGCTTCTTAACCAATTCATCATTAATTTAACAATGCAATTTCTAATATAGCAACATTTAAATAAATTACTTTTTCAACAGTCCTACTACATATTTAAAACTTAAAACAAGCCATTACCCACTCAGATGAATGCATTTCCACATCACCTTGCACAGAAATTCATCTCCTTACCACAATGTGGACCCACTCTATCACCTGAGCTTTTAATTTAACTTTCTTGATTACAGAAATTTGCTATAAAAGAAGAAGAGGGACAATGTCATATATTTTAATAGAAGCAAAGATTTCCTTACCTCTGATTGATATCAGGAAGGAGTCAGTGTTGTACAGCCAATCATGTGGTCACTAGGTGCTGAAAGCAGGGCTTAAGAGTAATCAGGTGGGGGAATTTTCCTTTTTCAAAAAGGACATAGAGAAGTTATTGGAAAATAGAGTTAGGAAGATCCTACCTGAAGGTCTTCAAAACTCTCCCCAAATACCTTGTCCTGTAGTCTGTGTCAATTGGCTTTATGATAACTCAGATAATTTATTCCTATAATCAGAGCTTAAAATAATGGTAAGTTGTAGTCCCATAAGGTCTTAATTAGCAAATAAATGTTGGCTTGGTATCCTTTCAGATAGCATCATCTCAAGTTTGATTGAGTTATTAACTATTAAATCAAGTTAGCCATAAGACAAGATAGCTCATAAGTTGTTGCTTTTTAACTCTCTGTACTGGAATCCCATTCCAGCTTAAACAAAGCAAAAAGGTAAATGGCTAACCTTACAGGCTGATGTTTCACAAGCTTGTTCATTCTGCCCTAATTATACTCACTCTGGAAGAATGAGACATTCTCCCTTCTTCACTCCCAATATCCTCTCACTCCTTCTTTCTTCTTCTTCTCCCTAGCCCTCTCTTCATCTTCCTCCCCCTTATATTCTGGGTCTCCCTATATTGCTCAGGCTTGAAGTACAGTGGCCACTAAGTCGCCCAGTTCCATTGATGGTCATCACAAAAGCTTCATGCTATGTTATTTCCAACCTCAGTGGGTTGGACCCTCCTTAGGTAGCTGGGGAGCCCCAACACCCATTCATTAGGGTTCCCTCCACCATATATTGGTGCCAGACTAAGTTGGAACAACCAGTCAGCTCAGCTTACCATAACTCAGACAGCCTCAGCTCAAGCAATCAGTGAACCTTAGGTTCCGCCGCCGCCCCCCTCCCCCTCCAGGTAGTAGGGATTATGGGTGAGTATTACCATGCAGAATTCAAACCCCTAACCCCAGACTCAAAGTCCTATGTACTTTCCAATGCACTGAGCTACTTCTTCAAGCAGCCTAGAATCACAATTAGATTTATGGCTGCCATATCAGGATACCGACTCATGCTGATTTAGATTGTCATCCACGCAATTTCTCAGCTCTTTTTCACAGGAGTTGTTGCCTAACCAAGCCTCCTCCATCCTGTACTCATGAAATTGAGTTTGTGTAGATGTTTCTATGCTCCAGAATTTCTCTGAGCCATGATTTCCTCATCTGGCAAGGGTTAGCAACACAGCCCTTGGGATCCCCAAAATATGCAGGGCTAAAACAGAAACAGGAAGAAGCAGTGCCATGAGAAGAAAAGCTTCCAGAAAACAGGAAGAACCAAAGGAGAAAAGCAAGCTCTTCATGATAGATACAATTTCCCATATAGTCCTGTAGTTCTATTTTACTGTCTGAATGGAAATTCTCATCTCATTAGGTGCTGAAGTTCAAAATAACTTTTTTAAACAAAAACTGAAGAGAAAAAATTAGAAATGAGAGAAAAAGGGGAAGAAGGAGAAATTATCAATGGTCAAAAGGATGATTAGAAAGATAAATATTCCTGTGGATATAAGTGATGTCTAGAGTCTAGAGACCAGGGAGTTCAAGTTCCAGCTTCAACATGACTTCTGTGACCTTTATGAAGTTATCCTACCTCCTTGCACCTTAGTTTTCACATCTGTCAAATAAAAATCCAATTTACCCTTCCTAGTATCAAGCAGAATAATGTATAAGGTATGATTATAAAGGAATGAGACTGGAAGCAGTGCAAAAAACTGGAAAGAACCAAGTCCCAGTGTTGCCTCTGCTACATACAATATGGCTGCAGAAAATTATTTAACCCAGTGGCTCTTAGGGGCATGAACTTGGTATATACATACATACATACATACATACATACAACTACTACGTAGTTTCTCAAGCATGATTCATTCTGCTTTCTAACTCCCATTTGTTTTCATTTCCAGATTATTGTCCAGTCATAGGGCCTGTATGTGTCAGAGGCAACACTGGACACTTTAGGAATTCCTGACTCCAGGGCCAGATCTCTAGTTACAAGGTTACACTGCCTCACATTACTTTTACTACTTTTTACATGGTTCTTTGGTGAAATTATTTCATTCTGGACTTTATTTGAAGTTTTGTGTTGCTACTACTACAACACTTAGTTTGCATAACTAGTAGTACACAGTTATATTCCAGCCAGATATGAGTAGGAGCTATTGTCAAAGCTGTCTACTGCCTCCTCCTACCTTGGTGCATTTGGGTAGTTTGTCTCCTCAGCCTGGAATGTGTTCCCTCTTCGTTGAAAATCCTGGCAAAAGTCTTCTTAACCTCAAGCTTCAGCTTAAGTGCCAACTCTTCCTTTATCCTCCCAGGTTTAAATTCATTCCCATCTAAGTTTTTCCTGAGCTTTTTGTATTCCCTTCCTTGCACTCATCATAACCTACCTTTCACTATTTTTGTACGTGCCCTAACTTGTAAGCTCCGTGAGGACTTTGGTTATATCTTTATCCTTGGCATGAATACAAATTTGTGCCTAATCAGTTACCATGTATAGCAAAAGAGCCTGCTAGGTGGTATATGAATGTAATATACTATTATAATAGCATAGTACTATACTATATTGTGAGAAACTTGGCTATGGGGATGACAGGACTTCCCAGGCAGGGTTAGGGAGCTAGCCCAGAATAGGTTGTCAGCTGCTTCCCTGGTAGTAGACCCTTAGGAAGATCCACATGAGGTGCCTCTTGGCACATCCATGGGGGGTGTCACAGGACTTCTCAAGCAGGGTCAGGAAGTTAGTGCGGGATGAGCTGCCATGGTCCATTGCTTTCCTGGTAGTATGCCTTAGAAAGATCCACATGTGATGCCTCTTAGTACAATAAACACCTTCTCACTGATAGAACTCAGAGACAGGGCAGAGAAAGGTGTTTATTAAGCTTCTCAGGAGCAAGTAGGTGAGGTGCTCACTAGGAACACTCAAACCTATACAGAGGCAGGAGTGAGATTACCGAGTTCTGTCCCTTCTGCTAGACTTAGGGTGAGTCAAATTCCTTAAATTCTTTACACTCTTTTCCCCACATCCTCTTCGGTATGTAGATTATGTAGGCATGGTCATGAGGGTACTTGAGGGTGCTTATGGGAATGACTAGATGTGACCCTTAATCTTGAACTGATTTTTCCACTTTAACATTTCTAGTCGCCCTGGTCCCTGATGGTCATTGTCTTGGTAAACAAATTTCCCCACAAACCCTGATTATTTCCCAATAACTTTTGTGGAAACAAAACAAGATATCTTAATATCTCTTCTTACATATATAATACTATAAATAGTATATAACAATATATTATTGAGCTATAAGAAATGACAAACAGTCGGACTTCAGAAAAACCTGAAAAGACTTAGGTGAACTGATGCTGAGTGAAATGAGCAGAATAAGGAGAATAAGGAGAACATAATACACAGTAACAGCCACAGTGCTTGAGGACTGCTTCTGATAGACTAATGCAAGGACCTAAAACATTCCCAAAGGACTCTTGGCACAAAATGCCATTCACATCCAGAGAAAGAACTGTGGAATCAGAACACAGAATGAAGCAGACTCTTTTCTCTTGTGTTATGTTTTGTTTTGTTTCTCATATGGTTTTTCCCATTCATTTTAATTCTTCTATGCAACATGACTAATGTAAAAAAGTGTTTTATAAGAATGTATGTGTAGAACCCATATAAGACTGCATGCCGTCTCGGGGAGGGAAGGGAAAGTGAGGGGGAGAAAATTTAAGACTTATGGAAGTGATTGCTGAAAACAGAAAACAAATAAATTAATTAAATTTAAAAAAATAAAAGAACCTGCTAGGTGGCAGGTATTGTGCTAGACGCTGGAGAAACTAATAAAAAAGTCTCCCTGTCCTGAAGAAGCTTACATTTTACTAGCGGAAGGCAGAAGAATAAATATGTTTGATTGTACATGTATAGCCTATATCAGATTTCTTATTGTCTTGGGGAGGTGGGGGGGGGGGGGAATTTGAAACTCAAAAATCTTATAGAAGTGAATGTTGAAAACTATCTTTACATGTAACTGGAAAAAAATAAAATACTGTTAAGTTGGGAAAAAAGAAGAATAAATATGCTATACATAAAATAAATACGTGGTGATTCAAATTTGGGCTAACAAAGAAGTAGAATCAGGAAATATTTCTTGAAGATACTTGAGCTGAGACTTGTAAGGTATTAAGGATTCAAGAGGTGGAGGCTGAGAGGACAAGAAGGGTACCAGAATTCCAATGGTAGAGGTGACAGCTTGTGCAAAGATATGGAGAAAGGAGAGCGTGTGGGGAATAGTAAGCATGGCTGGATCACTTAGAGCAGGAAGAAAAGTCATGTATGATCAGCCACTGGATGTAACCAAACTATAAAGAATTTTACATGTCAAAGGACTTTGTACTTGAACCTAGAAGGAGTGAAGGCCACAGAATCTTCTTGAGGAAGGGAATGAGATGGTTAGGTGATTGAGGGATCTGGGCCGCATATGGGTGAGGTGGGCCTTCACAGTATAAAACATTTTCCTAGAGTATTTGACAAAAGGTGTTTCAAATATCTGGGAAAGGTGGGGGAAAGTCCCAAGAGTCATTGTCAAACTTTCTTTTGAGAGGATTTACAACTCAGAAATCAGCAAACCCTACAAATCAAGGCTTGATTTATTGTTTTGTTGATTGCCTAAACTTAAGAAAATGATGGAGAAAATGTTAATAATGTCAGTTAACCTAAAAATATGTTGGTATCTATATTCATTTTTTTTCTAGAGAGTCAGTTTTTAAATATGTAACAATATACCAATTTACCAATATACCTTTGGGCACATTCTTTAACACTCAGTAGTTTCGTGCTCTATAGGGAATCTTAACATGAATGGTTGAATGGATATTTCAGCTCTGTACAATTCAGTGTTTTAAGTCACAATACTTCTTATAAGGGTGAATGTTATAAGCTAAATTTATAAATCTTCTTTAAAAAAATCAGTGTGTTCTACACGGGTCCATGAATTTTGTAATACAATTTTTAATCAAATTGATTAGATAACCCCCCAGCCCCTCCAAAAAAATTTGCCTGGGGCCTCACATACACTAGGGTAGTCCTGACTGGAGCAATCCATCAATCCACATTATTACTTCTTTCCTAGAGTCATCCAACAAATTCCCTTTTCCCAGCAGTTTCCGGAGATGAGAGGCAATCAACATCCTCCATTGTTCCTACTTTTTCCTGATGAAAAATATTACCAGCTCACACCAGGCTTTAAACCAAAGGGGATCCAATATCCAATTATCTTAAATCCATAAGTTCACCTCATGCTCCAATTAAGGGTATCTGGGATGTTTTTCTTTATTGCCAATATCACTACTTACTCTAATGAAGGGCCTTTTAGGCCTCTGGCTTAGGTACATTAAAGACCAACTCTAATATGTTTGCAACATTTACTTTTATGTATAAACCTGATTTGAAAGAGTAAAACCTCAGAAAGGTCTCACTGAAAACAATTACAAAGAAAGGCAGTTTAGTTATTCATTTTAGATGCAGCTGCATAAATCAGTTGCTTGCAAGGGGTCACCAAGTAGATAGGGGTCCCATAAGACTTGTCTTAATGAATAGATCATGCTGTGAGATGAAAAATTCAGCAAACATTTGCTAAACATCTACTGTGCGCAGGGCACCTGGTTAAGCCTGGGCTAGATGTTGAGAACAGTAAGATATAGCCCATTCCCTCAGATGATTTTGCAGTCTAGTATAGAGTTTAATGCAAGTAAATGTTCCTAAGTTAGTAAACTAACATTTATGAATTGCCTACTATGTGCCAGAGTTTTTCTAGGGTAGATTTAGCTTAAATCATAGGGCCACAGAATTCAGAGATGGAAGGGACCTTAAAGATTTAGTTCAATGCCCTCATTTTTTAAATGAGGAAATTAAGACACCCAGAGAAATTAAGTAAGTTAAAGGCAGGTGGTTGCTGGTAAATGTTTAACAACCAGCTCTCTGAAAAGGTCCAGTACACTTTAAAGTTTAATCTGAATTATTAGCATTTTCTATATCACGTTAAGACTAGACAAGAAACAAAAAACAATAATCAAGCCTTTGCTTATAGAATTTTCTATTTTCAAGGTTTAATTGTGAAGATTTAACAAGAACTGACTGGGTAGGAGCCGGCTCTAGCACACCCTTGCTTAAAAAGGCAGAACCCACATTTAAGCCTATATTCTTTGACTCCAAATCCAGCCCTCATTCCACTCATATCATAATGCTATCTTTATCCCTTGCAAAAAACAATTAGTAGGAAACAGAATTTAAGACCTGGAGGCATATTTAGTGGTCATCTAGTCCAACCCTATGGCGTTCTGTGAAGCCCCCTGAGGGTAAGTGCTTGGTTCAAGAACACATAACTAGTAAGAATCAGAGCTGGGACTAGAAGGCAGATCTCCCAATTCTCAGCCCTCGGTTATTTCTATTGTGCTGTATCTCCAGCCTGGTTCAATCTGTAATTATTCATCTCCATAAACTGCTGTGAGCCTACATGTTATCTCTAGGGCAACCACTTCACAGCTTGAGAACTGAAACTAACGTTTGATGGCAAGACAAAGCACAGACTTTATTGGCCAATATGATTTTCTTTCATCTTTGCAAGTAATTTGCACAGGGAATTCTGGGAGCTTATATAGTAGTTTATGACCTTCTCTGACCTATTTATGAAACTTTTTAAAAAAACCATTACATGCTGATTTTTCAGTAACATAGGGAAGTCATATACTTGGATTGTGCAGTTGACTATACATGTATATGCACTCACATGGCCTTAGGTTCTTCACACAAAGCCTTTTCCTAATGGATTTCCATCTCTACCTATCAGGGACTCAGATGCTTGCAGGCAATTAGTCTTAATAAATCAGCAGGAGTATCCTAAGGGAACCCTAGACTTGCCTAATTGCTGGCAGCTGTGGGGCCTGTGGCTGTTGGGCACAGACATTTAACCCCAACCTTACCAGGCTCCAGGTAGAATTCTTAACCTAGAAACAATTCCCCATTGCAAGGTGTAGAAGTGGAATGGATATTTCCTTCTCCTTTTGAATAACTGCTCTCTTCACAAGAGTTATTTCAGATGACAGACCTAATGGCTGACTTTGCTAGGTTTTGAAATTATAGCCTTCTCTTAATTTTCCATGGCTCTTTCAGGGATGGAAGGAGGACTGGTGGTGGTTAAAAGGATGGAGGTGGTGGGGAAGGTCAAACAATATCCCTGAACAGTCATAGAACATTACTTGAAGTGCTACTTTCAACCTCTGTTCTCCACCACACTACCAGTAAATATTGTCTTATGAGTTCTCTTGTCTATGCCCTTTGGCCAGCAAAATGAAAACGAGGAGCAAGAGACCTGCTTAGTTTAGCTGAGTTTGGATTTCTGTTGAAACTAAGCATTATAAGCTTTATAATATACCTTGTAAGCACCATTAGAGAAATGAAATAGACAAAACAATGATATTTTGCAAGCCTCCAATTAAAAAGAACTGACTGTGTGTGTATCTTAAATACATTGTGTGTGTATGTGTGAGTGTGAGTGAGTGTGTGTGTGTGTGTGTGTGTGTGTGTGTATGTGTGTGAAGATCCAAAATGGTGATTTCATCAGTATGGAAACTTTCTACTGTTACAGAGTGACAACTACTCTAAAACTTACAATCTTAGAGACTGCTTTGGGTTCTGAGAGGTCTAAGAGGAGTATATGTCAGTGGTAGGGAAGACCTTGAATCTTGGTCTTATATACTTAAAGGCTTAGTGTCTAAATATGCTTTACATACATATATGTGTGCATACATGTGTGTAGTTCAAACACATGCAATATATATGATCATTTAATATATATCTATATAAAATAATAAATATATCTGTTTATGTTTATTCTGTATATATTTTGTTGCTACCAAATGACTCTGGAGGAACCATGAGTATTCCAGTATGTCTCAGTGACAGCATCTTTGAGGTCCTTAGCACAAACTACTGCATAGTCTAAGAAGTCCCTTTTATTTGCTGCAAAATGAGAAATGCTTTCCTAAATTTGAGGTGAACTTTAAAATAACTGTCATTTCTGCTTTCCATTTTACCTCCTCTGTTAAGTCTTTTTTTATTTTAAAAGTTGGATGTTGATTCCTACATCTGATTCCAATCTAATCAGCACTGCACCTTCTCCCCACCATCCCACTAAAGATAATCACTACAATGACCTGTGTTTATTGCACTTCACCTCTTTTAGGATATTAATCCCTAAAGACACAGTACTGATTTACTTATCTCTTCATTCGTTCATTCAAGAAGTAATGAAGAACTACTATGTATTTGTGCTAGAATATGAGAGTGATTCAAAAGAAATGTAGGTCATGATCCTAACTGTCCAGGAGTTTGTATTTTTACTGGGGGCAAAAGACATGAGCAGCACCCGAGGCACTGATAAATGTAGCACCTCCGCCCCCAAAAACAATCCCAGTTACAGAACATTGAAAGCTACCTAGGACTATAGCTTCTGAGCCCCTGCTTTTACCAAATAGAGAACTCAATAGATCAAATTAAAACTTAAACTGCATAGCAAATAAAGTGATGAAAAAAGATTTCTTCCATCCTCTACTCCACACACACATTTGATGTGCCAGTGGGGAAAAACAAAACACACAGAGGGCTCACACATAGGGATGCAGATATCAAGGAAAATTTACACGTGATGCTATAAAATGGCTGATGTTCATTGGTGATGTCATTTTTCTTTCTACAAGTCACATTGTCTATACTGGACTATTCATCACTGATCTATCCTCAGTTATTATCTCCTGAACTTCAGCTCTCTAGTTTCTTCCTAGTCAACTACCATTCTATCTACTACTAGATATGGGAGTACAATGACTAAAAAGCCTCTTCCTGACAGGGTCACCTATAAGACTTATTTCATAGACCTGTTATGCTATGATGAGCCAACAAAAGCTAGCAGAATCTTCCAAGTTAAGGTCAAATAAGTTCTTTTGACCACCTATGCCTGGTGGTGATTTCAACTCTGTATTCCCAGTTAACTATCTAACTCAGGATTAGGAAATTCCTCATAATTCCTATTATGTCCCTGTTTGTAATGCTATGTTCTCAAAAACTTTTTCAAAGACTGCTAAAAAATAACCCAGAAGAGCTGTGTGAAGGTTTCTACCCAGAAGAGAGCCACATGCCCAACATCCTATTAGATTGGCATACAAATTAAATTAGGGCCAGTACCCTTCACCCTCCTGGATTTGATTATGCAAATATTATAAACAGAACCTCACTGCAACAGTCTATTTAATTCTAAACATAGCACAGAGGTTCTATCTTTCCAGATACACATTTAAACAATTAGAGAACTATTTAAAGAAGCATATGATTAAATGAATGATATAAACAATAGGAACTAGAGCCAAAGGGAAAACACAATGGAGGACTTCATGTAAACAAGGCTTTGAATAATGGGTAGCATTATAAAATAGAGGCAGAAAGGTATTCCAGGTGGTGGATGGGCATAAAACATAAAGTATCAAGGTACAGAATGTTTGGCTATAGTACCAAAACTACTTTTAACCATAGAACAAGGATGTATTTGAAAATGAGACATATCTAGGCAGGAGCTGAGCCCTTCCCTAGTTCTTTTTAAGGCCAAGGGGTCTGTCTCAGAAGGGTGCCCATGTTGAATTTATTGTTCAGAGTCCAACATGCTTCTTTCAATAGTTATGAATGAAGAGATGATGGCAGAGTAGGTCAGAAAACTTTCAGCTCCCTAAATTCACCCCTCGAAAAAATGACAGAACATTGCCTCAGAGTAGCAGAAATAAACATAGAATAAAGCAGTTGTCCTTCTAAGACAATTTGAGAAAACCTGAGGAAGGACCCAACCTCAGGGGCAGAGGTTGCACTTCAGGGAAGTATAAACACCTCTAGGCCCACTCTTTAGAATCAACAAACAGCAAGCCGTTGGGGCAGCAGGGTGGAAAGGCAGCCTCAGCCTTAGAAACTTTCATTTTGCAGACAGTGTGGGGGTCTAATAGCTAAGAAGGAGAAGCCTGAAGGACCTTCCACTGTCAAGGGATGCCAAACCCAGCTGAGATGACCACATGTGTACATTCCTGGGCTGTAACTATGGAGAGAAGGAGCTAGCAAATACCTGGTGAGGGTAGTAGTGAGGAGCAGGGACCCTGCTGACTATGGCCGCTAGCAGGAAAACAGAGCCCCTGGTTTCAGTTCCAGGGCAGGGAGGACAGCTGTGGTTGCAGACACTAGAGGGATCACAGGGAACATGATCATTTGTGGGACAGTAGCCTCCACAATTTAGGAGTGGAAAGGAGAGCCCAAGGTTGGTCCCTGAGACAGACCACAGAAAAATAACAGTAAAAGGGACCTGAAACTTGGGGCATCATTCCCCATATCTGCGGACTACAACTTAGTTACACTAATGGTCGCTAAAAACAAAATAAAACAATAAATAAATAAATATGAGTAAGCAAAGGAGAAAAAACCCAACCATAGATAGTTACAATGAGGATAGAGAAGATCTGGATTCATATTCAGAGGAAGATAATGGAGCTAAGAATAAATCTATTCCTTTTTCAATGAGAAACATCAAATGGTTCCAAGCACAAAGAGTTCTCGGAGAAACTTAAAAAGGACTTTAAAAGCCAAATAAGAGAGAAGATGGCAGAGTAGAAGGACAGACCTGTAGAAGCTCCCCCGGGGCTGGCCCATAAAATAGCTTTAAAAAATGACTCTAAACAAATTCTAGACCAGCAGAAGCCACAAAACAATAGAGTGAAAGAGATTTCCAGCCCAAGGCAGCCTAGAAGGGCGACTGGAAAGGTCACACCAGTCTCCAAGCAGAACACAGCCAAGCTTTGGCCAAGAGGTGAAGCACGGACAGGACCAGAGCAGGATTTAGGGTGCCACCAGCAGCAGGGATAATATGACATTCCAGAAGTCAAAGGAACTAGGATTAAAACCAAGAATCACCTACACAGCAAAACTGAGTATAATACTTCAGGGGAAAAAATGGTCATTCAATGAAATAGAGGACTTTTAAACATTCTTCATGAAAAAACCAGAGCTGAATAGAAAATTTGACTTTCAAATGCAAGAATCAAGAGAAGCATGAAAAGGTAAAAAGAAATCATAAGGGACTTACTAAAGTTGAACTGTTTACATTCCTACATGGAAAGACAATATTTGTAACTCTTGAAACTTTTCTCAGTATTTGGGGTGGGGAGAGGGGAGAGGTGGGGAGAAAATTTAGAACTCAAAATCTTGTGGAAATGAATGTTGAAAACTAAAAATAAATAAATGTTTAAAAAAATCAAATAAGAGAGACTGATGAAAAATTAGAAAAAAAGAGCAATCCAAGAAAATCAAGAAAATTATGAAAAGAAAGTTAAACAACTTGAAATAGAGAATCAGAAAGTTAAGGAAGAAAATAATTACTTAAAAACTAGAATTGGGCAAAGGGAAGCTAATAACATTCTAAGACACCAAGAAATCATAAAACCAAAGAGTGAAAAAATAGAAGAGAAAATGAAATGTCTCATCAGAAAAACAGATTGAGGAGAAATAATATAAGAATAGTCAGATTACCTGAAAATTACAATTAAAAAAAAGAATCTTGACACAGTATTAGAAGAAATTATCAAAGAAAATTGCACTAAAGTTCTAGAACAAGAAGGCAAAGTAGAAAAAGAAAACTGTGATCACCACCTAAAAGAGACCCCAGGAGGAAAACTTATAGGAATTTCACAGTCAAGTTTCAAAGCTCCCAGGTTAAGGACAAAATATTGGCAGCAACAAGAAACAAGCAATTTATATATCACAGAGCTACATTAAGGATTACACAAGACCTAGCAGCTACTACACTGAAAAACCATAGATCTTGGAATACTATATTTCATAGAACAAAAGAGCTGGGGTAACAACCAAGGTCAACTTACCCAGCAAAGTTAAGTATAATCCTGAATGAAAAAAAAAATGAACATTTAACAAACTCAAAGACAAAAAACAGAACTTAAGGAAAAACTTGACATATAATATCCAGGAGAAAAATAAGATAATCATTAAAGACCAATTATAAGGGACTCAGTAACATCAAATTGTTTATTTCTCATAGGTGAAAGTATTAGTGAGTCATATCAATCAAACTACCAGATAATTATTTTCTAGAGCTAGAAAAAATAATACCAAAATTCATCTGGAAGAACAAAAGGTCCAGAATATCAAAGGAACTAATGAAAAGAAATGCTAAGGGAAGGTGCCTCATCAGATCTCAAATTATATTATAAAGCAGCAATCATCAAAATCACTTGGTACTGGCTAAGAAATAAAGGGGTAGACCAGTGGAATAGGTTAGGTACTCAAGACACAGCAGTCAATGAATATAGAAATCTACTGTTTGATAAACTCAAGGACCCCAACTTCTGGGATAAGAACTCACTGTTTGACCCTAACCCTAACCCTAAATGCTGAGAAAACTGGATAACAATGTGGCAGAAACTGGGCATACACCAATGCCTGACACTGTACACAAGAATAAAGTCCAAATGGGTATATCATCTAGGTAGAAAGCCTAATATTGTGAACAAATTAGGGGAGCTACGGATAGTGTATCTGTCAGATTTATGGAGAATGGAGAAATTTATGACCAAACAGGTGATAGAGAACATTATGAAATGCAAAATGGACAATTTTGATTACATTAAATTGAAAAGATTTTGCACAAACAAACCCAATGCAACCAAGATTAGGAGGGAAGCAGAAAACTGGGAAAGAATTTTTACAACTAGTATCTGTGATAAAAGCCTTATTTTGAAAATATATATGAAAATATACTGAGTCAAATGTACAAGAATACAAGTCATTCCCCAATTGATAAATGGTCAAAGGATATGAACAGGCAGTTTTCAGAAGAAAAAATTCAAGCTATCTCTAGTCATATGAAAAAATGCTCTAAATCACTCTTGATTAGAGAGATGCACATCAAAACAACTCCGAGGTACCATATCACACCTATCAGATTGGCTAATATGACAAAACAGGAAGATGATAAATGTTGGAGAAGAAGTGGGAGAGTTGAAACATTAATTCATTGTTGGTGGAGCTGTGAACTGATCCAACCATTCTGGAGAGCAATCTGGAACTATGCCCAAAGGGCTACAAAAATGTGCGTACCCTCCTATTCTCCCATTCATACCCTGTTTACTGCTCACTTATCAGAAAAAAGAGACAGAAGGAGAATCAGGGCACCCTATTCCATGAATTTCAGCCAAAGTAACCACTGCTCATTTGTGCAGTTTATTTTATCTATCCCTCCTTTGAATTGTCATGCATGTCCTATGTCTGATTATAAACAAAGAAAATCTGACAGCTGGCAAATCTTTTCTGGGGTACTTAATTCTGGCTCACGTAGAGATTTAGAAAGAGATTTTGGTTACTTTAGAGAGAAAAGAGACAGACACAGGCTGACACACAGGTGGGAAGAATGGTCATTAATCCTATCTGGAAATCCTATAAACTAGGGAAGCATACTAACATTATACCCCCTAGGCAAGCAATGGCTCCTAAATAGGAGAACCTAAAAATAAAGAGCCATAATTTTACATATATACAACTAAGCCTAATTGAAATAAACCCATCCATTAAGGCAAATATGAACTTAGGCTGCACAATACAAGCCTTCCATGGGATGTTCATTTTCCATAGAAACTGAACCTGCCCATCATGCCCTTCACATGTTATGGACATGTCACACATGAAGCACCCTCTTTTACTTCCTTAAATGTGAAGACTCATCAAGAAATTAATTTTTAAAAGGTTTTTTCTTTCTTCTTTTGCTTTCTCTCCTATTATTGGGATATAGTTTATTATTTTATTAAAATGTTCTTTTAATTCTCTCTTGTGACTGGGATTTTAGTGGCAGTTTTCAGTATTTATACTGGTTGGAAACAATACAGTAGAAAATAGTACCATTTCTGACAACCAGGAGCCACTCTGAAAACCAGGACCTCTCCTGAGCATTCCCACAATGAAATTAAGAGCTACATTCAAATCTGAAAGTGACACTTTCAGGGAAAGGCCAAGGGCAGACTTCCTCTGATTATTACTATAGATATCTATAGGGTTACAGTCACTGCGATCAGAAATGAGAAGCAGATTGATGAAAAGTCTTAAAAGAATAGCTTTGCTTTTTGGCAGGGCCAAAAGTTGACACAGCCCAACTTTATATGTCAAGCATGTTTTCTAAACCTGAGTTATCATGTGGTAGTGGTGAGTCTCCTCAGGAAGAAGAGAATACATTGATCAATTCTTTTGTTTAGTGTAAAGAAAACTTCCTAATCTAACTTCCTAGTCAAAGTGGATTCTGAATTATAGAAAATAATACAGAGAGATTCAATTAAACCTGATTAAGGGAATAAATTCAAAGTGCAGCAAATACACCGTCGTACATAAAATCCTATGCGGTACTTGCTTATCATTGGTATTGATCCAGGGCTAGTACCTTCCCATTTAGCCTAGGTAATGAAATTATTAATAGACACAGAGGACCATAGCATCTCTGCAAAGAAGGATTCAACCTCATCTGACTGAGGAACATATTTTTCATGTATGTATCTTTCAAAAAGCAAAGCCAGGGAGCCACATTGCAGTGACTTGAAGGCAGAATTCCACAGAGGATTGTTTGAAAGATGAAAGAAGAAACAAGATAATTTTTCTTCAGAAGAGAGAGAACCAGAGGAATGAAGGCCATGATGACCTGGCAAAAGAATACCTCTATCAGGATGCAAGAAAAGTAGCAGAACCATCATCTGTTATAATTGTGGATTAGATGGCCACATGTTTGTTGGATATATTGGTGGAAGCTATGCAGCCTTGGTCCTGCAGAAAATAAAATCTCATGAACCAACATCAAGAAAAGAAGGTGGGGCCAGGGAAGGTTTCCTCAGGCCCTGTGAACAGCAAAAATAACCTCATCATTAATTTCTGATGGGTCTGTTATACCTGAAATCATACAACCCTACATAAAGGTGATAGACAATTAACAATCTATCCTGTACTGTTCTCCTTGACAGTGTATCATCTCAAATTATCATCATATCCCAGTTTTAAATCAGAGAACACTAAGGAAAATACCTTTACAGCCTTTGAAAGGGCCAAAACTTGGTGGAATGAGTGATAAAGGCTACTCATATCTGGAATGCATCAAGGTAAGCTTTATCCACAAGGAAGTTGTTGGTTTAACAGGAAAGTAGACACTATGCCTCTGGGATGTCCAGATCTACCAACTCTAACTGAAGAACATAGATTCGAACCAATTTTGACCTGTTCAAAATATTGGCAGGATCCTGCAAGCAACAAGTTGGAACCAAATACCCCTCCCTTTTTAATATCCATGTAGTTTATGTAGAAACCTACAGTAAAGTGGAGAGAAGCAGTAGCAGTTTATATCATGAAAGTGCTGGTTATTCAAACCCAGGAGTGAATGCTGAGGTATTTGACTTGGGTAACTTCTCAGTTTTGGAAGGATGAGTAGACCCTCAGCAAAAAGACAGGCATGTTTTTCTGCATGAGTAGAATGTGGAATGAGACTGAGAAGCAGCCCACAAAAATCCATCTCAGTGACTCTTAACTGAATCAGGAATAATCTAGGAAGATTTTTTTTTTCTGTGTTGGAAAACGTTAGAAACTATCTGAAAGAACTGCAGATCAGTGGCATCACCCCCCAGAGTCCAGCAGCCCATCACTTCCAGTTAGGGCCAAAAAGAAATGTGGAAAGATACAAATCTGTGTAGACTACTAGCCTTTAAACAAAAGAGTTGAGGTAGGCAAATACACTATTGCCCCAAATTCAAGATGCCCAGATTGTATGCTACACAGTCATTGGTTCTCAGTTTTAGAATTATATTGTAGATATTATCAGGTTCCTGTGGCTAATGAAGACAAGGAGAAGACTGCTTTCATCTTCCTCATTGTATTTTACCAACTTGAATTTATATCTTACGATCTCATTGTATTTGGAAAGACTAGAAAAGCACATGGATCAATTAATGAAAGTGACTAGAGAAAGCTGATGTCAAGCTGTCAATTCACAAGTGCTAATTTTACAGAGCCTCTGTTAAATATATAGGTTTCATATATTTGTCAAGTATTATCCCTAATATGTTGAGAACAACATTTATAATGTTTGGAGAACTGGAAGCAAAGGGACAAGGAATGACAAATTATCTTGAAACCTACAAAGCTATTTGGAGATCAGCTGACAGACAAATGTGATTGAGCTTTCAAAGATTGATCACCTGTGTTGCACATACACTGGTATTGGACCATGCCGATCCAAGCAAGCCTGATGTCTTATACAAAGAGAAATCACATGAGGAGCCTGACAGTGGTGAAGTAAGGGTTGCCTTGGGCACTTTTGCTCCATATGTATGCCTTTCTACTAATATACTTTATTTGTATGCCCACTTTTGTTATCTGTGGGAAAGTGCATTTCAGGTACATTGAATATTCTGTTAGTATTGTCTATGCTCAGTGATTTGGTTATTTTTTCTTCTGTTCATTAAAAGGACCATTCCCTGACTACTTCTTAAAAGAGGCCTATTCACTCAATGGGCATTACCTCTCTTGAAGTGAGTACCTGAAAAGGCCAGCCTAAAAAGGTCAAGGTCTACCACTGCATCCTGGGCCATCTCCAGTCATCCTGATGAATATCTAGTCACTGGATTCAGATGGCTCAAGGAGAAGAAAGTGAGGTTGGTGACCTTGCACACCCTCCCTCACTCAAATCAAAGTCAAGTGCAAGTCACGTCATCATTTCTCTGATGTCATGGTCTTCTTTGAAAATTAAGGATGAACACACATGTTAGTAAAAAGCTTTCTTTGAGCTAATTTAATTATGTCAACTATTAAAGGAAAATGCACCATTGGGAACGTGTGAGCTATAATTTTAGGAATTTAGACCCACAGAAGACACTGAACTAGAGATATACTCCACTGGGGAATATATAACTGCTAGTGAAAATGGGAGTGGAATAACCCTGAAAGGGGGTGCTATATTTCTCTTCTATTAGTTAATCAAGTAATTTGTGACCCCTTTCAGTGTATTCAGCACTGTGATATTGCCTAATAGATTTTTGAAGCTGCCATACATATGAAACGATGACAACAGTATACCACAAACAAATACAAGTATTTATTAAGTGCTTATGTGGAACATGCCCAGGAACTACTCTCCCAACTTCCTCCTGTACTGATAAGTCAGGTACCCAGAGAGAGTTACTATGTTCCCTCAGGGCACTAGGAGGAGCCTTAAGTTCTGAAGAGGGGTTATAATGATACATAGGTCACAAGTCGCCACTCACTTGTACACTCCCTGCCTTAATTATGGATTGATTATCAATTAGTGAAACAGAATAAAAAGTGATTATTTTGCTGCAATTGACACAAAACATCTCCAGGTCTGTGACACACATTTCTTTCTCTGATAATTCCAGAATCCAGATGGAAGTGACCTCAATCTCAGAAAGTGCATGTGTCCCTTTGCTAGACTCCTCAAGATGTTCCTCCTAGGTAAGGCACAGCTTTCGTTGGGCTCTTTGTAGTCTTGGTTTATTCTTGGTTCCAAATGCAGTCACCACCATCAGCTGATCTAGGGTCACTGCTAGGATGCTGACAGCAAGATGGGAAGTTCAAAATCGTTTGGATAGTAGAAAACACATAGACTCTTCCTCTAGCCAGAGGGGTGGGGGTGGGGGGGGACACCAAGACCTATAGCTGGGGCTTTGCTTCTCTTCCCTCAATTGATTCCTCCTAATGGGGTTAGCTGGAATGTTCTCTAGTCTCCACTTGCTCAGATCTCTGGTTCTGAACTGACTCTTCCATTTTGTACAGAATCTTGAGTCTTGAATTAATCCAAACATACTCCCAAACTTCCATACTTTATAAACTAAGGACTTCTTTGACTTTGGTCTAAAGTTTATGAGGGTGATTTATTAAGATGTATTCTTACCTTCTTAAGGCAAAGCATTTTATCACTTTATTTTTTAAAATAAGTTTTTGTTGATGTCTTTTGTTTTCCATATCATCATAGTTATCCTAGTATACCTTCCCCTGCCCATCCCAGAGAGCTACTCCATATAGCAAGTAGCATTTTTTAAAGACTAAAGGAAAAAGAGGAAAAATACCAATACAACTGATCAATACATTGAAAAAGTCCAAAAGCATGTGTAATATGTAACACCTGTAGATTCCCACCTCCACAAAGTTGGGTCATTTGAGTCATTCTGGATCTTTGATTTTGTCACCTTCACTAATGATTTTTTTTGAGTGTGTGTTTTCTTTCCATGTATGTTGTAGTTATTGCGTGTATTGTTTTCTTGACTGTTTACGGCATTCTTCATCAGTTCATGTAACTCCATGTTTCTCTGTATTCATCATATACATAATTTCTTACAGCACAGTAATATTCCATTAATTCACATATCATAACTTAACTATTCCCCCAAATGATGAGCATCTACTTTATTTCCAATTCTTTGCTATCCCCCCCAAAAATGCTACTAAAAATATTTTGGTGTATATGGGGACTCTTTTCATTTTGATTGCTTCCTTAGATTATAAGCCTAGTAAGGAAGTCTTTGATTCAAAGAATGTATGGAATATTTTATTACTATTCAAACAATACTGAAATGCTGTCCAAAATGGTTGTGCCATTTCATAACTACACCAAAAATGTATCCAAGTGTCTGTCATAACCCCTCCAGTGTTGACTATTGTTATTTTCTATCATCTCTGTCAAATTTCAGGGTGTAAGATGAAACCTTAGGATTGTTTCGATATGCATTTAACTTATTTGGAGCATTCTTTCCTATGGTTGTAAAAACATAGCAATTCTCCTTTTAAGAACTTGTTCATATCTGTTGATCATTTATCTATTGGCAAATGGTTATTAGTTAAATATATTTGTATACATGTATATATATATTATATGACTTATTTATGTTGGATATCAAATACTTAGAAGAAAATTGATACAAAGATTTCTTCCTATTCAACTGCTGTCTTCCTCGGTTTTTATTTGCACAGAAGTTTTTCGGTTTCATGTAATCAGAGCTAATAATTTTATCTTTTGTAATTGCCTCTAATCTTTATTTTGTTAAGACTATATCTCCTACACATAGCTGTGAGGAGGTATATGAGCAGCTTTTCTTCTAATTTTTTTTAGGTATAATCTTTGATATTAAAGTATTTAGAATGTATTGTGGAAAATAGCATAATGTGTTATAAGCATAATTTCTGCCAGACTGCTTTCCAGCATTTCTTATTACTGGGGCAGCTAAGTGGCACAGTAGATAGAATCCAAAGCCTGGAGTCAGGAGGGTCTGAGTTCAAACGTAACCTCAGATACCTAATAGCTCTGTAACCTTGGGTAAGTCACTAAACCCTGTTCCCTTCAGTGCCTCCTCTGTAAAAGAAGCTGGAGAAGAAAATGACAAACCATTCCAATATCTTTGCCAAGAAAACCCCAAATGGGGTCATGGACATGAATGAAACGACTTAACACAATATTTCTTATTAAATAGGGAGCATTTCCTAGGTTATTTATGTTTTTCAATTTATTAAACATTGGGTTATTGAATTCCGTTGTCTTGATTCTCCCTGGGTATTGTTGCATTGATCTGTCTCTTTTTTTAAACCAATACTAGATAGTTTGGATGACTGCTCCTTTGTAACATAGTTTGAGGTCTGGAAGTGCTATTCCTTCTTTGCTACTACTTCTTTTCCAGCTTTCCCCAATTTTCTAGGTCTTTTATTTTTCTAAGTGAAATTTGTTATTGTTTTATCAAGTTATACAAAATATCTCCTAGGTAATTTGTTGGATACAGCATTAAAGTGTAAATTAACTTTGATAAGTATTGTCATTTTTTACTACTTTGGCTAAGCCCAGCACTGAATATTCCTCCAGCTGTTTAGCTTGGTTATGTCTTTGTGCTTTGGTATCACTTACTTTAAATGAGGTGGAGTGACTTCATTGATTTATTCAATCAATTCCCACCCGAACTAGGGATTTAAAGAAAGACCAAAGCTAGGTTCCTATTTTAGTGGAGGAGATAAGCTGCATAACACAATATATATGAAGCCAGAGTAGCTTAGAAGGAGAAAGGAGGGGGAAACATTCCAGATGTGGGGGGTAGCCAATGCTATTGCATGTAGAGAGATGTAGTGTGATTTGAGAGGAAAAACAAGTATATACTTTGATCATAAAGTACATTGTTGGGGTAATAAACTGTATGAAGCTTAGAAAGGTAGGGAGGGCCCAGGTTGTGAAGGGCTTTAACTGCCAAGCAGAGGATTTTACATTAGATCCTGGAGATAAAGGGGAGTCACTGGTGTTTATTGAGTAGAGGTGGGGGAGGAAGTGACATAGTCAAACTAGTACTTTAAGAAAATAATTTTGTCCACTTAGTGGGTTGTAGATTAGAGTAGGGAGAGACTTTAGATAGGGAAACTAAGTAGAAAGCTTTTGCAGTTTTCCAGGGAAGAGGTGATAAAGGCTGGTTTGTAAAGAGAATCACAACTGTGTGAATAGAGAAAAAAAGAAATGCTATGAAATTGAAAACAACAAGATCTGACAACAGATTGGATACAGAGTAGGAGACAAGGATGATTTTGAGGCTGTGAGCCTGGTTGACTTGAAGGGTATACCACCATTTCCTCTCCCACCCAGCAGGATTTTCTATTTCAAATTTTATTTATTTTATTTTTAATATATGAAATAAAACAAGCATTTCCATAATATAGTAGAATTTTTTTAAAAAAGTTGATTGCATATGAAACTGAAAATCTATTATGAATAACTTGCTATTCATTTTAAATATATAATAAAGTAGGGCAGCTAGGTGGTGCAGTGGATAGAGTACCAGTGCAGGAGTCAGGAGCACCTGAGTTCAAATCTCACCTCAGACACTTGACACTCACTAGCTGTGTGACCTTGGGCAAGTCACTTAACCCCAGTTGCCTCATCCTGGGTCATCTCTAGTCATCCTGATGAATATCTGGTCACTGGATTCAGATGGCTCCTGAGGAGAAGTGAGGCTGGTGACCTGCACAGCCCTTCCTCCCTCAAAACAAAGTCAAGTGCAAGTCATGTCATCATTTCTCTGATGGCGTGGTCATCTTTGGCAGTGAAGGACGAACACACATAATAAAGTAACTATGTAACTTTTTTCTTTTCTTCCCTCCCTACTCCACATCTCCCAGTCCCATCCTAGAGATGGCTACCATTAGACACAAATACATATGTGTATATGTATATATGTGTGTGTATGTATATTCATATATATGTATACATATAAAATCATTCTATACATACTTCTATGTATGAAAGCACATGTATATGTATACTTCCATGTTGACAGTCATTGAGCACTTGCTACACAGAAAACGCTCTACTTGTTGCCTGAAATATGGAGCATCTAAAGAATAACAGGAAAACTAGGATACTTTTGGATTGCTCCAGAGAGACTTAGAAATGTGAGTAGAGGTCTAGTATCAAACCTAGCTTGCTTGGTTTCTATTGTTGCCCAAGAATTATCTTAGATTTGGAATCTTTTGAGCGACCAAAGTTTTACTAAGACTTCAGGCCACAAGTTCTCTACCCCGGGGCTGGAAGCATCAGAATTATTCTGTGAATGACAGAATGAATTGTTAGGGATACAAAATACTGGTCAGAGGGGCCAGTGAGAAGACACAGTCCAGATCAGAAGCAGAGATGGCACCAAAATCAAAACAAGGTTCAAATGTTACACTGAAGGATCTGATAATGAATGGAAACCCAACAAAAAAGTCACATAATTTGCCACACTCAGTGTCCAGTAGATAGATATATGCATGTTTCTATGTCTGGCCAACTAAGTTCAGCCCCAGACTTTCACTATTCCCTAAATTATTTGTAACGAGGCAGTTTCTTGTGCCAGTGTCAGCACTGCCTGCTAAGGAAATGGTTGTTCCCAGGTAGTGGCAGGTAATGACTTCCTCTTTGTTTTAATTTTCGATCACAGTGAGAGGGCGAGAGTCTTGAGAAAAGGAACACCAGTAAGATTTTTACTCCTCTTAAATGCCAAAACCTGCCATTCAGAATCAGGGATCAGTTTCTCCGGGAGTTCCACTGACATTTTGTCTGTAGTTGCCCTTGCTCTTTGACACTCTGCACCAGCAGTATAGCTCTCTGAACAATCAGGATGGACAATTTGGAGAGTCAAAATAAAGATAAAAAACGAGTAAAGATCTTAATGAGGTCCTACTTTAAGCAAGACCCATTTTAAAACTCTTGATCAATAAAACCTGCAGGAAAGAGCCAGTTAAATGATGTCAAAGCTGCAACAACTGCCAGTATTCTCCCCCCAAAAGAGGATATTAACCAAAAAGAACAGCCATACAGAGGGGGCAATGCTCTTTATCCTCCCCTAGGAGTACAACTAGAGAGAAAAAAAATTGGAAAGGAAGTAGCAGAGTCTTCCTCCAACCAATTTTTATTGACTCCTAAGGGCATCACTGAAATGAGAGGCTAAATCCTGCTCTATGGTTCCCCTATGACCTCATTAAAGGGTCATCTTTAGGTCACTAGCACTTTGGCAGATGACAGTACTCCATTAGTATGTCTATTAAATAGACCAGCACTAGCTAATACATACATTCCTGGAAGATGATAGTTCTTTCTTATTCAAGTCACAGATGCTGCCCAGAAGCCTCTGATATTCCTAAAATTTCTATTACAAATTCCATGTATCCCCATCAAGAATTTTCATACGTCACTATTTCCACTAAATGGTACTGAGACAAAATATTCATACTAGGCTCTGATTTGCTCTATCTTTTAATGGCTGATATTTCAATTGTTGATTTTTCCTACTGATATCAGGACACTTAAGTGCAGACTCAGTGGCTTTGAGATATTTTTTTCCCAACCTAAAGGCAAGACAAAGAAGTTCAATAGTATGAATAAACAGAATTGTCACATAAAGTCAAGAAAAATTTATTAAGCTCTTATAGTGTTCTCGGCATTGTGCTGAGGCCTGGGAATAAAGTAAAACAACAACAACCAGTCCCTGCCTTCAAGGAACACACATTCTAATGCTGGAGACAATATACAAACAACTGTGTACATACAAGGTATATTTACATGGTAAATTGAAGATGATCTCAGAGGAAAAGTGATGGAGTTTTGGGATTCTGGCTGAACCTCTAAAAGGAAAAGACCATGTCTTTGAATGCAACCCAACCCCTGAACTTTCCCATACATTTCAGCAGCCCAGATGCCTAGCTTGCACCAGAGACTTCTGGTCCATCCCAGTCTACCTGGATACTCAATAATCCTTTTAACTGCCCTTTCAGGTGACTCCCAGACCGTTTAAATCCTTTCATTGTTTGCCCCTGGCCCACCCCAAACTACTTACCACTCCTTAATCCCATCAAGATCTTTTTCATTAGCCCTTTTTCTCATTTCCTTTATAAAAGTATCAATCTTACCCCCATTAAATTGCTCACATTCTTAGAACATAGCCTGCTTCTATTGGTGTCACAATAAACTCACTCCTTTCCAAACCACAGATTTACTAGGAATCTTGCCTGTCTAGCTGACATTATAATAAAACCTCATTACTCTGATTGAAAGAAGGCTTGAGTAGTCAATTCTTTTGAGGCAGACCCCTTGTACTCTTACATTTCAGGGTTCCCAACACCCCAAATCTCAAGAGATTTACATGGGAGGAGCAAAGTAGGCTCCATGACATGGACACCACCAATACTCTTCCCCAAACTTCCTCCATCTGCCAGTCAGTCTCAGATTTCTGTCCTGAATGTGGCTCAGTTTTTCCTGTCTCTGGAACTTTCTTTGTGGTTATCTGTCACAGAGATGGTTTCTTCATAGGGGAACGTGGTGGAAATCTCAATCACATTCCACAAGTTGGAAATAGCAGCTTCACTGGAGTCAGAGAAAGAACCAGGAACCAGTGATTGACAGGTAGTGTTTTGACAGTGACTATGAAGGGATGGTATACCACACCTCAAATATATGCTCAGCTGATGAGGGGCAAACTCTCTTCTATGCGTATTCTAATTACTGATTCCAGGAGATCAGACTCTTGATCTCTTTATGCTGCTGACCCAAGGCCATTCTTCTAGTTGAAAGTCTGTTTGCATGAACCATTCAAACTCTTTAGATGATCCTCAAGGCTTCAGTGACCCATAGTCATAAAACATTACTGAAGACTATTAGAGTTTATAAGATGGAACTGATGGGGTGATGGTGTCCTAGACCCTGAATTTTTCTGTACATTTCAGCAATCCCAGTCCCTGGTGGCTCACCAAGGCTTCTTGCCCAGCCCAGCCCAGCCCACCTACATACTCAATAGTTGTTTTAACAGTCCTTCCACTGTAGCTCAGACCCAGCCTAGACCACTTAACTCTTAACTGTCTGCACTTGACCTACCCCAGGCTATTTACCACTCCTTAATCCCATCCAGATCTTTTCACTGTTCCTTTTTTGTATATAAGTATCAATATCACCCCCATCAAGCCAAAGATTAACTAGGAATCTCATCTGCTCTGATTGGATGTACGATAAACCCTTACTATTTTGACAGAAAGAAGACTTGAGTACTTGTGAATTCTTTCCAGGCAGTCTGAACCTGTACTCTTACATTTTGTGGTTCCCAGCAACCCCAAAGCACATCAGACCTTTCTTTCTGAAGAGACTTGAGGTCATTAAAAGAACTATGTAATCACCCCAAAAAAGTGATATTGGAAGATATTTAAAGAGATGAATGGAGGTTCCCCCACAAGAGTAGAATGCTCTATATAGTCAGAATTTTCAGTGTGTTGATTGGTTTTTGTTTATTCTTCATTTTTTTCTTTAAAAAAATCTTTATTACAGAAATGATTCTCTGGAAAAGGGGAGAAGGGATACAGGAGGAAATTTAAGTAATATAAAAATACATTAATAAAAATTATTTTAGAACAACATCTATGAAGTTTCCCAAAGGCAACCTAGTCTCCTTTCTTCCTCCTATTCAATTATGTACTTAGCCCATTATCCATTTTTTTGTCTCTAAGTTGAAATCTCTATTTACTAGCTATGTATATGACCATGGCTCAGATTGGTTTGGAAGCCATAGCTACTGAAGACCGGTGGGGGGGAGGGGGGGGAGGCTTACCATCAGTGTCGTTGGCCCTGTCAAATGGTCCAACTTCAAAAATAAATATAGGTTGTTCAATGGAAACAACATTAAAGAAGATGTATTACCATCTGTTTTGCGGTGGCACTCTAAGAAACACCATGCCTTTCCATGTGACTAGTAGCTGAAATCTCCTGTGTTGTCTCTCCTGTAAGAGTATAAACCCCTGGGGAGCAGGGAGTCTTTTATTTCTATTTGTATCCCAAATGCTTTACACAGAGAAAGCACTTAATCATGCTTTTTCAGGTTATTCCTTCCCCACTACTTACAAAAAGGCCTAAATTTATAGCAATTCTTTTTCCCATTCTTAAACTTCTAGAAAAAGAGGTCTACACTTATTGCTTTTGCTCTCCTTTCACTCTCTACTCACCCCTTTTTCAATCTTTCAATTTCATCAATTGAACTGAAAAATACTCTTAATGGCCAGATCTAATGACTTTATCCTTTTAAATCT